>NC_064862.1:31606095-31966095 GCF_024139225.1 Suncus etruscus
CCACCGGATGCCCTGGCCATGCATGGCCAAGCCTTTGAGGGAACCCCGACTAAATGCTGGGGCGCAGTACCCAAGACAACCACCTCTGAGCTGCCTTTCACCAGCGGCTTGACTCAAGGCTGACCCTGGAAGGCCTGGGAAGTGCCAGGTGGCTGCCAGAAACCCCTCTGCCTGGCCCTGACACAGGACTGCACCACGTTGCCTGGGGCTGCTGGGGCTGCCTCCCTGGAGCGCTCCCCAGGGGGAAGACTGTGCTCAGCATGGGGCCTGTGCCTCAAGAGACCAGAAGTCCATTGCTCTGGCTGGGATCTGGGTGTGGCTCAAGTAGGCCTCTCACTGAGCAACATGCACTCCCAGACACTTTGTGCCCTTCACGACACCTGTCCTTTCCCTCTCTATGGTTTACTGCAGCTAAGCAGCTGCCAAGGTGTTCCTCTCTTCATCAACGCACAGCATCAGACATCTCCTCGAGAAGAACACCTGACTCTTCCTCAGTCTGTGACCAACGGAAGAGGTGCTAAGAAAGCTGGCTCCAGAGATCAACTTACCCAACGGCCTTTCCAGAGCCAGGAGTGTCTCCACGGACCCGGCATCAAGGGTTGGGCTGCCAGCAGCTGGGATCGCCTGCCTGGGTGATGATCGTCCCTGCTCGATCGGATCCTGCAGATAGAAAGACATGTTGGCATTTGGTAAGTCGCCTGTATCTTGCAGTGGGCCAAAGTAGTCTATGCTCGAGGGCAGACACTGCTGCCTGCAGCCATTCGGGGATAGGGCATAGAGCCTGGCTTTTGTGTCCAGACACATGCTGTGTATGGGCTCCTATTTTGGTGATAGGGCTGGGGGGGGGGGCCATAGCAAGAGCAAACTGGCCATAGTATGGCAACTAGACTTCCCCTGCCCAAACCATCCTGCCTGGCTCTGATGAAACCTGCGTTTTCCCTCACATCGCACGCCTTGACACCCCCTGGCCCCTGGCCTGTCTGCTCTAACCAGATATCCTGCCCATTTTATGTAGGCAGGTGCCTCCCTTCTTCTGGCCATGAACCCGCAGCAAAGCCTGTATGGGGGCGTGGAACTGCGGGCACATCACGCCATGGGAGTCGTCAATTCAGAACAGCTCCCCAGAGAACCCATGTTCTCGCCATGACCTGCGAGGGTGGTACCCGCCTCGCGGCTCCAATGCGCAAGGAATTTCACCCCAGGAGACACACAGGTGGTTGAGAAAGTCACTTATGAGGCCTCAGGAAGAGGGAACACCCAGGAGAATGGAGAGGCGTCATCCTCCTTGGATGCTGCAACCTAGTGTCAAAGGCTTGTGCCCAGAGAGCTGGCCCAGGGTGTGGAGAGCTCGTTTGGACCAGGATAGAGGCATGGACGAGGGTACCGAACAGTGGTGTGATGCCACAAGGCACACAGTGTACGTTGCTCGCTTTCAGCTTCCTTCAGGACTCTGGCCATAAGGGCAGATCCTGGGGAGAGGGGAGGTGCAGACACTCATGGTGGGAGACATGTTTGTCTCAGGGCAAGGGCAAGTAGAGGACAATTACGGATCCTCCCATTAAACAAGGGAGGAGACAAGTTGTTCCTGCTGGGTGAATGAATAACCTGATTTTGTTGCTCTGTGGCCACTGGGAGGGGAGGCAGGGACTGGAGCAGGTCGTCCAGGATTGCCAATTGTTCTGCCCGGGTGAGCCGGCGATCCCCTAAGAGTATCAAACACAGGGACTGTCCGACAGGGACCTGGGCACGCTTTCCTGCAGCCACCCAACGAAAGCTGTTTTCCTTTTCTACTCTACCCTAAGACCCCAATCCCCCACCCCATTCTTTGGTCCTGCTCAGTTGCCCACTAGAGAGACAGAGAACATCATCGTCATCATTGCATTTCAGCCCAGGGAGAATAGAACAAACAAGTCTGTCCATTTGGTCCCCAACTCTTTTCTGAAGGTAGAGAACGTGGTTGGGAAACGCTCAGGCAAGAAACATAGTGCTGTCTCCAGGAATGTCATTGGCCCCCATATGGAAAGTGTGTGAAAGAGCGGCTGCAGACATGTAGGCCACCTTTTTCCGGCTTTATTCCCAATGAACTCCAAGGAGCACCATCCGAGGCTCTGACGTGCATAGCCATGCCTCTCTAGGGAACACTGATTCAGGGGTGCAACGCCTTCCCAAAACACCTCTGTGCTTGCTTTCCCAAACCTCTTTACTCAGGGCTGATCCTGGAATGCCTGGAAAATACAGGGTGGCTGACAGAAACCTTACAATTCTCCAACTGGGCCAGAAACAACTCTACCTGGCCCTGACAAAGGACTGCACCACATTGTCTGGGCTGCTGGGGCTGCCTCCCTCGAGCGGTCCCCAGGGGGAAGACTGTGCTCAGCATGGGTCTGTTCCTCAAAAGACCAGAAGCTCCACTGCTCTGGCCTGGAAGGGGTGTTGCCCAAGGAGGCTTCTCACTGTGGGAGATGTGCTCCCACAGAGGGAAACTTTGTGCTCTTCAGGACATCCGCCCTTTCTCTCTCTAGGGTTCACTGCAGCTGAGCAGCTGCCAAGATATTCCTCTCTTCATTAACGAACATCGTCAGACATTGCCAGCCAGGCACGGACAAACACCTGACTCTTCCTCAGGCTGTGACCAATGGAAGAGGTGCTATGAATCCTGGCTCCAGAGATCAACTTACCCAAAGGCCTATCCTCAGCCGGGAGCCGCTCTACTGACCCGGCATCACCCGGTGGTGCTGGTGATGTGCTTCCCGGCGTGGTGGGATCCTTCAGATAGAAAGACACGTTGGTGTTTGGTCAGCTGTCTTTCGCTTGCAGTAGGCCAAAGCAGTGTATGCTCGAGGGCAGACATTGCTGCCTGTAGCCGTTAGGGAATAGGGTCCAGAGTCTGGCTCCCTCAAGCTATCCCTAAAGTGACAGTGCTTCTCCCTCTAGGTTCCAAAAGGTCCATTGCTGGACATCGATGTGGGTGTTGACATCGACCTTGATGGCTTCTCACTGTGGCACATGCACTCCTGCAGAGGAATGCTTCATAATCTGCACAGCACCTTCCCATTCCTACTCTAGGGTTCATTGCAGCGGAGGAGCTGCAAAGGTATTCCTCTCTCCATCAACCAACACCGGGCACTCAATGACCTTGTGACTCTTCTTTAGTCTGTGACCAGACTGTGATCAGGGAAGGAAAAGGAAGGGAAGGGGAAGGGAAGGGAAGGGGAAGGGAAGGGAAGGGGAAGGGGAAGGGAAGGGGAGGGAAGGGGAGGGAAGGGGAGGGAAGGGGAGGGAAGGGGAGGGAAGGGAAGGGAAGGGAAGGGAAGGGAAGGGAAGGGGAAGGGGAAGGGGAAGGGAAGGGAAGGGAAGGGAAAGGAAGGGAAGGGGAAGGGAAGGGGAAGGGAAGGGGAAGGGAAGGGGAAGGGAAGGGAAGGGAAGGGAAGGGAAGGGAAGGGAAGGGAAGGGAAGGGAAAGGAAGGGAAAGGAAGGGAAGGGAAGGGGAAGGGGAAGGGAAGGGAAGGGAAGGGAAGGGAAGGGAAGGGAAGGGAAGGGAAGGGAAGGGAAGGGAAAGGAAGGGAAAGGAAGGGAAGGGGAAGGGAAGGGGAAGGGGAGGGAAAGGGAGGGGAGGGGAGGGGAGGGGAGGGGAGGGAAGGAGGGCTGTGTTCGCGGCGCCATACTCCCGCGTCCGCCGCCTCCGACCCCCGCTCGCTGCCTCCCACCGGGTCCGGCTGCCCTCAGCCCCGCCGCCCTCTCGCTCCCGCCGCGTCCCGTCCAGGCCGCTCCGGAGTCTGCAGGGCCGAGTCCGCCAGGGCCACCGCCGCCCGCCCGTCCACCGGCCGCGCACCCGCGGTCCCAACCCAGCCGGCACCGCGTCTTCCTCGTCCCCGGGCTCCCTCCACCGCGGCCACGGCCACGGCCAGGCCACGACGACGACGCCGGCGACCGCTCCGACCCAACGGCCGCCTCGAGAAAACGGACGGGCCCGCTGCCGCAGGCGCGCGCGGAAGCAATGCCGAGCCGCAAGGCCCCGCCCACCCACGAGGCCCCGCCCCGACTGGAGTAGGCCACGCCTCTTGGCGCTCCGCCCCGAACGTTTAGGCCACGCCTCCTGAGCCTCGCCCAGACTCCGACTGGATTAGATCACGCCGCGTGGCGCTTAGTCCCGTCCCACCCGGAGGAGGCCACGCCTCTTGGCGCCCCGCCCCGAACGTTTAGGCCACGCCTCCTGAGCCTCGCCCAGACTCGGACTGGATTAGATCACGCCTCGTGGCGCTTAGTCCCGCCCCACCTGGAGGAGGCCACGCCTCTTAGCGCCCCGCCCCGCCCCTTGGTGCTGCTCCTGGCGGCCCTAGCACCCCCTTGGGCATGGCACCTCCATGGGGGAGGTTCCGCTTCAGCCTCTCTTCTTGCGTGCTGGGAAGCCGCCGAGAGCAAGGGCCTCTGGGAAAAGAGGGAGCAGCTGTCAGCCCACTGGGCCCTCAAGCCCGAGCTCCCAGGGGGATGGTTCTTAGGGCTGGGCGGGGGCCACGAAGACTCGAGGCAGATGGGAAGCATCTGTGTCAGAGGGAACAAGAACATTCCACCTGAGGGTCCTCTTCAACCCTAAGGACATGAGGATTGTCCACAGGATCGGTGCTGGAAGGTCTTTCTTTTCACAAGTGCACATGACTGCACTTCATTTATTTATTTATTCACCTACTTACTTAGTGTGAAGTGGGCCACACCCAGCACTACTCAGTGGTTACTACTGGCTCTGCACTCAGGAATTACTCCTTTGTTTGCTTTGTTTTGGGGCCACACATGGCGACGCCCAGGATTTACTCCTGGCTCTGAGCTCTGAAATTACTCCTGGCATGCTCCGGGGACCATAGGAGAAGCTGAGGATCAAACCTGGGTCAACTGCATGCAAGGCAAGCCTGCTGTACTATGTCTCAGGCCCTGATAATTGGACTTTAATTTCTTAAAACAAACCTTCCTTCCTTCCTTCCTCCCTTCTTTCCTTCCTTCTATCCTTTTTCTTTTTCACTTTTGCTTTCTTTTTAAAAGATCCTGATTCTATACGATAAAAGCCTAACAATAGTTATTCCCAATTTTTCTTTCTTTTAGGGAGGGGGGCATCCTGGAGGTATTCAAGGGTTACTCCTGGTTCTGCACTCAGGGGACCATTGAGTACTGGGGATCAAACCAGGGTTCCTTCTGTGCAAGGAAAGTACCTAACTGCCCTATCCCTGCAGCTCTCCCTTCCTTCCTTCCTTCCTTCCTTCCTTCCTTCCTTCCTTCCTTCCTTCCTTCCTTCCTTCCTTCCTTCCTTCCATCCTTCCTTCCTTCCTTCCACTCCCCCACATGTATGAGTGCTCAGGGCTTATGGGGTGCCGGGGATTGAACCCACATTGTCTCTGTGCAAAGTAAGCACCCAACTAACCTGCTTTGCAATCTCTCTGGCTCCTTTCCCCTCTCTCAACAGGAGTCACAACTGGCCACACTCAGAGGTCCAGACCACTCTCCACAGAGCTCGACCTGCAGGCTGGTGGGACTCAAAAGCCACACCGCATCTGGCTATGGGCCTAAGAGCTCTAGGGGCCAGGCCCAGTAGTGCCAGGGCCACCCTGGCAGTGCTCAGTAGCCATGAAGTGCTGGGGAGCAAATCAAGGGCCCCCTACACACTCGAACCCTGGTGCTCTCTCTGGCTCCCCAGGATGCCACTGTGGCCTGTCTCATGGGTAATGGTTCATCCTGGCCATCTTACAGCTCCCGAACCTCTGTGGCTTCGGTGACTGCAGGGGTTTCAGTGACCTGCCTGGTTTCTCTAAGGGTGTGGACAGGTAAGGCGCTGCTCCAGAAAGAAGGGTGCCAGGGGCCTTTTGGGGGGGGGGGTTCTGTCTGGAGGGCATGTGCAGGGGAGAGATAGGATCTGGCACCTCCATACCTCCAGATTATAAGGCAAGAGCTTCTTCTATCACTAAGGACAGACTCTGCTTCTGGGGACGGGGTTACCTTACAGGCATGAACAGCCAGGAAGGACAGAGGAAGTGTGTGTAGGCGAGCATGGACTTATCACCCGTCTTAGGGCACCCTTGCTGAAGAGGGGACATGCAGACACAACACTGGAACCCATTTCATTGCCCTTGAAACACCCTGGATGCTCTAGACCCACTTTCTCATCCGTAGATGGCTGAAACTGTTGTGTAATTTTTGCCTATTGCCCCACCTGGATCTTCCAGGTGGGGGCGATTAAGAAAGAATAAAAGAGCTTGTGGGGGAGGCTATAGGGGCTTTTTGGCCAGAGCTGACGGCTGGGTCGGATGGCTGATTGAGCTGTCGTCAGACTGTCAAGAAACTCTCTTTGCCAAACCTTTGGTCCCCTAACCTCTTTGTCTGAAGTGAATTATTTGTGGTGGATTTGTTGCCGGGGTCTCCTCCAGGAGGAAGACGAAAGAATGAGGTTTAATCTTTCTCTCTGGGAGTTACTCTTGGACTCACAGACCACCAGCAAGGGGTTCGACCTTCCCCCACATGTCTCGAGTACAGGTGTGGGTGGGGTGGAGATTAGATAGATCTGGGAAATTGGTGGTGGGAATCCTGCACTGGTGAAGGGGGGTGTTCTTTACATGACTGTAATCATACAACTGCAATTATATTTGTAATCACGCTATTTAAATAAAGATAATTTATTAAAAAAAAACAGCTCAGCAGGATGAGACTGTGCTTGGCATGCAGGTGGGGTGTTCTATCCCTGCACCCCCAAATATAAGTCCACCTCCCAAAAATAAATAATGAAATGCCAATTTCTAGCTGGTGCTTACCTTGGAATACTTAATTTTGTGAAAGCACAAAAGCTTACTTAGTGTGGAAAGCAGTAGAAAGCCCGTGTTCTTCCTCGGACATGTCTCTGACTTGTCTCTGTCCCTGCTTCCTTCCACACCAAAGAAAGTGGAACTAACTTCCACTTAGTTGAGCATGTACTTCCTAAAGGAAATAAGTAAATAATAGAGGAAAAAGAAAACGAAAGGTGGGAGTAACAATGAGTAGGGCACCAGCAGGAAAGGCACTGCCTTGCATGCAGTCCATCTGGGTTTGATCCGCAGCATCTTGTGTGATTCCTCAAGCATCATCACAAGTCAGAAGTGTTTCCTGAGCCCAGAGCCAAGAATAAGTCATGAACACAGCCAGGTGTAGTCCTTGAAAAAAATTTTTTTAATTGTTCCAGCAGAAGACACCAAGAACAAAATGAAAAAATGTAATTTGGGGTGAGAGATAGTACAGGAATAAGGTTCTGCCTTGTATGTGGTGACTCCAGGTCAATCCTAGCCCCACATTTGATCCACCCTGAGCACCACCAGGAGTGATTCCTGAGTGCAGAGCCAGGAGGAAGCCCTGAGCACTTGCCCCACCAAAATGACAAAACAAGGAGCAGCTGCAAATTAGGGAGCCTAGTTTGCTCTGCAGACAAGAAGCAAATGGTGGACAATTGTATGGAAGGTGCTGGGGGACCTCATTTCATCCCCACTGACATGACAGGATGGACCTGTTTTTCCCACATTTCATGCTGAAACATCGATCCTCTGAGACTCAGCTTCAACCACTTGCCAGTACTCCTGTTCCAGACCCAGGCTACAGAGTGGCATGACCCCAGGCCTGTGGGATGAGGACCCCTCAGTTACTACTGTAGTAAGCAATGGGCCTGGGTAGATGAGTGCAGGGACCAGGGAGCACACTAGCAAGGACTTAGTTCATAAAGCCCCTCTCTCGGGTGGGGAGCACGGGGCTAAAGCCTCCTCCAGTGGATCCTCCAAGCCCCTCCAGACTCAAAGTGGGAGCACAGTAATGTGGGGGTGGTGAGGAGGGTTTGGAAGGGCTGAGACAAGCATTGCACATCCTGGAGTAAGTCAGGGAGTCCAGAGTGATATCTCAGTGGGCTGAAACTTGTGCTTTGCACATAGAAGTTGTGCATAGTCCCCCAAGTCCCTATGCATAAACGGGGAGCCAGGAGACCATCGATTCAGCCAGTGCAGGAGTACAGGGGATCATAAGCCCGAAGAAATTAATAGTGAGTGGCTAGAGAGGTTGTACAATGGGGAGGGCACTTTCCTTGCAAGCAGCAGTCCATATGGTCCCCTGAGCTGACTGGGAGTGATCCCTGAGCACAGAGCCAGGAGTAGGTAAGCCTTGGGCACAGCTGGGTGTTGCCCAGCAAACAAACATAACAACAAACAGAAGAAAAAAGAAAGTGAAAAATTCATTTCTCCCCTTCCCCCCTCAATAAAAGCAGGCAATTTGCAAGTCACTCTCTTTATTCTATGGGCATTTTGGGGGGTAGGATCCTGGGCAACAGTGCTCCCAGGGAGAGGGAAATGGGGGCACTAGTTGGAGGGGTGGAAGGTGCCTCGTGGGTTCCATTGCATGTCACGGATGCGGCGCACTGACTGCACCTGGGGATGAGGGGCCCCAAAGTCAGTGCTGTCCTTGTAGTCCCCCTTCTCCAACAGGAACTGCTGCCCTCGGTAGCCAGGGTACTGGTAACCGACCCACCTGCAGGACCAGAGATGGAGGGTGGGGAGACACAGGAGAAATGGCTAGAAACAGGGGGCTGGCCATGCCACACTTCCAGGATGATAAGCCAGAGCCCTATCCCCTTACCACCTCTGCTCAGGACCTCAAAAAAAGGGGCTAGGCCCGAGAGGGGGTGATCATTATTTGATCACTCAAATTAACACTAAAATTGGCTTTTGTCCTCTCCTATCCCAACCCTCATTCTAGCTGCAAGACATCTCAGAGGCTCAGGAGCCCTGGGCCAATCCTGCATCCCCCTCACCTGTGTTTTCCCACCTTTCTACACCACATCACACCACACCTGTCTACACACCTGTCTTCACACCTGTTCCCACACCTGTTCTCACACCTATTCTCACACATGACCATGCTAGAAACAAGATTCAGCCCTGTTTTCCTAACCACACCCCACCGGCGGGTAGTGGTGGACACATGTGGCTATCAGGGTCTCTCAGTCTTTGGAGCCCAAGATGAAGTCTGTTTTCTCTGCTCCATACACCACCCAGTTTTGGCCTACGAGAACCAGACCAGCCAGCCCTGGGGGACACCTCTGTGCTGCCCCCCATTTCTGAGCTCCAGCCAATCTGGATCTGTAGAGTCCTCAGACTCCCCTTCTAGCACACATGCCAGGGACTTCAGCTCCTTCCTTCCTCAGTTAGGATCTAGCCTGGGCAGCTCTAGTCAAACCCATGAAAGTAGGAGAACGGGCATGAAGAAACTCAGGGGCCTGTGGATGCACAACCTTGCATGTGCTTTGCAGTTTGAGAAATGACCCTCCCCAAGGCCAGAATAACTGGCTGATAATAGTTGATAATCTGGCTCTCTGGGGAGTGCAAAGTTAGGTGTGACAGTTGCCAGCATCTATCATGGGTCTTCACATTGCTTAGGGGTTCCGGGACCAAACATACTGATGCGTCCAGCTCACGTACATTAGAGTGTTGTATTGGCCTCACAGGATGGTTGTCGGTCACATGCAAAGCAAGCACTTTCCCCACTGTCCTATTGCTCTCGTCAGGCTCCAGATTTTGCAAAAAGAAATTCCCCAGAGTGGATGGCCACAGGAAGGGAATATGCTAAAGGCAGCTAACTGATTCTGGGAACCGAGGTCTTCCTGTGTTAGCAAAGTGTTCAAGTCAGCGTGGGTCAAAGGCAGCATGATCCTCCCTGCCCTCAGCCTCGTCTGGGTGGTTGCACCCATCCCCATTCCTCCTTGGCAACCCTGGTCTGTGCAGCTGAGCTGAAGGTCAAGCTCTCTCACCTCCAAACTGCTGGGATGGGATGGATCTGAGAGTGGAAAGACATTTGCCTGGCACCCAGGTTTGATTCCGTGGGTCTCATGTTTCACACTGCCAAGTGTGGCCACCAAACCCAAAACAAATGAACAATAAACAGCTGGGACTGTTGCCCCTTAGACAACTTTGAGTGTAAATTTTGACTCCCTCCAGGGGACTAAACCCTTGCCTGGGAGGTGATCCTCACTCCCACCCAAGCCCAGAGGGATGCAAGGATCTGGAAGGCCTCTGGGCACAGGTGCAGAACTCAGGGCTCAGTGCTCAGCGTGCTGGTCTGGTCTGTACTCACGTCCCACTGAGCACCCGCACCGATGACACCTTCTCTTGGAAGCCGTGGGCGTGGAGACTGGGCACGTCGTCACCCAGCACCTCCATCTTCTTCCCCGTGAAGTTGGGGTTCTCATAGAGAATGATCTTGTGCTCTTGGCTATCCTGCTGACACAGGAGGAGGAGGAGGTGGGTGAGGGCAGAGGGTGAAGGGTAGGGTTGGTTGGTTCCTTAGCTCCTGCATCCAAATCCTCCCTCTAATGCTTAGCACCTGTTGGATTCTTTTCCTTTGGGGGGACAACACCCAGCAGTGCCTAGTGTTCACTCCTGTTGCTGTGCTCAGGGATCATTCCTGGTGGGGTTCAGGGGAACATGTGTGTTGCTGGAGTTGAACCCAGGTCAGTCTCTTGCCAGGTAAGCAAGCAGCCTGCCTTCTGGACTAACATTCTGACCCAAACACATGCTAGATATTTCCAAGGACCAAAATCAATGCTTTGAGGGGTGGATTTCATTCTGAGATGTCATCTCGCTTCTCATGACCTCAGTTCCCCTCCCCCCTTTTTGGCCACACCCATCAGCGCTCAGGGGTTACTCCTTGCTCAGCGCTCAGAAATCACTCCTGGCAGGCTCTGGGGACCATATGGGATGCCGGGGATTGAACCAGGTCCCATCCCAGGTCAGCCATGTGCAAGGCAAACACCCTACCGCTGTGCTATCACTCCAGCCTCTCTCTCCCTATTTAAAAATAAACAGTAGGGGGACAGTATATACAACAAAAATAGTAAAAAATACTAGGACAACAGGTGGCCTTACACATGTTTGACCCAAGTTTGATTTCTGGCATCCCATATGGTCCCCAGAGCACTACTAGGAGTGGTTCCTAAACACAGAGCCAGGAGTAAGTTTTGAGCACTGGGGGTGGCCCCAAAATAAAAATAATAACAGTTACAAAGTGAGTAGCAGCCATGATCGACACATGTACACATATATGTGAGTGCTTCTGATCAGTGCTTACAGGATTTTGACTTTCCTTCATCTCCCAACTTTTACCATCCTGTTCTTGAGCCAGTTTTCTGAGTCATCTTCTCCCCATCTCCCTGAATACTGTAAGAATTTTGACATAAGGGGCCGGGCGGTGGCGCTGGAGGTAAGGTGCCTGCCTTGCTGCGCTAGCCTAGGACGGACCGTGGTTCAATCCCCCGGCATCCCATATGGTCCCCCAAGAAGCCAGGAGCAACTTCTGAGTGCATAGCCAGGAGTAACCCCTGAGCGTCACAGGGTGTGGCCCAAAAACCAAAAAAAAAAAAAAAAAAAGAATTTTGACATAAGAGAAAACAGACTCGGAGAGGCAAAGACACGTGTCCTAGGACATACAGCTGTAAATGTCAGAGGCAGCAGAGGAACTTAATGCTCAGCTCAGGGTTCTCTAATCTACTGGGCTTAGGGGACAGCTAGTTGGACCTGGAAGATTTGAGGGGATGAACTGAGTATTGTTGGTTCTGATTCACTAGAGATTAACTGCCTATTATTGGTTCTAGACTCAAGATGAGAGGTACTGAAAAGCTGTGAACAGGGCTCAGAGGCCAGAACTGTCTTCTTCCTTTCTCTCTCCATCACCCCTTCCTTTTTCATCCCCCCTATCTACCTCTTTCACTGACCTCCCTTTTCCCCCTTTATCTCTTCCCCACCTCTCCCTTTTTCCCTTCTCCCATGCCTAGCATTGAACTAGGTCCTCACACATGATAAGCAAGGGCCCTAAGCGAGACTGTCTCTAACTCATTCTCAGAGATTCTCTGTGTTGACCTCAGCTGAGGCCCTTTGAGCTTTAGCTTTAGCTCAAGGCAGGAAACTCATCCACTCTGATAACCAAGTCCATAACACCCCCTGCCTGGAGCCTTTCACAGTTTTGTGACTGCCCCCCCACCCAAGAGGGTTGCTCTCAAATTGAGTATGTCCCAGGTAGCAATAGCCCCATTTTACAGAGAGGGAAACAGAGACTCAGGGAAGCAGATGACTCAGGAAGGCCCTGCCAACGGAAGGGACACAACAGAGTCAGGGTAGTTTTCCCGCTAGACCTGGTGGGGCAGGGAGGGACTCACCATTTTGACAGGCCTCAGGGAGCTGAGGGAGTCGGTCCTCCGGCTGCTGGTCCAGGCGTCCCAGCGTGGGAACTCGCCCTTCTCCAGCACGAAGTGCTCCCCCTTGTAGTTGGTTTGTTCATAGCCTACCCAGCTGCAGTGGAGAAGGAGGGAAGTAGGGAGAGAGGGAGGGAGAGCACGGTGGGCAGAGAGAGGGGAGGGAGGGCGTGTGGACAGGGCAGGGGGACAGGTTCAGTGCAGCCTCCTTGGGGGGGCTGAGCTACTAGCTGCCCCCATTCACCCTTGCCTTGTTCATCCACATACTGAGAGTACAGACTCACAAACTCACTCACACTTCACACACACATATGTACACAACTGAACAGATTCATACACATTCATATGCACTCCTAGACTCACTCACTTCCCTTTCTCACTCTTTCCCCACACACATACAGAGAGTCCAGGAATGAGGACCCCCCCCCCCCCAACTCACGGGCCGGCCTGCACCAGGATGGATCCCGCCTTCTCCAGGCCTGTCTCCTTCAGGCTGGGGCAGGGCCCGCTGAACTCCTGCGAGCGGCCCTGGAAATTCTCCTGTTCAAAGATGATGATCTGCAAAGGGGAGCAGGGGCCCCATCATGGTGGGGCAAGTGCAGGGAGTACTCAGAGTGGCTCAGAAGAGGCTGGCAGGATCCACCCACAGCCCAGCCCTGTGGTGAACCAGCTAGAGCCCATGTTTCGCCTCCACAAGCCTCAGTTTCCCCTTTTGTAAAGTGGAAACTAAAGACAGAACCCAGCTCCTCGGGATGTGAGGCCTGAGAGCAAGGGGTTCGGTGAATTTCACAGTGTTTGCTCTGCTGTGGGGGTCACAGCACCTATGGAGGCTCTGGCTGCAGGTCCCGAGCCAGATCCAGAGTCAGATCCCAAAGAAGTAGGAAGCAGGCCCTGGAATGGGCATTCACGGCCCAGCCTGGCCAATGCTGTCTCCCGAGATCAGGACTTTGCCATCTCTGTGCCACCAGGATCTTGATAAACAAGGCTCTATGGCAGGCAGCGTGTACCCAGAATCTAGCAGAACCTTGTCCCCTGAGAACCCCTTATCCGCCGGTTCCTGCTTCGAAGCTCTCCAAGTCACAGGTCTACTTCTTGGTTTAATTGTTTGTTCTTGCAAACAAGCCCTCTAGAGGCAGGACCAAGGGGTCCCCTGCATCAGTTTCAGCATCCCTTGCCGGGGAGTCCCTCATAAGAGACTCAAGGGCCCATCCAGGCTGGGTCCAAGCCCAGGGCCTCCTGCAGCGGTGGCGAGTCAAGATTGGCAGCAGATTGCAGGTGCCCAGTGCTGCTGCCAGACAGTTAAGTCTGGAGGGAGATGACGTGGTGAGGACATTTGGATCAGCCTGGAAATTGGGGCTTCCTCACCCTGACCTTCACCTGTTGGCCCTTCCTTTCATTCTCCTCCCGCTCCAAATGGAAAAAAGTGAGGCTCAGAGAGGACACGCATAGGTCACGTGGCCAGAGAGAAGTCGGGAGTGACCTTCACCTCCCATCCACAAGGCCCTCCTGGAGCCCACCCAAGACTCGGGGAGCACCAAGGCCCCTGGGTTTGTGGAGAAGGCGTAGGCAGGGAACTCAAGTCTCCAAGACCAGAAGCTATCACCAAGATTCCAGACCTGCAGGCTGTGGGCAGGAGCCTGCTAGGGGGCTGTGGGGAAACTGAAGCCTAGGTTCCTATAGGGGCACCCCAGGATGGGGAGAGACCAACCCCAGAGCACAGGGAGAGGACCCACCTTGGGGCTGAAAGGGTGCCCCTTGCCTGCAGGGTTCTGGTGGTCGGAGGCCATGGTTGAAGGCTCTGGAAGAAAACACGAGGCAGCAGTGAGGTTGGGGTGCTGGGTCTTCTCTTTGGGTATCTACTGCTTTTCATTTTCGGGGTGTCTTAGAGCTGGGAGCTCAGCAAGGAGGGGCCTATACTTTCTCCTTTGCTTCATTTCTTTGTGTCCAGCTTAGCTCCACGGGGCAAGGAGGCTCATGAAAAGGTGGGGACATGACACAGTTTAAGGGGAGGGGTCCATGGGGATCTCTCCCTGTCAGATCCAGATAGCCCGGGGCCTGAGGGATGTGGGCCTGTAGGCTTTACACACAGTCTCCTGGTGGAAGAAAAACTGGAGCAAAGACAGCAGTGCTTACTGGCCTGTGGGGATCTGGGATCAGCCCTCTCCAAGTCCCCTGTTCCCGTGCACCACTCACTGCTTCCCTGGGGCATCCCAACTACCAGGAATGTGCTGCCATCCAGGTTGCATCCTTCCTATGCCAGTCTCCACTTGTGCCATCTGCCCTGGGAATCACAGTACCATAAGTCAGGCTGGGAGATGGATGGACCAGGAGTGGGGATGGCAGCTAGGGAGTCTTTGAGAAGTCAGAAAAGTCTAGAAAAAGATCCAGCTCTTCTCCCTTCCCAGCCATGGGTGAGGGACTTGCCTCCTCCCCCAGAGAAGACAGTTAGCACCCACTCAGGAGGCTCGGCTGGACGTGGCCCCCAGAAGGCAGAGGTTGGGAAGTGACTTGAAAAGCTGATCCACTCTTTTCTCTCAAGAAAGCAGCCTCATGGGTGCCTTAGGAGCTAGGGTGTGGGTCCCCCTTCCTGGGTTGAGGGAGGCTAAGCCAGTGGCTACTTGTTCAGGAGCTGGCTCTGACACTAACCAGCATCCTCTCTCTGCCTCAGTTTCCTGTTCTGTCAGCTGGCACCAGCACGAGCCCAAGGGATGTGTATAGGCCAGAGGTGACCATTCAACTACCAGGGAGTTGCAGCATCAGCCCTTGGCTGCGGTTCTGGAACATTCCCAGTGCTGAAGACCTGATGAGGGGCATCTCCACCAGGCTTCAAAGCCTTTGAACTCATGTGTGGATGGAGCCCCCAGGAAGCCAGAGCTTCCAGCAGGCCCCAGGCTGCCCCCAGCGTATATACAACCAGGCATGGAAGAAGCTTTGCCCATCCAGAGGAGGCTGACCCACCTCCTCCTGGTTACTGGTCCTTCTAGATCATCTCGATTCCTCCATCCCCAACCCATTAGGAAGCTGACTTCTGTTTAGTAAAACTCAAGAGCAATGCCCACATGCCCACTCGGTGCTCACAGGTAAGCACTGCGGGCACTGCTCACCTCCTTCATCTCTAAACTCCATCATGAAGGTCTCACCTTCTCTCTCCCCATTTAACAGAAAGGAAAACTGGGGCATGGAACACTGATGCCGTTCGTCACCCACAGTCGCCTTGTCAGAAAGGTCCCAGAGGAAAGGAAAAGGCAAAGCCAGGAAGAAAGGGAGACTCACCAGTGACACCAGCCTCGAGAGTGCCAGTGATGCCCAAAGGGTGGAGGGTGGCTTTTATACCTTCTCTGGGACCACTGGCGCCAAGTGGGGAGAGGGCAAGCCCCTGGGCAAATCAGGGGAAGAATGCGGGATTAGCATATCGGCACCTCACTCAGCAAATGCTCCCAGACATTGCATCTCTGCATAATAATGGAATTAAGCGTCCACATTCAGCTGAGCCTGGAGGCTGCACTGGGACAGGCCCATTTTGCAAGCATCAGCTGTCTGGCTGCCAGAACCTGGACATGTGGGGTTCACTGGGGTAAGGCTTAACTAAGCTCTGGGGGAAACAGCAGACGAAGGCAAATCTTAGCAGCCCCAAAAAAAAAAAAAAAAAAAAAAAGGTCTAGCCCCCGGGTCTGCCAGCCAGCAGGCGGCCATTTAGTCTGCCCACTTCCTTAGCTCAGCTATCCAGGGACCCACCCAGCAGAAGTGGCCTCCAACCGGCCCTGGCAGTGCAGGGACGCGCTGACAGCAGGTACCAACCCTCAACTCAACTCATCTCTGACTCCCCCGGGTACCACCGCAAGCAGAAAGGCCTAGGCCTGCCCTTCCCCCTGGTGGCCATGGAGGGAAACGCCTCTAGGAACCCCAATTAGTGCAGCAAATGTGAAGGAAGAGCCATTTGGATACCAGGACATATGAAAGGGGCCAAGATGGACTGTAGGGAAATGAAGCCACTTATGAAAGGGCCAGACAGGAATGTGGGACCCGGTCCAAACATTCCAGAAAGAAATCAGAAATTTTAACTTTCCTTTGTTTGTTTTGGGGACCACACCTGGCAGCGCTTACGGGTCACTCCTGGCTCTGTGCTCAGAAATCACCCCTGGCAGGCTCAGGGGACCATATGAGATGCCTGGAATCGAACCGGGGTCCGTCCTGTGTTGGCGACGTGCAAGGAAAATGCCTTATCACGGTACTATCGCTCCGGCCCCTTCTCTATGTGCTTTTTGTTTGTTTGTTTGTTTGTTTGTTTTGCTTTTGGGGGGCACACCCGGTGACGCTCAGGGGTTACTCCTGGCTATGCACTCAGAAGTCGCTCCTGGCTTGGGGGACCATATGGGACGCCGGGGGATCGAACCGCGGTCCGTCCAAGGCTAGCGCAGGCAGGCAGACACCTTACCTCTAGCGCCACCGCCCGGCCCTTTCTCTATATGTTTTTTTTTTTTTTTTTGGTTTTTGGGCCACACCCGGTGACGCTCAGGGGTTACTCCTGGCTATGCGCTCAGAAGTCGCTCCTGGCTTGGGGGACCATATGGGACGCCGGGGGATCGAACCGCGGTCCGTCCAAGGCTAGCGCAGGTAAGGCAGGCACCTTACCTCCAGCGCCACCGCCCGGCCCCTCTATATGTTTTTAAGTTTCAACAGCAGCTTGAACTTCTGGGTGGTTAAATTCACCTTCCTGTGCCCAGAGAGGAGAGAGACGCCAAGGCAGAGAAAGGTTTTGCTTCTTAATCCACCTTGAAGCACAAACTATCTTAGTAGGAGTCTTGGGGGACCAACTGCTCTGGTCATTTCACAGAGGGCTCAGAGACAGTGTCACTTTTCCCAGTGCTGGGATTCAGTTAGTCAACTGGCTCTTTTCTTCCTCTCACTGGCGTGGGTAGAGCAAAGCCCGGGCCTGACCAAAGGAGCCAGGAAGGGCTGGCAGTGGCAATCCCTTTGAGCAGGTAGCGTACCCTGGGGGGTGGCACAGGCCCCGAGGGATCACCAGAATACAGCAGGGAGAAAGCTGAGGACCAAGCTGAGGCCAGGCTGGCAGAGTGTCTTCCCTGAGCCAAGTCCTGAGCTGCATCTCTAACCCAGTGTCTTCTAATTCCATTCAATTGTCCAGAGGCAAAACGATATAGTCCAGCTGGGAGGGCCTTTGCCTTGCGCGTCGCTGACCTGGGTTCAATCCCTGATATCCCTTATGGTTCTTTGAGCCTACCAGGTGTGTTCCTTGAGTGCAGAGAGCCAGGAGTACACAGCTGGGTGCAGGAGAGAGAGAGAGAGAGAGAGAGAGAGAGAGAGAGAGAGAGAGAGAGAGAGAGAGAGAGAGAGAGAGAGAGAGAGAGAGAGAGAGAGATTAGCAAGAGGCTGCCTCCTCTTCTAACCTTTATGTTGAAGGTGTCTCTTTAGAGGTGCTGGGGACTTGGGATACTGAATTGCTTTGGCCTCCCACCCCCACGCTTGCTAGGATAGAAACTGTAACCCCAGTTTGGAAAGGGAGTCTAGAAAGGTGCAGTCACTGGCCTGGAGTCACAGGGCAGTAAGGACAGTAGGGGAGGTCCTCCTCCAGGCCCGGTTCTCAGCCCCATGGGGGATCTGCAGAACCATGACCCCACGAGGGAAAGGAGGGTATTTCTGGCATCTGAGCTGTGCTCTGAGGGATACTAAAGTGAAGGAAATGAGGAAGGCATGAAGGGGACTTGGTTAAGGACCGGTTTTACTCCTGATGCCTGATTTGGGAGAAAACCCTAGAGTGAACCCGGTGCCAGCTGCCCCACCTTGCTGGAGGGGTGGAAGGACTGGGTGGAAGAGTTCTCTTGGGGTGGGAGCAGGAGGGCCTGGAGATGGGAGTACATTGCTTATTGGGGCGCTCCAGCAGAGCTCAGGGCCACTCCTAGGGACTTGACTCATCAGGCTGATGGCTCACTGTGAGGGTCGAACAGAAGCTGCAGCGCTGCTTAGAGACCCAGGACCACACCTTGGGCTGCTTGGGAAATGACTCTGGATCAAGTGTGTACCCTAACCTCTGGACTGTTTAGTCCCGGAAATGGGGAGCTTTCAACTAAGCACCCAGAGTCATTGAAGGAGGGTCCCATGCTGAGCCTGCTTATAAGACCATGAACTGAGCTCACCAGGGCCACCAATGTGGGTGTCACCAGCCTGGCAGCTGCCACCTACTAGGGCTCTCAATGGGGGGACAGTTGGGGATGGCCCCTGGCATGGCTTCCTCCCCTCATATGTCAGGATTACAGGGGGGCTGCTCTGTGCTTGTACCATCAGTCACCCCAATTCCCAGTACTCGAGCTAAGCACTGCTGCTGTCTCTGCGGGGCGATGATTTCTGCATCTTAGTCTCTACCTCGAGGTGCTGGGACAACCCTGTTCTCTGGTAATTACTAAGACTGTCTCCCATTCTTGCCATGTCACTTTTCTGAACCCCATTGTGGAGAACCAGCAAGGAGCTCCCACAGCTGGTGGGGAGATAGGATGAGGGGTATAATCCCTCTCTTGGGGTCTCCAACCTATCCCCCCCCACCCTGTGATGGCAGTTCTGAGGCATCACAGCTTTCTTTATTGATCTGCTGCTTTTGGTAGCTTGAAACGCACCTTTTCTGTCCACACCAAGGGCAGTCTGGGAAGGCAGGGCCGATCCACAGCTCCTGTGAGTGGGTGAAATCTCTGCTGATCACGACCTGAGCTCTTGGAAGTGCAGGGCACCCCCATTGGCTTGACTGTATGAATAACGGTTTTGCTTTCTCGAAGGAATTCTCTGGAACATCAGTGGGGCCCTTGCCAGGACTGGAGACTGTGGCTTGCGTCCACCCTCTATTCTGGCTTCAGGATATGAGTCAGAGAAGGCAGCAGGGACCAGGGGTACCAGATGGGACATGGCCCCATGCCCGGGTCACTCCATCACTCTCGGGTGTCTTCTAGAAAGTGAAGGAAATGAGCGGCGAAGGAACATACATAGATCTCTGCTCCCATGGCCTACAAATAGCACCTTGAGGGCCAGAGAGATAGCACAGTGGTAGGGCATTTGCCTTGTACAAAGCCGACCCAGGATTGATGGTGGTTTGATCCCTGGCATCCCATAGGGTCCCCTGAGCCTGCCAGGAGCGATTTCTGAGCACAAACCAGGAGTAACCCCTGAGTGCAGCCAGGTTGTGACTCCATAAAACAAAAAACAAAAAAGCACCTTGAGGGCCCAGGAGACAAGGTGCGAGTGGAGCCTCTTCTGGGACACCAAGGTCTGCTTTTGTGAGCCCCCCCTTTTTTTTATTTGTTTTGGTTTTTGGGTCACACCCAGCAGCACTCAGGGGTTACTCCTGGCTCTATGCTCAGAAATCGCTCCTGGCAGGCTTGGGGGACCATATGGGATGCCAGGATTCAAACCACCATCCTTCTGCATACAGGGCAAACGCCTTATCTCCATGCTAGCTCTCCGGTCCCTCGTGAGCCCCTATTTAGGGGGCATAAAGCTGTGGGGGACATGGGGACATGGGGACATAAGCCCATGCTCCCAGTTGGCAATGGCTATCCTGTCCCCAGGAGCAGGCAGGATGACACCCGGAACCCATGAAGTGTGCCAGAACTCTCTGTGACAGGTATGTGGCACTGAGTAAGAAAGTCACTGTTCTAGAACATTCTAGGAGGACAAGATGAGAAGCTTGCCAAAACTCTTGGGTTTTCTATCCAGAATTTGGTTTTCTGTGCCCCCAACCCTAGACTCCTCTGGAGGCAACCTGGACAAAACATGCAAGAGCAGTGTGTGTGCGGTGTAACGTGTTTGTGTGTTGTGTGTATGTGCATGATATGTGTGGTGTATGTCGCATGTGTGTGTGGTAGGTGAGTGGGGTGTGGAGGTGATGCTTTCAGGAGACTCTGATTGACTGCCCTCCCCAGTTTCCTGGATCCCCTTCCCCACCGACTCTAATGGGGTGACTCCCAGCTGGACTCCAGCCTGAGATTAACCCTTTTTCAGGCCCTCCGCTGTTTTGGGGTATAGGTTCTTCCCCTCTGGACTGTGGGACGTTGCACCTATTTCACCACACGTTGGAGGACAGGCACCTCCCGGAGATGCCAAAGCTTCTCCAGCTCTGGACTGACTTGCAGTCAGGGAGCAGGCAGGGAAGAGTCTCCCAATCTCCCCCACCTTACTGGCCTGGCCTGAAAATGCACGCATGCACAGAGACACCAGACGTGTGGCTTGCTGGATTAGAGACAGGTACAGGGTGGGGTGCAGGAGGTAAGAGGATAGGCAAGCAGACACCAGGGTGGGAGTAACTGGGGGACCCCTGGCATTGAGCATAGACTTTGCTGCAGTGCTGGGAGCCCAGTCACACATTGGCATTTCTGGGGTTACGGGACTCAGGAAGTGGGGGGCTCAGGGTGGGACACGGAAAGGTCTGAACCACCAGCAGCTGCCACTCTGGGAAATCACACTAGAGACACTCAGATGATGCCTGCTCAGGGTTCAGACGATGCCCACTCTGAAGCTCAGACGATGCCACTCCAGCTCCCCACCATGCCTGCGTGCTACACACGTGTGTGCAAGAGAAATTTAATGCAATTAAATGTGTCTCATCCTCGCCCTTGGAGAAGAATTCACTTGCATCAATGATTCTTCCCTGAATTGTTGGCACTTTGAGGCTGGCAGGTCAGGAAAGGCACAGCCTGTGAGGTGCCCTTTGCCCCAGAGGCCCACGATGCACTCACAACCCAGGGCTCTCTCCATTTTATCAGTCAGAGAAGCATGTTCTTCATGGGTGTTTATTAAGGGGAGAAGGATACAGACGTATCAAAAGGCCAGCGGCAAGATGCTGATGGTGGGGGGGAAAGGAGGGAGGGAGCCGCATACAAACAATTAAGGCATTTTCTGTTAGTGTCAAAGAGGCTTCTCCAAAGTGGTTCTGCGGAAACTGCCCAAACCAACAAACACCCCTTGGCTGAACCCCCAGAACTTGTGGCCTGGGTGCCAAGAAGAGAAATGAGGAGCCCCGTGGCCTGGCTGAGGCTGAGGCTGCTCAATCGGCCACTTTCAACTTCATTGCACTGGTCAGAGTGGGGTCCAGGGCTGGGGAGAAGAGGCTGAAGGAATAGGGAGGCTCAGACCCCCCTGTGATTGTCTGCCCCGGGAGGCAAGAGGGGGCCGCACGAAGGGGAGGGGGCGAAGAAGGAGTGTCAGGGCTGGACTTTCTGTGCCGAGGTCACCAAGGGAGTCCGTGGATTTGTTCCCATCCAAGCAAGATACAGGAAGGTCATGGGGTGCTGGCATGGTGAGCTGTGCTGGATGAAGCTGGAGACACCCCCGGGACAGACAGAGGCCTGTTTCTGCTGCCCACGATGGTGCCAACTCGGAGGAAAGACAAAAGCCAAGAATAGTCAGGGCCTTTGAACACACGAACGGAGGTGGGTGCAGCAATTTGTGCTCATGAAGCCACATCCAAGTGTGAGCCCTTGGTGGTACGCATTGGCATCAGAGTGCTCAAGGAGGCCCCATGTTCTGAAAAGCGAGATAAAAACTGCTCATAAAGTACAAACTGGATCTTTGAAAAGAAAAGAAAGAAAAATGAGGGGGGAAATCAATGGAAGTCACAGAGAATGGACAGGAAAGAAGGAAATGAAGAAAATCCAAACTATTATCAAATTCCTGACGCAGATGTGTGAGCCCTCTGGATGCAAAGGGCTTCAGCAAGTGCCACCCGTGGCCACTGAGAGACCACAGACCCTGTCCGTGGTGCTGAAGCAAACCCACACCTGAACTCCCAGGAGCAGACTTCTTGTAAAGCCAACCAGGAGAGAAGAGGAAAAAGGAGAAAGGAGGCAGGAGGGACAGAGGGGAGTGGGAGGCAAGAAACTAGGAGGAGAAGTGGAAAATGATAGGTGAGGGGGAGCGGGAGATCAATGGAGACTTTTTTTGGTTTTTAATTGTTGTTTGTTTGGGGACATACCCAACTGTGCTCAGACTTAATCCTAACTCTGTGCTCAGGGATCACTCCTGGTAGTGTTTGGGGAACCATATGGGGTGTTGAGGATCAAACCCAGAAGGGCCAAGTGCAAAGGCCTGCTGTACCCAGGCCCAGGTCCAAAAATGGAGACACTGGAAACAAAAGTTCGTTTGGGACAAACGATCAATTTAACAAGAAATATCTTCAGCTCCCATGAAGGCAGGTGCAGGAGGGCGTAGGTTCATGCATGTGGCCCCCATGTCACCAATGTGGGCACAGATCCATCAGAAAATTCAGCCTGAGTCCCCACCATTGCCAGCTGCACTTTGCGCTGCTCGTCCATCTGTCCCTAAGGACATTTTCCTGGCAGAGCTGGCACCAAGCTGATGGGGAAAGGTACCAAATCTGGGGTGTTTGTGGAGCCTTGGGGCTTTGAAGAAGCAGGAGGAGGTTGGTGGGGGACAGTTGCCAAAAAGGAAAAAAAATCAAAATCAGGGCCTGAGCGATAGCAGAGTGGTAGGGTGTTTGCCTTGAATGAGCTGATCCAGGACGAACCTTGGTTCCATCCCTGGCATCCCGTATGGTCCCCTGAGCCAGGAGCAATTTCTGAGCGCATAGCCAGGAGTGGCTCCTGAACATCACAGGGTGTGGCCCTCCCCCCCAAAAAAGTCAAAATCAAATGTCCAGCATCCAGGGGAGTGTGCACAGAGTTGGTAAGAACAAAAGAGACACTAAGGCCTTCTTCCCATTCACTGGCATCTGGGTCATGGTTTGCCAGGGGCACCCATTACACTGAACCCCCTTCCCTACATTTAAACCTCTGTGATGTTCATCAGATGGGGCAAAGGGGTGCTGGGGACAGAAGGGAGAGAAAGGAGGCACAAGAACAAAACAGAGACTCCAAGGGCCAGGAATGTGGCTCAGTGGTGCAGCATCTGCTGTGCATATATGTGTCTGGCCCTGGCAGATTCCTGGCACTAACAAAAGACCCTCAAGACAGAAAACAACTCCCTACCGCCAACACTACACCCCCCTGGCTGTGTTTTGAAGAGGATCTGGAGTCAAAGGAAAGGCACGTCCAAGGGACCCTAGAACAGTCCCACAGAACCCGGAGCTCTGGTGGAAAGACTCCAGAACAGCATACACAAGGGAGACTAGAGCTTTTTAAAAGCTGGGATGGGGGAGACATGACCTGAGGTGATGGGACACTTCTAACAATACATGATTCCCCTCTTCTTTTCTTTCCTTTTTGTTGTGTTTGTATTTAGATGACACCTGGAAGTTTTCAGGGGTTACTCCTGGCTCTGCACTCAGTAATTATTCCTGGGAAGACTCAAGAAACCATGTAGGATACCAGGGATAGAAGCTTGGTCTGCTACATGCAAGGCAAGTGCCATCCTCACTGTCCTATCTTTCCAGCCCCTCTCTCCTTTTTCACATAAAAACACAAGTCCCTTAGCAAATGCCAAGGAAAACTGGCTGAGTTATTGCTTCATCGCCTCCAAAGCCAAAAGAAAGAGGGATGGTGAATGGATCGGCAAGGGCCCTGCAGGAGAGATTCTAGGCAGAGCAGGTGGGCGTGCTCACGATGCAGAACTGTGGGTTCTTCAGGGGGAGAAGGAACTTGCCTGTCCAAAGCCCCTGAAAACCCTGAACTAACACCAAAGGACCGAGATGAAGATGATAGTGGGAGCTGCGGCTCCTTTGTCCCTGGAAAAGTCCTTGGAGAGAAAGACCAGCCCTGAGCAGAGTGAGGATACAGGTAGGGAGCTGAGGGAGAGGCGCTGTCTTGGTTCTGGTGTTTTCCAGACTCTGAGAGACGGTCCAGCCACAGGCACATGCTCCCAGGACAACGTGCCCGATCTTTATGGAAAAGCAAAACCACCGGCCTGGACAGTTCTGGATGGTTTTGGGTGGCCCATCTTCTTTCCCAGCGAAAGTGCTACTGGGGGGTGACTTGGAGGTGCTTGTGTGGGTGACCCCCTGCCTTGACCCCTGCAGCCAGCATCCCCATCGCCTGGGAGGACCCAAAGCAGGTGGTCGCAGTGCAGAGCATCTTCCGTCTGACTGTTAAGGCTTCTGTTGACTGGACGCTCCGTGCTCCCTGTGGAGAGGGGCAGACTCAGGTCAGTAGGAGGAGAAGCCCCGCTAGTCCCCATTCTGCTATTTCCCATGGGAGTCATGCCCACACAATGAGGGGTTCTGGGGTGTGGAGAGTGGCAGAGAGCAGGACAGAGGAATCAGTGTGGCATGAGGGAACAGCAGGGGCCAAGGCCCAGTTCTGGGCCTGTTTCTGCAAATGCGTTGTTGGAGGCTTCATGGATACTCCCTGAGCCAGCAATGAACAGCACAAGTGCCTTGCTTGAAGGGGCTGCTCCCAAGAAGGGCCCAGGGAGAGGTGGCAGGTAGGGCGGCTCCCACGGTATTCAGAGCACCGGCCCAGTGTTGCTAGGGGCCACCAGGGCTACCAGGGCAGGGCTTAGGGATCATGTCATGCTGGTGACCAGAGTTGGGGCTGGTCTAGCACAAGCCTTGCAAGAGCTCTTTCCCTAGTGCTCAAATACTAATCTCCCTCCCTTCCTTCCTCTCCTTCCTTCCTCTCCTTCCTTCCTTCCTTCCTTCCTTCCTTCCTTCCTTCCTTCCTTCCTTCCTTCCTTTCTTCCTTCCTTCCTTCCTTCCTTCCTTCCTTCCTTCCTTCCTTCCTTCCTTCCTTCCTTCCTCCTTCCTTCCTTCCTTCCTTCCTCGTGATTCTTTCTCCAAAACCTTCAAGCATGGATTTATCTGGGATGTTAGGATTGTTCTAGAATGTTCTATACCCCACCGATACTTAGTACATAGCATCATATAGTATACACACGTGCATTACATAATGCTCCCATTATTAAGTACTCCCCACAGCTCAGTGTGTGTGGGAAAAGCATCTATAGGGCACCCATCCCACATCCAGGCTCTGCTCTTGAGGGAGTGATGGAAATTGCTTCAGAGCTTTCTGGAAGGCAGGTTTGGGGGGTAAGGGACAGGGTGAGAGAGTCCCCAGTTACATCATGTCAGAAAGGCAAAAGGAGCTGGTCCCCCCTGGGCTCAGGGCTACCCTTCAGGCATTCTCAGTAAGTCCTGGGCTCCCCTGAAGACAGGGCTGGCTGGGGAACACCACTACATCGTAAGAAAGAAAAAGCAGACTTCAGGCACGCGGGGCTGAGTACGAAGTATGGGATCTTCGTTTCTCCCATCCTTTCTCTTCCAAAGGAACTTGCATTGTGCTGGCCATAAATTAGGGCTTGGGAACATTCTGTGCTTTTTTTTTTATTTTGTTTTTACACTTTTGGTTGTTTGGGCCACACCTGGCAGTGCTTACTCCAGGTTCTGTGCAAAGAATCACTCCTGCTGGGCTCAGGGGACCATATGGGGTGTCCATATGCAAGGCAAGTGCCCTCCCCACTGTGCTACTCTTCCGGTCCCAAGTAACACTCCAGGGTAAGCCGGTCTCTTCATCCTGCCTGTTCCGCTTCCAGAGGCGGGCTAAGGGGTAGAGAGGGCTGCCAGGTGCAGAGCCCAGACTCAGCCCTAATGGGGCCCCTCATCCATCTTGGCCCCAAGGAAGGCCTTTCCTTTCCCCCATCTAATGCCCCCAAAGCTGGGTTCAGTCCCAGTGTCCACCAGAGCTTCTTCCTACCTGCTCAGGCTTGATTCTCATACAGGCTCTGTCTCTTCTTGGTCTTCAGGTCCTTCAGCCATTGAGGAGAGGCCACCTCAGACCTGAAAGCACAGGTGAAAGTTTGTGTGAGAACTGGGGGGACACCCGCAGATGCCAATTCCAGCCCCCAGACTTCCCATCTGTGGACAGAGCTGGGCATTAGCAGAGGGTAAAAGTCCCATGTTGAGAAACTATTCATCCAATAACCATAAGACAAGGGGCTAATATCTAAGACATACAAGGAAGGTATTGAAAGAACTTAACAAGAAAAACCATTTAACTTCATAAAAAAATGGGGAGAAGAAATGAACAGACAATTTCTTAAAGAAGAAAGACAAATGGCCAAAACGCACATGAAAAAATTTTCTACATCACTAATTATCAGGGAGATGCAAAGCAAAACAACGAGGTACCATCTCACACCATAGAGATGGCACACATCACAAAAGAACAATAACAATCTGTGCTGGTGGGGATGTGGGGAGAAAGGAACTTGTATTCACTGCTGATGGGAATGCCATCTAGTCCAGCCCTTATGGAAAACAATATGGAGATTCCTCAAAAAAACCTGGAAATTGAGCTCCGATATGATCCAGCTATACCACTCCTAGGAATATGCCCTAGGAACACAAAAATGCAGTACAAAAATATCTTCCTCACACCTATATTCATCACAGCACTATTTACAATAACCAGACTCAGAAAACAACCAAGATGCCCTTCAACAGATGAATGGCTAAAGAAACTGTGGTACACATACACAATGGAATATTATGCAGCCATCAGACGAGATGAAGTCATAAAATTTTCTAATACATGGATGGACATGGAAACTATTATGCTGAGTGAAATAAGTCAAAGGGAGAGAGACACACACAGAATAGTCTCCCTTATCTATGTATTTTAAGAAAAATAAAAGACATTATTGTAATAATGCCCAGAGATGAGGGTCGGAAGGACCGGCTAACTATATGAAGCTCACCTCAAAGAGGGGTGAGTACAGTTAGAGAAATAATACACTAACAAGTACCATGACAATGTTAATGAATAAGATAAGAGAAGTAGAATGCCTGTCTTGAATACGGGCAAGGGATATGAGTAGAGGGAGATGGGGGCATTGGTAGTGGGAATGAGGCACTGGTGAAGAGGGATATTCTTTATGTGACTAAAACCCAACTAATCATATTTGTAATCATGGTGTTTAAATAAAGATATAATAAAAAATAATTTAGATTAAAAACATAGGGGCCGGGCGGTGGCGCTGGAGGTAAGGTGCCTGCCTTGCCTGCGCTAGCCTAGGACGGACCGCGGTTCGATCCCCCGGCGTCCCATATGGTCCCCCAAGAAGCCAGGAGCAACTTCTGAGCGCATAGCCAGGAGTAACCCCTGAGCGTCACAGGGTGTGGCCCAAAAAAAAAAAAAAACATAAATGCATAACATAAAAAAAAAAGTCCCGGGGCCGAGAGATAGCATGGAGGTAAGGCGTTTGCCTTTCCCCTGAGCCTGCCAAGAGCGACTTTTTTTTTCTTTTTCTTTTTCTTTTTTTTTTTTTGGTTTTTGGGCCACACCTGGCGGTGCTCAGGGGTTACTCCCGGCCATCTGCTCAGAAATAGCTCCTGGCAGGCACGGGGGACCATATGGGACGCCGGGATTCGAACCAACCACCTTTGGTCCTGGATCGGCTGCTTGCAAGGCAAACGCCACTGTGCTATCTCTCTGGCCCCCCAGGAGCGATTTCTGAGCGTAGAGCCAGGAGTAACCCCTGAGTGCTGCCGGGTGTGACCCCCCCCCCAAAAAAAAAAGAGTCCCATGTTGGCATTGCTGATGAGCAGGAGAGGAGCTAACACCGGGTGGGGCCTGGAAATTGGGGTGTGTCGATCCTCTCGAGGCCATCCCCAGGACTCACAGCTGCCAAGTCATCTGGCCGGGTGCCTCAGCAGCTCTACTATCTCCCCCCACCCCCCCCCAAGCCAGTGCCCTGGAGGGTCTTGAGGTTAATTTTATATGTCAACTAGGCCTTTGGTATCCAGATATCCACTCAGGTATGCTCTACAGACTTCTAAGAAGGTTTTTCTTCTTTGGGAGACTCATGTGTTGAGGGCACACTTGAAGGTGCTCTGGAATCACTCCTGGCAGGTCTTGGGAGAACCATACTCAGTGCCAGGACTGAATCTGGGTTGGCCATAGGCAAGGCAAGTGCTTTATTGGCTGCACTATCTCTTCAGCTCATTTTTTCTTCTGTAAATATATATATTTGCTTCATAACTAGGATGGTTCTGGGAAGATAAAATTTATTTCCTTACTTTTAACTGACACATATACAGAGAAGTCTTCATGTATACTGACCAAGACCATGCAAGGGCATGCAGAGGGGGCTGGTAATGGGGAGGAAGGGACACAGGGGTCCTTCTCCTAGGTCCTACAGCTCAGAAGCCGAGGAGGGGGGTGGCCTCAGATATTTGGGGGCCTGGAGCCCAGCCTGGCCACCCTGTGTGGCTGTCCAGTTCCCGGAGGGTGAGAGGAGAGTAAGCTCTTAGTTTTTCCATAGTCCACCGGGGGCTGGGTTAGATCTGTGGTTTTCCTCCAGCACTTCTGGGGAGCTCATGGAAGGAGGAGGGAGAGGTTAGGACTGGCCCCTCCCCACCCAGACTTCTCTGATTCCCCCTGCCCCAGAGCAAGGCCTGCATCTCCTGCTCTGGAGAAATGCTGTCTAGTCTCTGCTTCCACTTGGCTCTAGACCTGGGCAGACCCCACACTCCCAGCATACACCGACTTTGGGGCCCTCACCTCTCGTCCTTTTCCACGCTGGATGGCAGCACGCGACTGCCCAGGACCCCAGGCTGGAAGGGCGACTTGGGGGTCTTGGGCTGGGGAGTCCAGCTGGGGGAGTCTCCAGAGCTGTCTGCCTCTGGCCTCTTGTGCAGCTGCGCCTGAGCAGAGGAGGAGACCGTGAGCACCTTCGGGCTGGGAGGGTCTCCCCACTGCCACTGCCACTTAGGGGGGCTCCCCAGAAACTGAAAGGACCCAGTCAGAACTCAACGGCCAGGGGGAGAAGGACTGAAGAAAATGAAGAAACTGGGCAGTTGTGGGGCCCAGCAGCCACCCTTGGACAGTGGCACCAGAGATGAGCCTCATTGAGCCTGACAAAGGTGAAGTGACGCTGAGGGACCCGAGTTCCATTTCTGCCCCCCACCCCAACTCCCAAATCCACAGGGCCCAAGATAGCACAAGAGGCAGGGTTCAGGCCCAGATTTGGCTGACCCAGGTACCAGATGGTCTCCTGAACAGGGCTGGGTGCAGCTCTGGAACTACTGGTATGGGAGGGAGGAGGAGGAAGGAGAGGAAGAGGAGGAGGAAAAAGAAAGACAGGAGGAAGAATGGGGAGAGGGCAGAAGGAGAAAGGAAGGAGAAAAGGAAGAGAGATGGAGGAGGAAGGAAGGAACAATGGAGGGGGAGGGAAGAGGGAGAAAATAAAGGAGGAGGAGAGAAGACGGGGACGAGAGGACGTGAGGGGAGGCCGGCCTGGCCCTGCTGCTCTTGCTTGTGGCACCTTCAGAACTGCAGGGTCCACCGCGGGGAAGGGCCGCATCCTCTGTGTGTGGCCTCCAGGCGTCCTGTCAGCCTGGGACGACTTCTCCTTCTCCTCGGGCTTCTCCTCATCATCAGACTCTTCCCTCCGGGGTGACTTCTCTTCTGTGACAGAGGAGAGAAGCTGGAGCTGCCACTCTCACAACTCCGCAACTCGGCTCAGGTCCCACCAGGGAAACTGAGGTACTGTGGGGACTTTTGGGAGACACTCTCCATTTCCTTCCATGACTTGGCCCCTCACCAGGCTGCGTCTTGTGGAACAAGTTGTGACCTGTGACTCTGATGAGGGACTGCTGTTCCCTCTTTAGGGGAACCCCTGGGCCACATATGGACAGAGGCAGGATGGGTATGAAGGAGGTGCCCAGGTGAGCCCAGGAGATGGGGTACATCCAGAAGTTGCCCTGGACCCCTCTGTGGGCAACCCCAGTCTGGCAGATGCAGTTCTGAGAACCAAGGTCATAAGTGGATAGGGCCAAGATGCTGGGGACCCTCCTTGAGAAGTTCCGAGGAGTGTGTGTGTGTGTGTGTGCGTGTGTGTTTTGCAGGGAAGGTCACCTGTAAGGCAGACAGTCTATGCACCCCCATACTCTTCCCCCGCCCTGCTCCCCACTCTCCCTTCTCTTTTTTTTTTTTTTTTTTTGGTTTTTGGGCCACACCCAGCGATGCTCAGGGGTTACTCCTGGCTGTGTGCTCAGAAATAGCTCCTGGCAGGCACGGGGGACCATATGGGACACCGGGATTCGAACCAACCACCTTAGGTCCTGGATCGGCTGCTTGCGAGGCAAACGCTGCTGTGCTATCTCTCCGGGCCCCCCACTCTCCCTTCTGCTGCTAGGCATGACCCCTGCCTTTGCCAGTGGATCACCACCCACATCTCTGAGCTCTTTATGCTGGGACAGTGATGGGATGGGTGGAGCCTGAAATCATCCCCAGATCAGAGGTTCCCAACTTAACTAGCCTATTCCCCTGTTTCCAGGGGATAAAACTGCCTAACAACCCCAGGGCATTTCCTTTTTTTTTTTTCTTTTCGTTTTTTGTTTTTGGTTTTGGGGCCACACCCAGTGACACTCAGGGATTACTCCTGGCTCTATGCTCAGAAATCACTTCTGGCTTGGGGGAACTATATGGGCACCCCCTTCTTTAGGAGGCCAGAGCCTTAGTACATCAAGTGAGGCACTTAGCTTTGCAAGTGCCTGACCCGGATTTGATCCCCAATATCCCATATGGTCCCCTGTGCCTGCAAGGAGTAACTCCTGAGCAAAGAGACAGGAGAAAGCCATTAATACTACTGGGTGTGTTCAAAACAGAAACAAAACAAAGAGGCCAACAATAGAGCCCCAACAGCACCCTAAGTCCCCATTACATCTGGATCCCTTCTCCAGGGTGCTAACGACTTTGGGAAAAGACCCCCCAGCAAGACAGGACTGCTCTCTGGATGGGAGGGGTGGCGGTCTGGAAGAAGAGCCGCCGGCCTAGACGGGGATCACTGGGTATATTTTGTGAGGGTGGAAGCAAATGCAGTTCTGTTCCATTTCATGGAAATATTACCCCCAAAACCTCAAACATTCTTTCCTTGGGCCCAGAGAGACACAGAGAGTGGAGTGTGGGCTCTGAGTATGGGGAAAAAAAAACCCAGGGTATTGAGCACCACCAAGGGTGACCCCAAGCACAAGGCCAAGAGGGATCTCCTTTAGCTAGGCTGGGTTCAGCCCCTCCCCACAAACCAAAACCACAGAGAATTTATTTCCCAGCTTCTAACATGCCTTGGGGGATGAGCAGTCAGAGGCCGGAACCACTTTGTCCTGATGTCCCCTGGCCTGCGGAGCAGGCAACTTGCCCAGGACACGTGCCTGGGGGCTGGGTGAGGGGGGGCCCTGGCCTACCCGTGGAGTCCCGGAACATCCAGGCACTGTCCACCTCCTCTTCCCAGGGGGTCATGGTGTCTGCCTCGCTCAGGCGGCTGCGGCGGTGTGCGTGGGAGATGGGCGTCCGCTGGCGGCGGCTTCTCTTGCTCAGCTGCACCCGGGTCTTGAGGGCACTTGAGTCGAGGACTGAGGTTTGCTGTGGGGCAGCAGAAGTGGGAACTCAAAAAGCTGATCTCGGGGACACCCACCAAGGGAGAGGTGATAGGGATACACGCAGGGGTCCTCAAACTTTTTAAACGGGGGGGCCAGTTCACTGTCCCTCAGACCACTGGAGGGTCTGACTATAGTAAAAACAAAACTTATGAACGAATTCTTTTTTTTTTTTTTTTTTTTTTTTTGGTTTTTGGGTCACACCCGGCGATGCTCAGGGGTTACTCCTGGCTGTTTGCTCAGAAATAGCTCCTGGCAGGCAAGGGGGACCATATGGGACACCGGGATTCGAACCAACCACCTTAGGTTCTGGATGGGCTGCTTGCAAGGCAAACACCGCTGTGCTATCTCTCCGGGCCCTGAACGAATTCTTATACACACTGCATATATCTTATTTTGCAAGGAAGAAACAAAACAGATACAAATACAATATGTGGCCCTCGGGCCATAGTTTGAGGACCACTGGTAGGGGGTCCTGGGTCATGTCTCCTCTGAGTGGGGGGGATGCCGGGGATGGAACCCGAACTCTGAGCTTCCCAGATGCAAGGCAAGAACTCAACTACAGAGCAACCCCTCTGGCCCTCATTCATTCATTCAGTGTCATGGAGCCCAAATCCACACAGTGCTGGGACGGACCTGGGATAAATTCAGCCACATCCCAGACCCTCATTTCACAGTAACATGACCAAGCCTAGAGGGCTTCATTCGACATACCAGACAAAACCCCCTGGACCTTGCAGGGGTGGACATGCAGGGCAGGAAAGTTACCCGTCCCCCCTGCCTCCTTGTCAGGGGATGCCTGAGCAATGTCCTGCATGTGGCCGGAGCAGAGAAACGGTGTGTGTGTGTGTGTGTGTGTGTGTGTGTGTGTGTGTGTGTGTGTGTGTGTGTTTGTGTCTCACAGGCTTTGCACACAGAGTAGACTCACCACAGTGCTGCATGGACACCTCTTCCCCCAATACCCCCAGGAGCAACCCTTGAGTACAGAGCTGGGAGTAGCGCCCTCTCCACCACCACTTTTGAGTGCGGCCCCAAATCAACAGGACACGTTTGCTGATCAACTAACTGACCTCACAGTCTAAGTCAGTTCTCGGCTACCTGAAGCACTGGGTCTGAGTGCTGCTGGGCTTTTGGTGTTGCCCAAGCTTCGCTGGCACTCAGAGCAGTACCCGGGATACTGCCTTAAGAGCAGAGGCAGCTGGAGGATCAGTGATGGGTCCCAGAGCCCTGGCTCACCCCAGTGAGGGGTCCCTGGGTGGGCGCAGAAGGATCCCAGAAGGAAAGAGAGAGAGAGGGTCATGCTGCCACTCCAGTGCAGCCAGGGAAGGAGGGCTGAGCTCAGGCCTGGGAAAGTCCCAGAAATGTCCCCGCCTAAGTCCCCACAAGGGGCTGATTCCATTAGGGTCTGGAGTTGGCACATCGCTGTAGCCCTGGGGGCCACAGAGTCTGCAGGGGGAAGAGATGAAAACCCTATCCCCAAGCGCTATAGCAAGGGCGCAATTTCTTTGGCCTCCCGAGTCCCCACAAGCCTCAGCGCCTGTGTGAAAGCAGCTTAGAAGAACTGGGGGATGGTGCCCCAAGTCGCAACCAGGCCACATTGTCCTGAAGCTGAGTCTGGGCCGGGTCAGTGCACCCATGGTGGTGGTTCATAGAGAATCAGGAGCAGAAATCGCCCCGTGCTGGGATAGTGGCATCACAGGGCATCTGATGTTTGCAAGTATATAAAAGCAGGGGACACACGGTCGTGCATGGGGGTACAGTGTGGGGTGCCCAGATGCAGACTCTTATCTGTCCCCATCCAGAGAGGTCAGCAGGAGACCTTGACTGTACTGAGAGGGGCCTGAGGGGGTTTCCCTGAAGCAGTCTGCGATCCTTCTCTGGAGGATTCCAGGCATCTTCATCCTGGGCCCCTAAACAGACAGACCCTCTAGGTCAGCAGTACTGACAGACCTGCATCTCAGGAAAAATTACTCCTGGCTCTGCACTCAGGGGTCACTCCTGGCAGTGTTCAGGGCACCATATGGGATGCCAGGGATCGAACCCAGGTGGGCCGTGTCCAAGCAAGTGCCCTCCCCGCTGTATTATCTCGTACCCCTCTGCTCAGTAGTAATGGAAAACATTAGAAGGCACTGGAAGAGGCACCCCCTGCGCTGATTCCTGGCAGTTGAGAAAGTTTAGCAAGGTGATGACATTCATCTCGAGACATATGTCTGAGTCTGGGCTACACACAGACACAGCCCTGCCACAGTGCCTTATGCACCCAACATGGGCTGGCCTCCACCCCAACACACACACACACACACACACACACACACACACAAGCCCACACGTATCCCCCACCATCTCCGGGAGGATCCACTCACATCGATGCCAGCAAAATCGTCCACGGTCTTTGTGGTGTCACTGTCCAGCGGGGGTGGCACCTCAGTGCCATCAGCCGAGTCCAGCTCAGTGCTGGAGCGATCCACGCTGGCACTCCGTGGCTCCCGAGTGCTGTCGGCCGTTGAGCTCGGCTCCGTTTGGGAGGATGGCGAGGACAGTTGGCTACTAGGGGGCTGTTTGCGTGGTGATGCAGCACTACCATCTGGAGATGGGGACTCAGGGGCCAGGCTAGAAGGAAAGGGGGAGATATCGCTGAAGGGGTAAGCTGTGGCTGCCAACCAGCTGGGGCTCCTGGGCATTAGAGAAGGTGCCATCCCTGCACTGGGAAGCCCCTGTGACCGTTTGCCACTTGCTGAATGACAAGGCGTCTTCCTTGCAAATGCTAGCCTAGGACAGACCATAGTTCGATTCCCCAGCGTCCCATATGATCCCGCCCCCCCCCCCAAGCCAGGGGCGATTTCTGAGCGCATAGCCAGGAATAACCCCTGAGCATCAAACGAGTGTGGCCCAAAATATAAAAAAATAAACAGGCTCGAGCCCCAAAGTCTGGAGGAAAAGCAAACACCCCTTGGACACCAGACCCTCATTGGTGCCACATATCACCCAATAATAGGGCCAAGATATTGAAAAGAGCTCCACAGTCTGCTTGCACCCCACTGTTTTGGGGGGCCACATTTGAGGGTGCTCATAAATTACTCCTGGGGCTGGAGAGATAGCATGGAGGTAAGACTTGCATGCAGAAGGTCGGTGTTTCAAATCCCGGCATCCCATATGGTCCCCCGAGCCTGCCAGGAGCAATTTCTGAGCATGGAGCCAGGAGTGACCCCTGAGCACTGCCAGGTGTGACCCAAAACAAACAAAAAATTTACTCCTGGTAGGCTTGGGGGACCATATGAGATGCCAGGGATTGAACCCGGGTTACCAGGAGCACAGAGAAAGGAGCAAGCCCTGAGCACTGCAAGTTGTGGCCCAGGAACAAATAAACAAGCAAAACACCGAACCTGCCATGGGCTCGGAGATGGCAACGTAGTACCAAGATCACATCACTAGCTTTCTTGGGGGGCAGACTACATGTCGAAACAACAGTATTCTGGGGGCAACTGGGGGTCCGTGAAACAGTGCCTGGGAAATGGTTCTGTGCTACCTGCTCCTCTGCAGTGGCCACAGGGTTGTGTAAAATGACACATGTGTATTGCATAGGATGCTGCCAGTGTGCACAGACCCAAAAGAGGGCGGGATCTATGCAGGGACAGGAGACTTGAAAGTTTGGTTATTGGTTCCTTTGCTCAGGCCTTCAAGTTTCACTCAGCTCCTTCTCAGGAGCCTCTTCAAACGGGAAATCGTGTCCCTCCACCCTCTCCGTGGTCAGGAGGGCCATCTTGTTATACAGGGACCTCCACGGTCCTCCAGGCAGCAAAGGCCTCCAGAACCCGTGTTCTTAGCCCCTTTCCTCAAGTTGGAATTTCTACCCAGGCCTGGGTGTTCAAGGGAGCAGTTGAAACCAGCAGATGGCGCCACCGCGCAGGTTTTGCTATGGGGACGCGGGGAAATTGTGCTGCAGAGCCTCTGGGAGACAGAAGGGGGCGCTGGATCCTGTCAGAGCTGGGGTGGGGAGACCCAGACAGAGGACTTGGCTATCTCTAGGGTCATGCATGCAGTGAGTCCCAATTCCAGACTTGCTGGAAGCCCATGCATCCTCCTGTACACTGGTGAAATTTTCTTTTTTTTGTGGTGTTTGGTATTTTGGCTTTTGGGCCACACCCAGGGGCGTTCAGGAGTTACTTCTGGCTCTGTGCTCAGAAATCACTTCTGGCAGGCCTGGGGGACCATAGGGGATACCGGCGATTGAACCCAGGTCCATCCCAGTTCAGCAACATGCAAGGCAAATGCCCTACCATTGTGTTATCACTCTGGCTCTCTTGTGGGTGTTTGGAACCTTACCTGGGGGTGCCTGGAAGGCCTTATTGTACTGTGGATCAGACCAGGGTTGGCTGCCAAAAGGCAGGTAAGTACCTTCCATTCTCCTGGGGCATCTCCCCAGTTCCATAAATGAAAATAAAGGGAGCTTGTGAATAAACGCAGGAAGGAGAAAAGACAAGCTTTCATGGGCACTGCCAGAGACCCACCCCACCAAATTTCTTTCTCATCTTCTGACCAGTCTGCAGCCCTGCCATCCTTCATGCAGCCTCCCTCACTGACAGTGACTGTTCTGGGCATCCTAGGTGACACAGATGAAGGAAGTGGCAGACCAGGCCAGTGGCTGGGGCAGAACCCAGGGCTCACCCTAAGAGACCACATGCTTCCATAACTGGTGGTGCTTCCCCCCACCCCAGCAAAGAATATGTTGGGTCCCCCTTGCAATTCCAAGCAGAGTATGGCCTCAGATCCAGCTCGAGTGGGACAAAGGAAAATGATTCATTAAAACAACAGGCAGAGGGCCCAGAGAGATAGCACAGCGGCGTTTGCCTTGCAAGCAGCCGATCCAGGACCAAAGGTGGTTGGTTCGAATCCCCGTGTCCCATATGGTCCCCCGTGCCTGCCAGGAGCTATTTCTGAGCAGACAGCCAGGAGTAATTCCTGAGCAACGCCGGGTGTGGCCCAAAAACCAAAAAAAATAAAAAAAAATAATAAAAATTAAAAAAAAAAAACAACAGGCAGAAACAGGAGCCATAGCATAGCAAGGAGGGCATTTGCCTTGCACATGGCTGACCCTGGTTTGGCCCCCCGAGTCTGCCAGTAGTGATCCCTGAGTGCAGAGCCAGGAGCAAACCCTAAGCACTGCCAGATGTGCCCCACACCAAATAACAAACGAAATTATTACTGACTGCCAAGGTACCCCCTCAACACTGCTGGGTTGGGGGTTCACTGTCTGTGTCTCTGCAAGATGGGGTAACAGCACTGATGCCTCTGACTGCCAGCAAAAGTGCTCTGTGCATATTCCATGAATTCTGGCTGCTTTTTGAAGTGTCACCTTCTTGGAGGGAGGGAAGAAAGGAGAGAAGGAGGGAGGGAAGGGGAGGGGAGGAGGGGAGGGAGGAAGGAAGGAAGGAAGGAAGGAAGGAAGGAAGGAAGGAAGGAAGGAAGGAAGGAAGGAAGGAAGGAAGGAAGGAAGGAAGGCAGGAGGGAGGGAGGGAGGGAGGGAGGGAAAAAAGGAAGGAAGGAAGGAAGGAAGGAGGGAGGGAGGGAGGGAGGGAAAAAAGGAAGGAAGGAAGGAAGGAAGGGAGGGAGGGAGGAGGGAGGGAGGGAAAAAGGAAGGAAAGGAGGAAGAAGGGAGGGAAGGGAGGAAGAAGGTAGGGAAAAAGGGAGGGGGAGGGAGGGAAGGAGGAAGGAAGAGAGGAAGGAAGGAAGGAAGGAAGGAAGGAAGGAAGGAAGGAAGGAAGGAAGGAAGGAAGGAAGGGAGGGAGGGAGGGAGGGAGGGAGGAAGGAAGGGAGGGAGGAAGAAAGTAAGGAAAGGAGGGAGGGAGGAAGGAAGGAAGGAAGGAAGGAAGGAAGGAAAGAAGGAAGGAAGGAAGGAAAGAAGGAAGGAAGGAAGGAAGGAAGGAAGGAAGGAAGGAAGGAAGGAAGGAAGGAAGGAAGAAGGAAGGAAGGAAGGAAGGTAGGTCGTGATTAATGAAGGCTTTTGTGGGACACACAACATCCACTTTCTCATTTTTCTAATCAGTGACATTCGGTACAATGTCCCATGATGCTGCCACCATGTCCCTCAGAGGCATCCTCCTTTATCCCTTGACAAGAAACCCGGCTCCTTAAGCAACCCCCTTCTCTGGCCCCACCCCAGGACCACACACCTGCCTTTTCTCCCCACCCAGGTGCCTGATCCGGGTATTTCACTGCACTTTCTGGTCACGTCTGGGCCCCCTAAATGCCTCTTCCCAAGGGCGTTTTAGAGCTTGCAGGTCCCGAGTTGCCTGAATGGAGCCGGGGCAACTCCAGCACTTCACTTCTCCATGAAGGGGTTGGGGGGAGAAATGGACTCAGGGAGACAGACATCTTGTTCCCACTCTTAGCTGCCATTCTGGGCCAGCTGCATAACCCCTACCTCTCCCCGCTCCTCCGGCGCTGGTCCGTCCACGTCCCATACTGGCTCTCGGCCTCCTGCACAAGGGTGTCGGTGTCCTTGGCCTCGGGCGTCCGTCGGGAGAAGCACTGTTTCAGCTGGTCCTGCAGAGGAAAGGGGAACAGAGGGTTGGGTCAAGAAGCCGGGGACAGGCTGATGTGTGGCACTGCCCAAACACGCCTGGTACCCTCCTGTCTCAGAGGAGGCACAGCCACACTCCAGAGCTTTGGGGAGGATCAGCCACACCCAGAGATGCTCGGGGTTCACTCCTCTTTCTGAGTTCAGGAGACCAGATAGGATGCCAGGGATCCAACCTGGGGTGGCCGTGTGCAAGGCAAGTGCCCTGCCCACTGCCCTGGCCCCAGATACACCAAGTTTGCCCAGGCATCACAGAACCCAGCCCCATGTTTCTCTCTTCTGCCTCATCCTGCAGCTGGATTCTAGCTTTCTCCTTGCCAAAGCAACAGTCCTCATGCACCCGAAACCATCCTCTCGAGTCCCTGGGCCCTGTCAACCCTTGGGACCTCTGACTCATCAAGGTGTTAACTCAGACACTCACAGGTCTCCAGGCTAAGCGGGGGTCTGTAGCAATGCTGCAACAGAGCCTATGGGCTGCCCCCCCCACCCTCACTTTACAGATAAGTGCATCAAGAACCCAAGAGAAGAGAAGAATAGGCCCACATCAAACATCTGAGAATGCAACAAACTCCAGCCTGGAGATGGGGCATCGGGCCCCACGTTCCTTGCAGCCTGCTCCCCAGAGTTTTGCCCAATCTGGGGGTGACCTGGGGCGAGTGGCTGAAGAATCTGGTTGTGCATGGGAGTGCCTGTGTATTAGTGTGCATACCTCACTGTATATTTTAGTGTGTCTGATGATGTGAGTGTGTATGTGCGAATGTATGAGTGTCTAAGCATGCCTGAATGTTAGTGTGTGAGTGCATGTTTTAGTATAGGAGCCTATGTATATCATGTGTATTTACACATGTTTATGTGTGCACTGTATATATGAACATATGCAATGGGGCCAGGAGCAGAACCATGGCGTGTTTTAGGGGTGAAGTCAATCCCCACTTGGGCAGGCCCGGCTGCTGCTGACCTCGAGGGTCACTTGACCCTCTGTGCGGGACCAGAAATGGCCAAGGACATCTGAGCTGGCCCCCAGCTGCCGCCTGCCTTCAAAGATGTCAGTCGGTCAGTACCCAGGTCCCCTTCCGAGCCAGGACGGCCCTGTGTGTGCTGAGCTGTGGGAGGGTGGGCAGAAATGTTTAGGGGCACACTCAGAGGTCAGGGGGGCATCTGATTCCTTTGCAACTCTGCCCACCCTCAACCAACACACAAGTCACCCTTCTAGAACATTCAGCCAGCCTTGCCAGATGTCCCTGCCCTTCACTCAGCCCCCAGTGCTCCCTTCACATAACAGTTTTTTCCACCCACATTGGAGGCCCACGCCCCCCCCAGTCACCCTGTCTTAGGGTAAAATGCATACACCTTGTGGTTACTTGTGGCCCTTTCATTACTGGGGTTCAAGAGTGCCCCTTCCCCAGGCCCTCCTCTGCCCCCCCCATCTGCTCCAACTTTTTATCCCTTCACTGCCTCAGTCCCTTGGACATTCTCCTCCCTCCCTCCAGGCCAATGGAGTTGCCCCCAACCTTCCAGCTGCCCTTCAGACTCAACTTGGTTGTCTCCTCCTCCAAGAAGCCTTCTCTGAACTCAACAATTCCTAGCAAACCTCACTTGCCCACCCAAGTATTTCCATCTCTCTCTTCTTCTCTACCCCTAAAGACACATCTGAGCAGTTTAAATTCAAGCTCATGAAAGTATAAAAATGGGAAGAATATCCCCTGTGGCCCTCTAGACTGTCCGCCGAACAAAACGTTCTAGAAGATGGCATTGCTATAGAGAACATCACACTGTGCCCTGGGGACTGGGGTGGGTGAGGTGAGAGGCACCTCAAGGTGCCACAGTGAGGATGGAAATGGGCACTGGCCTCTCCAGTGAGGATCCCTGGCACCAAGGAGTCACTCTTGGTGTCTTAGTTGGCACAGCTTAGGGCATTAGAGGCAGAGCGAGAGGGGATGTGTGGGGTGGAACTGGGGTTTCTGGAACTTGAAGCTCAGTGGTCCTGCCAACCCCCAACATCCACCGGCCCTCACCTTTCCAAGGTTTCCCCAAGGAACTCGGCAGAGCTCAAATATCTGAAAATGATCAAAAACATCTAGGGAAAACTGGTTTAGAGACGGGGCTCGCATGACACACCCTAAGTCATGTGGGTAAATCTGGAGCCTTCATCTTGCACAAAACCACTCACATGTCAGCCAGACCCCAGGGCAGCAGCTCTGTACCCGCTGTTTTGGGAAGACAGATGTGGAGCCCCATGAAGACAAGCCCAAACCTGATCTGACGGGGGAAGCAAGAACCGGGCCCCCAATTTCACAACTCAGTTCCAGAGTGTAAGATGACATCCAGCTATTAACCCAAAACAAAGGCGTTTCTCCATCTTCCAATTTCCCACCAATCTCTCCTTTGCTATGTCAAAGCCCACCTGGGGTCACTGCCCTGTCCCACTCTGTCCTGGTGGATTTGGCTCTGGGATAATAAAAGTCAGTTCTGGCTTTTGGCTGAGGCAGAGAGACATGGAGACGAAAGCAGACTGGCTTCAAGGCTCTTTTCTGACTAGTTTGGCTTATTATTTCATTACCACTACCTTACATTCTTAGGACCCCATCACCTAAGGGGGTAGGAACATGGCGAGTGGGGTGATCTCACAACTTGTAGATTTGCGTTTGGATTTGGGCCACAGCTGGTGGTGCTCAGGGGTTACTCCTGGCTCTGTGTTCAGAAATCGCCTCCTGGCAGGTCAGGGGGACCATACAGGATGCGGGAATCAAATCCACATCCAGCCTAGGTGGGTTGCAAATACCCCACCGCTATGCCCATCACTCCAAACCCATTGTAGATTTTTTTTTTACGCCAGGTTCTATCACAAGAAACTGCTCAGAGGCTAGAGAGACAACAACCCGGAGTATCAGGTGAGACCCCAGAAATGGCAGGGTCTTCTAAGCTCTACTGGTAACCACTCATGAGCAACTGAGCTGGGAGCAGTCTCCAACTATCAGAAGATTATGATTCCCCCCAAAGCAAAAGAAAACAACACAAAGAAAAATCATCAGATGTGCTCACAAGATCTATAAATACAAATGCTCCCTGAGGGCAAATGATTGTCATAAAATTATGAATGACCAAGTGTCAATTCAATACAGACCAGTGGACTTTCTGCCAAGAAATGAAGGAAAAGGATATTCAGCGAAGAACTTTTACCTTCGCAGAGAGAGTTTTATTAGGACAGTAGTAACAAAACAAACACCAGAGTTTAATGACACCGGCTTTGTGAAAAACAAACACACAGCTCAAGAGTGTTAGTCAAGGAATGATTCAGGAAGGTTCTGTAGCACCAACAGCGGTGCCTTCTGCAGTGAGAGTGGCCTGTCTTACCAACACAGTGCTGTTTCCGTTTAGTACCCCACACTGTGCGTCTCTGTGCCACTGAGATGAAACACAATTAAATCACACACCTCTACAGCCCATTCTACACATCGGGAATGAAGGAAAGATCAGGACTCATCAGAAAGATTTGTTTTTGTTTTGAACCATTTCTGGCAGGGCATGAGAGTCCCCATGGTGCCAGGGATCAAACCAGGTTAGCCACCTGCGAACGGCCCCTACCCACTGTACTCTTTCTCTCTGGTTCAGGAGCGGTTCTTTCATGCCTTACTCATGTCAGACCCTTGCAAACTTTTTTTTTTTTTTTTTTTAGGCCGTATCCGGCGGTGCTCAGGGGGTTACTTCCTGGCTATCTGCTCAGGAATAGCTCCTGGCAGGCACGGGGGACCATATGGGATGCGGGATTTGAACCAACCACCTTTGGTCCTGGGACGGCTGCTTGCAAGGCAAACGCCACTGTGCTATCTCTCTGGCCCAGACCCTTGCAAACTTTTTTGAAAGGGCTACAGAGTCAATATTTTAGACTTCAGGGACTATACACCCAGTCTGTGACTCTCACTGTTTCATTTAATTTTTTCAGCTGCAAAAGCAGCAGAGACATTTGAAGAGTAAATGCTCATGACTGTGTGCCAATAAAACTTTATTTACTTGTGACAATGCCTCAATAAAACTTTATTTATAAGTACCCTGTGCTTTTCCAATGAAATTATGTTTGCAAAGAGGTTCTGGCTGGCTGGCATTGGCCCACCAGATAGTTGTGTGATGATTCTTTTTTTTTTTTTTTTTTTTTTTGGTTTTTGGGTCACACCCGGCGGTGCTCAGGGGTTACTTCTGGCTGTCTGCTCAGAAATAGCTCCTGGCAGGCACGGGGGACCATATGGAACACCGAGATTCGAACCAACCACCTTTGGTCCTGGATCGGCTGCTTGCAAGGCAAACACCGTTGTGCTATCTCTCCAGGCCCTGTGTGATGATTCTTGATCTATATACTGGCTGCGATAAGTTGGGGGGCTAGATACCTACTAATAGCTGTACCCCAGCGGTTAGAGCAAGGCCCTGGCCTATCACATAGCAATTAAATAAGTACATGTAGGAGAATTTTTTCCCAGTGAGTACATGTAGATTTCCTTACCAGAAGAGGCATGGTCGGATTGGAACAGTAATACAGTAAATAAGGTTCTTGCTTTACATATACCTGACACGGGTTTGGCCCTGGCACCTCATATGATCTCCCAAGCCCTGCCAGGAGTGATTCCTGAGTGCAGAGCCAGGAGTAACTAACTGGTTGAGCACCAGTGAGCACTACACTCCCCCCTCCCAAAAAAAGATGAGTTAGGGAGAGAAGTTATTGAGCCTACACATATTTTGGGATGTTTGACACATTTGCCTAAGAAAGAACCTGAGTCAGACTAGCAACTGGGCCTCCAGCTGACACAGCTAGTCAGAGCAGTTCAAGACTCACGCTCCTGGCTCTCAAGCCAGGTCTGCCTCGTCTCCACCATGCACCATCAGTCCGGCTCCCTTTCTCAAATTCGGGGTGACTTCCCCAAGTGTGATGTGATTCAGCCCATGGCACAGATGCCTGTCCCAGGCCTGCAGAGCCCAATACCTGCACCTTGGTGCCATAAGTTTATCCCAAGCAGAACCGTTTAGCCAGGAAGCTGCCTGCCCCAGAGCTCTGGCTTTAGGTGGGGAGCAGAAATCATGGGGTACAGGCTGGGGTCCTATATGCCCAGGACACATGGTCTCTACCAGTGACATGCTCCCCCACCTAACAGCACGTAGTAAGTGCTCAAAAAAAAGGAAAGAAGGGTGGAGTAAAAGGGAAGTAGGTAAGGGCAGGTGTGGCCAGGTGAGGCCAGGTGTTGGTCAGTGAGTCCAGGCTGTGGTGGCTTGGATGGGGCAACGTTTACAGGGCAAGTAGTGGCCAGCTTTGGGTTTTACTGACTAGGCCAGGGAAGGTCTTGAGGGTATATAAGAGAGGACGCAGGAAAGAGGCAGAGAAATGGAGACAGAAAGGGAACTGAGACAGAGAGGGGACAGAACACCTAAATAGGCAGATGTGGAGGGCACAGCAGGGAGGTATCCCCTGGCTTGAAAGCTGAGACTGGTAAGTCCATCTGACAGCTCAGCAAGTCCTCCCTGGCTTGTGTCTGGAGACTTCTGCAGGGGTGCTGTGGGCAAACCCTACCTGCTGCAGCCCCAGGGAAGTAACTGCTTGAGCTCATGCCACCCCTATAGAAGGTTCCCAGCCTCATTGAAGAGGGGGTGATGGGTGGGGGCTCTGCCTTGGGGTTGGGGGAAAATGAGTCTGCAAACACCCTGCCCCAGGTGATGGTGGCCATAGCAGCGACCTGAACCCGACTCAGATGCAACCTGCAGATGTGAAGGAACTCAAGGTGCCAGAGCATCGCAAGGTGGCACAGACTACGGTGAGGCAGTGCAGGCCAGACCTCTCGATCCCACGACCCCCAGATCCGTGAAGTGTCTGAGGGAGACGTCGCCAGCCCCGATGTGTGCGCTAAATGCCAGAGATTCTAAGTGGCTTGTGACCATGGTGAAGATGGCAGTGGTGACATTAAGTGATGGCGATTACAGCTTCCCCCCTCCAACCCCATGGCACTATTTGCACCAAAGCACTAACAAAGTACCAACAGGCCCCAAGCACTTGGGACAGTCCAGGACAAGGGTGTGGCCCAAATGGGATTCCCCAAATCTATCCCTTCCTCCCATGACACAAGAAGCTTCTCTCCGCCAGCACCCCTGCACCACCATTTAGCTTGTGGCCTGAGGCTCACAGACAGCTCCTCAGACAGACAGACTGTCTCCATGGGTGGAGCCCAGGAGATGGAGGACCAGGCAGGGGGCAGGGGGCGTGCTTGCAGCTGGCCCCATATATGTGGCGCAGCTAGGAGGGCCCAGCGGGGCTTCCTCTGTCTGTGCTGATGGCCTCAGAGGCCACAAATAGGAATGACAGCTGGGGGGGGGGGGAGGGCTTGTCCTGTCTACTCTGACGGGTCCCCTCATTTGCCCAGCAGCCCAGACTGTGCTAAGAACAACAGCGCCTGGTGCCCGGCAGGATGCCTTATCCTCCCGGGGTCCCTGTGTGTGAGTGCTGGGCTTTTACCACCCACATCCTAGCCTCACAGCTGAGAGATTGGCACTCTGGGACCACCATGGCAGTGACAGGAGGAACCACCCAGCAGAGGCCAGTCTCGGTCTCATGCAGCCCTGAGTGGAAGGAACTGGGGCACAAGTAGGCAGTGTAGATAGGATCAGGGACTTGTTTTAGGGCCTCAAATGCCTTCCCTGCTGTCCTCCCTTGGGCCCCTGACCTCTCTCTTGATCTTCTGGAACACTTGTGGCTCAAATATACTTAAGCGTAAGGGCCAGAGTGATAGCACAGCAGTAGGGCGTTTACCATGCACACTGCCGACCCAGGACGAACCAGGGTTCAATCCCTGGCACCCCATATGCTCCCCCGATCCTGCCAGGAGTGATTTCTGAGTGCAGAGCCAGGAGTAACCCCTGAATGATGCCGGGTGTGGCCCCAAAACAAAAGCAAAACAAACAAACAAACAAAAAAAAAAACCTAAGCGTCAAAGCAGACAACTCCATGAAATATCTTCCCGTTCTGTTTCCCAGCCTTTCCCCCCTCCTGCATCTGGTCCCACCCACCCAGACACAGATCTCTCGACACAGGATTCGGAAACAGCCCAGCCCAAATGTGATGTCTTTTTTGGAAACAGCCCACGTCAAAACAGTCCTTTCCCATCTATGCCAGGCGCAGGCTCAATCTGCCAGGCAACAGCGGCAGTGGTGGGGTGTGGGCAGGTGTGAATCCGCAGACAGGGTGGGCATGGCCCTGGACTCTGGACTGTGGCTGCGATTCCATCTGCAGTCATGGCACCGCTCACACACCCTACTCACACCAGTGCAAGCACAGACACAACGATGCACCAGCAGGCAACAAAGGCAGTCAGAGATCCAGTGACATGGCAACTCCAAACCATGCACATGTATGTATACATATGCATCTATGTGCACATGTGTATGCAAACACACATGTTCATGTGTGTTCGCAGGTGTTCACAAAAACACTATGAGTGCTACAGGGGGCAGAGTAGGGAGCTGATGTGGAGAGGTGGCAAAGGTCCTCTCACAGAGAAAGCACAGAAACCCACCTTTTTTCCCCTCCCTTTTTAAAATATGTTTATTTTTATTTTGGGCCACCACCACCCCCACTCCCCCCAGCAGTGACAGCGGGCAGTTGCTCAGGGGTTACTCCTGGCTCTGCGCTCAGAAATCACTCCTAGCAGGCACGGGGGACTATATGAGATGCTGGGAATCGAACCCGAGTCTGTCCTAGGTCGACTGTGTGCAAGGCAAACGCCCTACTGCTATGCTGTCACTACAGTCCCAGAAAACCCACCCTTGACCTACCTCCCTGTTAGCTTTTGTTTTGTTCTGGGCCACACCCAATGGTGTTCAGGGCTTGCTCCTGACTGCACTCAGGAATCACTTGCGGTGGGCTCAGGGGACCACATGGGATGCTGGGGATCAAACCCAGGCTGACCTCGTGCAAGGCAACTGCCCTACCACTGTGCTATGGCTCGGGCCTCCCATTTACCATGATGAATGGGAGTTTTCAGTTCTGGGCCCTACAGGGAAAATGCAGAACTGTGAGACAGGACCCACACCTTGAAATGGGGGTCTGAATGGGACGGGGGAAGGATGGAGAAGGCAGCACGGGGTGGGCATGGCTGGCACAAAGGGGAGGGGATGATGGGGAAGGGGAAGGACAGGCCCACTCCCACCTCACAGACCTGCAGAGCACACAGATAAGATTGGGGAGCACCCAGCATGAAGGGAGCACCACTTCCCCTGGAGTGAGAGCCAGTCAGGCCAAGAGGCTCAGTGTCCTGCGCAGGTGACCCCTGAGTGGACAAGGGGAGAATCAGTGGTATGGACCCCTGCGCCTCAGGCTCCCTGGTTTCACAGCCCGTCTTCTCTGTGCTCCCAGACCCTCCTCAGCCCCAGTGTGAAACCTCAGCTGCACAGGGGCCAGGGCAGGGCAGGGCAGGCCTGAGCCATGCCTGGAGGGAGACTCACTCACTCGGATGCGGGCGAGGCCTGGCCCTTTCCAGTGGCTGCAGAGTGCAGAGAGCTCCCTGACAGAGCCCCAGCAGGTCTGTGACTTCCTGGAGGCGTCCGTGGTCAGTGTGATGCCCTTCCAGGGAGGGACTGGGTGTGGACTGCACAGATCCAGAAAGAGGCTTCATGGCAGGTGCCTTGAACACTCAGGCCCAGGCGCCAGTCCTGGCTCCCTGCCACTCAGAAGCTCAGTGGTCTCAGCTAAGTCACTTGGCCTCTTAGCTTGGGAGCTGGGACGGTCTGAGCTAAAGAACTGGGCATAACTTTGGGTGTGTAGGGCGTCCTCAGGAGTGATGCCTGTCCTCCAGGTGTTCCTCGGGACTTGGCCTCTCCCCAGCCCTGACAGCAGGATGACGACATGAAGCACTTTCAGGAACACGGGAGTTTGTGGGGTTCCTGGGAGGCAATACTGCAGCCTCCCCGATGCCCTTCCCCCACAGCCATGGTATCTCTTCGCAGAACTGGCAGAATTTATGGGAATTGCAAGGATTCTCGTGGCAACAGCTATCTTAGCTTCTGGAAACTGAGTGCTGCTCTCTGGGTGGGCACATTCGAGAATGAGGGGGTGTGAGAAACCAGGGAGGCTTCTGAGAGGCTGAGGCACGCAAGACCCTCAGCTGGGACCATCTGCCATCACCAATGTGGAGCATCAGGGCTTCTGGGAAAAGCCCAGGGCCGGACCCTGGCCACCTCCCGGACCCTGGGTAGCTGCTGCTCCTGTGCAGAGTCCATCCCATGAGACACAAAGTCCCCACTCAGAATTCTCTTTGGGAACGAGGAGCGCCAGTGGTAAAGATTTGTACCAGCCCTGACCAAGCCCATCCCAAGACTGAGTGTCTCGAGGGCTGGGACTGTCCCGGGATCATTTCTCTCCTCCCAGCTCTGGCACAATGTAGGTGAACAATGTAGGGAACCTCAGAGGAAAGAAGGAAGGAAAGGAGGGAGGCTGGGAGGGAGGGAGGGCAAAGGGAGGGAGGGAGGGAGGGAGGGAGGGAGGGGAGGGAGGGAGGGAGGGAGGGAGGAGAGGAAGGAAGGAAGGAAGGAAGGAAGGAAGGAAGGAAGGAAGGAAGGAAGGAAGGAAGGAAGGAAGGAAGGAAGGAAGGAAGGAAGGAAGGAAGGAAGGAAGAGGCTTAAGGTGTAGGTGACAGAAAGGGCTCATGGAAGCCACTTCTAAGGCAGTGGGTACCAATGATCTCACTAGTAAATGGGGGCTGGAGTGGCCCCCATTCCAGCAAGTGGGAAATTGCACATACTATTAAGCACAAGGTTGGAGCATATAGGAAGTCTGGCTTCTCATTCATTCATTCATGCATTCATTCAATAAGCGCTTACTGTGTGATCTATAGATCAGGCAGACCCATCCCTGCCTGGGAGAGCTGTGCAGTATATAGATCTTTTGTTGTTTTGGAGCCACACCCAGCGGAGCTCAGAAGTTACTCCTGGTTCTGCACTCAGAAATTGCTCTTGGCAGGCTCTGGGGACCATATGAGATGCCGGGGATCGAACCTCGGTCATTCCCAGGTCAGTCATGTGCAAGGCAAATGCCTTACCACTGTGCCATCACTCCAGCCCCAGGATATAGATCTTGATGGCAGAGTGCCCAGGATGCACAGTAACTGGGTGATTGAGCTGTCCTGGAACAGGGAACGTGTATGTGTGTGTGTGTGTGTGTGTGAAAGAGAGGTGGGGGGGGAGAGAGAGAGAAAGAGAGAGAGAGAGAGAGAGAGAAAGAGAGAGAGAGAGAGACAGAGAGAGAGAGAGAGAGAGAGAGAGAGAGAGAGAGAGAGAGAGAGAGAGAGAGAGAGAGAGAGAAGGCTGCAGCCTAAACTGTTTCTGTCTCTCCTGCACCATTTGTGCAAAGTCTCAGCTGAGGGTGATACCAGCAGCTATCCAGAAGGATGTGCAAAAGCCCAGAGGCAGGTACTATTGTAGACGCCACCTACAATGAGTTTCATTCTCTGGCACTGTGGGGGTGGTGAGGAAAACACTGTAATCCCCAAATGCAGGAACATTTATCCCCATCTAAATTGATGTCACCTCAAGATATTGCAGTCACTATATCAATAATTCTGAAACCATAAATCTTGCATTCATGGCTAGAGCAATAGTACAGTGGGGAGTTATGCTTGCCTTGAATGAGGCGGACTCAGGTTCCATCCCTAGCAACACACAGGGTCCCCACATGCCAGAGTGATCCCTGAGTGCAGAGCCAGGAATAACCCCTGAGCATCACTGGGTGTGGCCCCAAAATAAAATCAAATTGTTGCTTTCACCACATCTCACTGCATTTCTGACCTGGGCCTTTCCTGGCCTAGGTTTAAGCAATCGCTTTCCTTCTGTCCCCAGATTGTGCTCCAGTCCCAGCATCCCTCCCGGGGTACTGCAACCCCCCATATTAGGTGCCACCTTCATGGGAGTGCTGTGTGGAAGACTCTCACTGCCAGCCTCAGGCTCCAGGTGAGAGAAGGGGGCAGAGTGAGAGCCGGCAAGGGCTGAGGTCAACCCAGATCCCTCGGGGTACCTTAACTGAGCCCATGCATTTGTGCTCTTGTGCTTGGTAAATAAGCACAGTTTTGGGTGCATAGGTTACTGCAGTCTCCAGTCGGTTCCAATGGCGGGGAAGGAAGAAGAAATATTGTTCAGAGTTAGTATCCCCCTTCCCAGACAGGGAAATTGAGGCGTGAGGGAAGTGACTGCTTGGGGACAGGAGGAAACCACAGCCTTGTAGCAGCCTGAGCTCTCTCCCCCTCACCCTGTCCTGCCCAGCTCAGAGCCCTAAAAACAGCCAGTGGGCTGGGCCGGGCACTCTTGGCCCTGGGTGCTGCTATTGTGGTAGATGTTTTCAGTACAAACATCTCAGGGATTTGCCAGAGAGGCCTGGGGCAAGGCAGGGAGGGGCACAGCAAATTGTTTTTTTTTTTTTTTCTTATTTAACGAAGAGCAGGTTTGTTTGAGGCATTAAGCTAGAAGCTTTGAGCACAGCTGAGCCATTGTTTGTTTTTTTTTTGTTTGTTTGTTTTTGGGCCATACTGGGGACTGTGCTCAGGGGTGACTCCTGACTCTGCTCTCAGAAATCGCTCCTGGCAGGCTGGGGGTAATATATGGCATGCAGGGAATCGAACCGGGTCTGTCCTGGGTTGTGCAAAGCAAACGCCTACTACTGTTCTATCACTCTGGCCCCTGCTGAGCCCTTCTATGGGAAACTGATTACACAAAGACCACCCAAAAATGCCACCATTACTAGGCCTGTCATATACCCATAATTTTTTTTTTGGGGGGGGGAGGAGAAATGGGGGGTTGGATACCTATTGATGCTCAGGGCTTACTCCTGGCTCTACACTCAGAAATGACTCCTGGCAGGCTCAGGGGACCATACAGGGAGGCTGAGGATCAAACCTGGGTTGGCCGTGCACAAGGCAAGGGCCCTGCCTACACATACATGACCTGTAAAGACTCACAGGTCCCCTCACATGCACACCCCGAGCAAAGCCTGGACCTCGTGGAGGCCTCATCTCAGGGACCAGGACTCAGAAACCTGCAGAGGAGAAGGCATGGGGATGGGGGGGCAGCAGAGCACAAAGGACAACCAGGAAACCCTGCACTGCTGTCCCCTTCCTGGAGGGAGGGGACAGGTCAAGACAGGCAGACTGAATGGCCCAGCCCATCCTAGATGTTGCTATGGCTCTGAATTGTACAGCACCAGTGAGGACCTAGCCAGGCCAGGGGATTCGGCTCAGTCAGCCCCGGCAAGTGGGGAGCCTCATCTTCCAAACCCGAAATTGCAGAGGTGCTGCTAAGGACACACACGGTTGAGAAAACCATGATTCAGAGGCCTAAGGATACATAACACAAAGCTGGCAGAGCCAGAATAAGTTTGAGACAATCTTTGTCTGCCTTTGCCCGACTGTCCAGAGCACTGGTTTGTCGTGCCTGGCCAGGGTGGAAGTGGAGGGACATTGGAAGTGGAGAGGAGCATTGGGGTTCAGCATTGGGGAAGTACTGTTCCAGAGGCTATTGGGATCAGGAATCATAACTCTGCTGGCTGGATGAGACTCTGGAACCAGGTGAAAAGAGACCAGGCTGGGTCATTTATAGAAAGGAAGGAAGGGAGGGAGGGAGGAAGGAAAGATGGATGTGGGGTTTAGCTGGCCAGCCGACATGGGCCGTCAGCATTTTAATGGCTAAATCAAGATGCCTCTCTCAAAATAAATAGATAAAAACAGTAATAATAAACCCGACAACTTTCCCTTTGGTATTGACTCATTTCACAAAGGAGAGAAAAGCTATTTCCACGCCTCCAGATGACTGACAAGCTCCCTTTCTCAAGGAAGGCAGCCCTTTTAAAAGACTGTAGTTCCTCTGTCTCCTGTCCCTCAACTTCAGAGAGCTGGGCCTGGAGTTCTGTCCCAGGAGGCTGGGCTGAGTGTCGATACCATTATTCCCTCCTTCCAGACACCCCACCACCATCAGGCACCCACGTTGCCCAGTGCCTGCTACAAAGGAAGAACTTAGTCTCTCAGTGAGGGCACCAGTGAGGAGCCCCAAGCCCATGTCCTTGACCTGTGCACCAATGTCTAGAAACCACTGACCTGTCCAGCCCTAGGGACACTAGCAAGGCCTCCACCCAACCTCACCAATCAGCCAAGAAGAGGAGCTGCACATTTTCCAGCTAAGGGATGAGCTGTCCTGGTTTAAAGATGCACACAGGGGCCAGATAACACAGCAGGGAGGGCATTTGCCTTGCAAGCAACCAACCTGGGTTCGATCCTCAACATCCCAGAGGGTCTCCCGAGCACCGCCAGGTGTGATCCCTGAGCACAGAGCCAGGAGTAAATCTGAGCATCTCTAATGTGGCCCCTAATCCAAAAATAAAGATGCAGCACAGAAAGACAGAGAACCACAGCAACCATTACCCCAAAATACTACTTGGAAACCAAAGCCAACAGCCAAGAGGGTGCTACGTGCTCTGAGGGCAATGTAGAGAATCCTAGGGGAAAACCTCTCCCTGCAGTTTCCAGGATCCCTTGTGGCTTTCAAAATGCTCCTCCTGGGGCCAGAGAGATAGCCTGGAGGTAAGGCATTTGCCTTGCATGCAGAAGATCGGTGGTTTGAATCCCAGCATCCCATATGGTCCCCCGAGCCTGCCAGGAGCGATTTCATGAGTAACTCCTGAGCGCTGCTGGGTGTGACACAAAAAAAAAAAAAAAAAGAAAAGAAAAAAAAAGAATGTTCCTCCTGGTCTGACATGCCAGAGAAGGCACTGCATTCTGCACCTTGAGGCCAGGGTCAAGGCACGTGGCTGATCCTCCCCTCTCGTGGACCAGGATCTCAGAGGCTGACACATTCTGGCATGTCTGCTTGTGGACTAGGATGGGTTTGCTGTTGCCAGGCAACCAGGGGCTGCTGCTTCAGCTTTCGCATCTCCACCCTCACCCTCGACCTCCCCCTGGGACTTGAGCACAGAATTACGGGTACTGCAGTGTTAAAGGGCGGCCCTCTGGGAAACAGATCCGCAGCCCACTGAATTTCCATCTCGAACAAAGAAGCCCCTTTCTGTGAGATTTACCCTATCACGAGGCAAAGAGTCTAATTGGCCTCCATATCCTCATGAGGCAAAGACTCTAATTACTTCTTTTTTGGGGGGCAGTTTGGTTTTGGGGTCACACCCAGAGGCGCTCAGGAGTTACTCCTGGTTCTTCATTCAGAAATTGTTCCTGGCTGACTCAGGGGACCGACCATAGGGGATGCCGGGATTCAAACCACTGTCTGTCTTGGGTCAGCATTATGCAAGGCAAACACCCTACCGCTGTGCTACCTCTCTGGTCCCTCTAATTACTCCTGTTTTAAGGGAGGAATGGGGTGAAGCTGAAAAAGGGGTAAGCCCAAGGTCACATAAAGTTCATTCTGGAGCCACGGTTCAAGTTCATGGCTTACTATAAATCCAGATCTTGATTCAGAAGTTAGTGAATGAGCATTCACGTATGTGAATGAGTTCATGGACCTGTTATGAACAAAAGTGGCTGTTTGAGTGTGTGTGCGACTGTGTCTCTATGTGTGAATGTGTGTGTGTGTTTAATTTTCATAGGGGCATTGTTTGTTACTGCAGCAGAACCTAGTCTAGCCTGGGAAAATCAGGAGTGAGCTGAATTTTATACTGAGACCAGTATAAGAAAAAGGAACAGCCACCATCATCACTCAGTGGCTAGGAAAGAGCAGCCTTGAAGACAAACAGGTCCCCTCTGATGTTCTTTGCGTTGACAGACACATGGTCACATGTAGCTGATGTTCTCTGGGCCTCAGAATCCCCAAGTGTAAATCGGTTACCTCCTAGGGACTTTCCCAATAACACAGAGGTGCTGGCTGAGGAACAAACCCTCAGAAAGGGTTGAGCCACTTTCATTTGGTTGGAAGGAAACCTCTGGGTGAGGAGGCAACAAGGTCATATTAGTCGTTGAGCAGAAAAGTTAAAAAGAGACACTAGGTGTTCAAGGAGGCCCGTCTTGATTCCCTGGCACACATTCAGTCTAAATCAGTGATTCAGTGATATGTGTCCTCTGAATCAGTGATAGAGCAGCAGGCAGGGCAGAGATGCAGCGGAAACCAGATGAACCCCTTTCGAGCATTCATGCTTGTTGCCAGCTTCTCTTCATCTCTGTTATCAACTATGGTCAAAGCCTCCCAGAGGCAGGGAAAGCAAGGTGATGATGAAGATGACTTTTACAATGCTGGGGCCTGTCTTTCCCAGCCACCCCACAGTCTGCAGGATAGAACAGAGAATTCTGGGTGTGGGTATTGGCAGCCTGAGATGCTGGCAGCGAATGGCCATGCATGTCCTTTCATGCCGAATTAAAAAAGGAAAAATACGGCAACAATTTCACACATTTCCCATTGGAAATAAGACACATACCTCTTTAAAAAAAAAAACAGCCAAGATGAAAGCAGGGAGTCAGGGACAATGTCCCCTTACCTGCTCACAGCAGACTTAACTAATGAAAGGCAGAGGGGCAGGAGAGATAGCATGAGGGTTCAGATGTATACAATGAGGGTTCAGGCGACCAACCCTGGTTCTATCCCTGGTACCGCATGGTCCCTGAGCATCCCCATTAGATGCAGCCCCTCTGAGCACCACCAGGACATGTGCAAGCACCACAGGGCCCAAGCAGCACCACATTTATTCTTGGAATCCTAGAACTGATGCAGGTACTTGCCTGGTTGACTAAAAGTCACCAGAGACACTCCTGGGCCTCTTGAGCACTGCTAGAGAGGTTCCCCTCTCCCACATCCTGTAAAAGTAGCAGAGCAGAATCCTGACATGGCTTGAGCATCCCCAGCACAAACCCCTGGGCAGCCTCTGCCCATGTGTTGAGCCAGAAGGTGGGTGCGGTCTCACGGTACCCCGGGGCAGGATCCCAGTGCCACTCATCTGCACACAGCAAAGGTTGTCCCTTCCAATTCTGCCATGCATTAGAAACACCCACTACTGCTTGCTTTTCTCCAGAGACAGAAAACTCACCATCCCTTTCATTAATGCCTGCAAGTGGCTTGTCTGACTAATGGTGACAGCTTCAAAACTGTACCACAGATGTGGGACTTGTCTGCTCCTGGAGTAAGGGGAAGGTCTTCCACACTACTTGCTCACATGCAAGCAGGCGCACACACACACAAACACACACACACACACACACACACACATGTTTTCCTCCAGAGATAGAACACAAGTGAATTGCTGGCATGGGAGAGTTCCAGGTTTGATCCCCAACAATGCATGATCTCCTGTGCACAGCTGGGACAACCACCACTATATAATATAGACACACACAAAACAAACATACGTGGCAGGAGAGATGGGGCTATGGAGGCAAATGCAGTGCAGGCAGGTCCTCTGGCCTCACAGCAGAATAAACTGTCAGAGCTGGGCCAGAGAGATAGTACAGTGGGTAGGGTGATTGCCTTGCATGTGCCTAGCCCGGGTTCAATCATTCCTGTGGTCCTCTGAGCATAGCCAGGGGTGAGCCCTGAGTGCAGAGCCAGAAGTAAGCTTTGAGCACCGCCAGATATTGTAAAATAAAAATCCACGACTTTGTCGTGTGGGGTGATCTCACAACTAGTGGATTTTTATTTTACAGGTATGGCCCCAAACTCAAATACCAAATACATTTAAAAAATAGCCAGAATCAGAACCAAGTTCCCACCTGCCTGACTCCTGGAAACTTCCATGATGCCCAGTACTGAATTCACTGAATTCATGTCCTCCCTTTTTCTCTGTGCAGACAGGGCCAGAAATGCCACAATCTGGCTCTGAGCAGGAAGAAGGCACAGGCTCAGAATTCCAGAGCTGTGTCTGATGCTGACATTTCCAGATGTGGATGCTCAATTTCTTTAGCCACAAAGCAGAGACCATATGCTAATGACGTGGGGGGGGGGGAGTGGCAGGCAGGAGAGAAGGGTTGCAAAAAATAGAGTGAATACTCAGGGAGAGTGCTCAAGGGTGGAGCTTATGTCTGGCATGTGCAATGCTTTGAGTGGGCTCCAAAACTGCACAAATCCATACCCCAAACTCAACCAGATGTGGCCCCAGTGGCCTCCAAATACAATAGGCATGGCCCAGATGGCCCCTAAACTGCTGGCATTGGCACTGCCAGCTGAGCAGGCCAAGCTCTGCCATACAAAGACAAAGACAAAAAGACACAAACTTATGTGGAAATACACATCAAGGAATCCATATAGGAAATGGAGAGCATAGTGGTTAGGGCAGTTACCTTGCATACAGCCAGCCCAGGATTGATCCTGGCATCTCATATAGTCTCCCCAGAGCACCACTAGGAGTAATTCCGAGTGTAGAGTAAGCCCTGAGCTCTTGAGGCTGGTTGTGGCCCCACAACTTCACATAAAGACCAGGGGGCTCTGCATAAGAATCACAGCTCTCCCCCTGCTTCCTCTCTTGAGCAGCACTGGGCCACTTTCCAACTGAGAATGCCAGTGCAAGTTACTAGTGGTCTGGGACATAGTGCGGCTAGGCTGACAGGCCAAATTCAAAGTCTGAGGTCAAATGCCAGCTCTGACACAGCAGCCGTGCGACCTTGAACAGGTCGTTCAGGGGGAGGCCTGTCAGGACGCAAAGCACTAAAGCACGTGGAACAGGCTCGCACCTCAGCTGCCCGTGGTCCTGGCTGATGGAGGGGAGGGTGGAGGGCTGACGGAGGACAGGGGCTGGGGAGGAAACACTTTCGTCATCCATTTCCAGAGCTGACACCCACCGAGAGATCCATGTGAGGGGACAGAGGCACCTTCTTTGGGTGGCTGCCACTCTAATGACATCTCAAAGGTCATATTTCCCCAATTAAGAGGCGTTAATTAGTCACACGTCTCTCCCCCACTTCTGAGACTTTGGGAGTGGGAAGGAAACGGCAGAAGTGTGAACATAGAGCGGGAGATGGGGTGGGGAGAGCAGGCGACTCCTGCTACTACAGCAGCGAACACCAACCGAGCACGGAGGACCCCAGGCTGAGAGTCAGGGGAGACGGAGGGTGGGGCCAGGCACAGGGACCTCCTAAAACACGCATCTGACCCTCACTCTGCTGCACTGATCCGATTTGGGGAGCCCGAGAATCTCCCCCAGACTTGGCCATGACACTTGAGACGGGATGCATATGATGATGATGATAATTGCTGACATTTGTGGCACACCTGGAAACTGCCCTGCTGCTAAGGGCTTTGCCTGCCTGAGCTGGTTGAGTCTCTGTGCAAATGAAGCGCATCTGTTTGCGTGAGTATCTGGGTAGATTATCAGCGATATACATGCTGCTGTTATTATTAGCAGCACCCCTGTGCCCAGGGGCGGGTCTGAGAGGGATGCAGTGTCCATGCGATGCCATGGATCTGTGACCTGGGTGACCTTCTTTCAAGCTGCGAGATGCACTTGAGGCTTGGAAGGTATTCATGTGGCTTCCCGTGTCACTCCACAGTACCCCCAAGATAATCTCCGCCTCACTGCCCATTACTGAGGCAAACTGGTTTATTTACTTCTTTTTAAAATTTGGGTTTTGGGGCCACACCTAAAGATGCTCGGAGGTGACCCGATGGGTGTCAAGATTGGAGCCAGGTTGGCTACAAGGCAAGCACCTTACCTGCCGTCTTATCTCGCTGGCCTTATTGACTTATTATTTTATTATTCTGGGGGTACTCGGGGTCCAACAGGGCCAGTCCTAGGGGTAGGAACCCCCCTACCAAGTCTCACATTGTACAAGGCATGAACCCTCCCCTAAGCCACTTTCTAACCCCTGCAACCTGGCTCAGTGCAGCTACAAATAGAACAGATGAGAGAGAGAGAGAGAGAGAGAGAGAGAGAGAGAGAGAGAGAGAGAGAGAGAGAGAGAGAGAGAGAGAGAGAACACTTTTCTATTTAGCTCTGCCAACATCAGATACTTTTATTTCCAGGGTCCCTGGGGTATGATTTTGTTTCGACAAATTGATAAAGGAGGCGAAAAACAAAAACGCCAGTGCTTTTAAAAATAACAGAAGCAGAGCTGGAGGGAGATGTGGGGATTAGATTTCAGGTTCTCTCCCTTACACACACACACACACACACACACACACACACACAGAGGCGCAGGCGGGCACGGGTGGGTGGGGAGCGAGCCCCACCCTCTCTGCAGATCTTCCTGAACTTCGTGCCAGCCAAGCCTGTGGTAAACACAGGAATCCAGCTGCCAAGCCCTCTGGCAGAGTCATTAATTAAACTCTATGGATTTGCTCTGTTCCCGGAAACCTCTGCTCATTTCAATAAGGACTAGAGGCCAACCAGGCTCGAGCTATACAAACAGCTTGCAAGGGGCTCGGCTGCCATGAAACAGAGCAGTAAACCCAGGTCCTGGACTTCAGCAAGACTCTGCATTCCAGATTTGCCCCCAAATGATTCGCTGAGCCCTCATCTCATGGTCCTGCCCTATCTGTGCTTAAATGGGAGGGTCAGGCCATTCCTGCCCCTTCCCTTTTGCACTCCGAAAACCAGAGTGAAAGCACAGATGCTGGCTTTAGAAGGCCATCTGGGGATCACTCTTTTGTTTGTTTTTGTTTTTGGGGGGCACACTGGATGATGCTCAGGGATCTGCACCCAGAATTATTCCTAGTGTTGCTCTAGAGACCATATGAGATGCCGGGAATTAAAAAGAGTTGGCTGCGGGGCCGGAGAGATAGCATGGAGGTAAGGCGTTTGCCTCTCATGCAAAAGGTCATCAGTTCGAATCCTGGCGTCCCATATGGTCTCCCATGCTTGCCAGGAGTGACTTCTGAGCATGGAGCCAGGAGTAACTCCTGAGCACTGCCGGGTGAGACCCAAAAACCAAAAAAAAAAAAAAAAGAGTTGGCTGCATGCAAGGCAAGGGAACCCACTGTACTAACGCTCTGGCCTGGAAGCTGTCCTGCAGGGCTCTAGGGGCAAGATTGGGGGTAGGGAGTGAGCTGGGCATGTTTCCAAAAGCAACATTAGACAAGACGCTAGCCCCAGGTAAGATGTTGGGCAAATTCGATGGTTCTATGACGTTGCATCCTCTGGTCTTGAGAAGCCCATTTTCATGCCCAGATTTTGCATTTCAGAAGAAAGGCCACAGTAAGGCTGACTGTTCCCAAGTTAAGACATCCTCCATCTCTAGGTTTTCAGGCCTTTATACACACACACACACACACACACACACACACATGCATGCCTGCTCTGAAAGCTCCCAAGTTAAGCCATCCCCCTTCCCTAGGTTTTCAGGCCTTCTCAGACAGACAGACAGACAGACACACACACAACACACACACACTGAAGGCTCCTACTGAGTTTGTGTCTAAGCCCCAGAGGCTCTGAAATCCTTCCTTAGAATTATGTTAACCAAGGGACCAGGGCCCTCTCTAGACCATCAGTCCAAGGAACACACATTCACTGGAAATTTCTCAAGTACAGACAGACAAAACATTTCTGGGGACCTGGGTTCAATCCCAGGCACCTGCAAAAAAAAAAAAAAAAATCTGGGAAACTCCCAGATTCAAAGAATGAGGAGGTGGGGGTAAGAAAACAGTGAGAAGGGAGCTTTGTAAGCAAGGGAGGCACAAGCTGGCTGCAAGGAGGCGCTGAGCTGAAGCGAGGCCGGCCAACCCTGATCCAGGGAAATGGGATCTATACATGGTTCTCGTCTGACTCACAGGAATCTTGAGTGTTGCCCGACACGGTCCTGCTAGGGGCCACTTTGGTTCAGGTTCTGAGAGGTGTGGATGGGAACTTGCCTGCCACAGCTCAGCAGCTAAGCAGTAAGTCTGGGATTTGCCCCCTGAACCTTGAAGCCTGAAGCCTTTTTCTTCCACTAGGTTCTGATGCACCTGGGAGCTTTGAATGTTTTTGTTTTGGTTCTGTTGGATGTCACCACACCCATGAGCTCAGGGCTTACTCCTGGATCTGTGCTCAGAGATCACTCCTGGTAGGACTTGGGGACTCATATACAGTGCTCGGGAAGAAACCTGAGTCAGCAGGTACAGACCCAGTTCTTAAACCCCCTATGGAATTAAGGTACATTCTCTAGTTCTGAATTGCAACTCCAGTTCTCTGCTCTCTGGGACTCAAGAAGTCAGAGTCTCAAGAAGTGGAGCCGGGACCCCACTTTTCAGAGAAACCTCGCATTCTCTCGTGGGCATCACCAGATCAGGAGGAAGAGTTTCCCAAACTCTCATGGGAATGGACCCACATCCTGACCACTGTTTCTTTGTGCTACTAAATCCACTGCCGTGGACAGAAGACCGGCAAGAATCTGAGATGACATATGGGTACCATCTTTTATATTCTGAAAAAACCTCAACTCAGGATGTCAGGTAAGTGACACATTGCCCAGCATCTCCCAGTGATCCCTGCTGCTACCAACAGCTGCGACAGTGGATAACCACGGGCTACATACCCTGCCCGCACCACTGCTAACCCAAGAACAAGCCCAAGAGAGTGAAGCTCCTCTTTTTTTGTTTGTTTGTTTGTTTTTGGGTCACACCCAGCAGTGCCCAGGGGTTACTCCTGGCTCTGTATTCAGAAATAGTACCTGACAGGCTGGAGAGACCAAATGGTGAAAGGTAAAAGAAATAAAATAATTTTTCTCTGCAGCTTCCCAAGGACTCACCCTTAATCTCTTGGACCCCCACTCCTTCCTAAATCCCAAGAACCTGCCCTTGACCAAAAAATACATTTTTGTTTTGTTTTGTTTTGGGCACACCCGGCAGTGCTCAGAGGTTACTCCTGGCTCTATAGCTCAGAAATCGCTCCTGGCAGGCTCGGGGGACCATATGGGAGGCTCCTACTGCATCTAAGGCAGTGGTCCTCAAAACTACGGCCTCGGGCCACATATTGTATTTGTATCTGTTTTGTTTCTTCATTGCAAAATAAGATATATGCAGTATGCATAAGAGTTCGTTCATAAGTTTTGTTTTTACTATAGTCAGACCCTCCAATGGTCTGAGGGACAGTGAACTGGCCCCGTTTAAAAGGTGTTGAGGTACCCCTGGGCCCCGGAGAGATAGCACAGCGGTGTTTGCCTTGCAAGCAGCGATCACAGGACCAAAGGTGGTTGGTTCGAATCCCGGTGTCATATGGTCCCCCGTGCTGTCAGGAGCTATTTCTGAGCAGACAGCCAGGAGTAACCCCTGAGCACCTCTGGGTTGTGGCCAAAAAAACAAAAAACAAACAAAAAAAAAGGTTTGAGGACTCCTGATCTAAGGCAAATGCCTTACTGCTGTGCTATCTCTCCGGCCCCCCCAAAAATACATTTTAACTGTTGCCAAACCTTGTGACTTTTGGTTATACTAAATCTTGCAAAACGTAACTGAGCAAATGTCAAATGAACCATCCTACCTGAAATGAAACTACCCTACTGTAATTTTTCCACTAGTCTGTAAAGCTATATAAAGGTTTGTTAAATCTGGTTTGGGGCTCTCTCTCATCCTCTGGGGAGGGCCCCTGCATGCTTGTATATAAAAAACCCCTTGCTTTTGCATGGTCTCTGCCTCTTGAAGTCATTAGAGGGGTGCGTGTGAAATTCCCGACCTTATCAATGGGATGCTGGGATTCAATTCACCATCGGTTCTGGATCGGCTGCGTGCAAAGCAAGCGCCCTACTGTGCTATCTCTCTGGCCCATGAAGCTCCTCTTTTTTTTTTTTTTTTTTTTTTTTTTGGTTTTTGGGCCACACCCCGCGGTGCTCAGGGGTTACTCCTGGCTGTCTGCTCAGAAATAGCTCCTGGCAGGCACGGGGGACCATATGGGACACCGGGATTTGAACCAACCCCCTTTGGTCCTGGATCGCCTGCTTGCAAGGCAAACACCGCTATGCTATCTCTCCGGGCCCAGAAGCTCCTCTTTTGTAGAGGAAGAGTTCAAGGCCCAGAAGAGCAAAGGAAACTGCCACCCAGCCACAAGCTGGTTGAGTCGAAAGCTGACCCCAGACCAAAGTGTCCTAGGGCCTTCGTGAATGAGGAAAGAGATAGTCATCCCAGATTAAGACAGCAGAGACAGGCAATGTGGCCATGGGATTCTGCCCCTATCACTGACAAAACAAGGCTATGGGTCCAGGAGGGCAGGGCACAGGGATGAAGGAGGGTCCCTAGTGCTGAAAGGTTTCCGAGGATGGTCTGTGGCCAAGGGCCAGCCCTTCAACCCACCAGTCAGGGGGCTCTACTGGTTGGATCCTGGCAGGAGGCAACTCCCCAACAAAGACCCCAAAATATGGCTGATGCAGGGACCAGGAGTGGCAGGTGGGTATGGGGACCAACCTGCAGGGAATTCTGCCCATAAAGTCCCGGGCTACGTGCCCCTGACTTGGTTCTCCAGGGTTGGTCCCAGAACTGGGACTCAGCTCCTGTCTGCTGTCTCAGTCCCCCTAGTTAGAATGAGCAACTCTGAAGATGGAGCAATAGATAGCACAGTGGGTACAGCATTTGCTTGGATTCGATCCCCAGTATTTCATGTGGTCCCCCGAGCTTGCCAGGAGCAATTTTTGAGTGCAGAGCCAGGAGTAACCCATGAGCACCACTGGATGTGACCAAAAAAAAAAAAAAAAAAGAATTAGGAGCTCAAAGCTAGTGTCCCTCTTTCCTTTCTTCTTTTTCAAAAAATCTCAGCATATCCACAGAAGTGCAGCCTGTCACAAAGTCGAAGACACTGTGCTGTGTTTGGGGTTGGAGGGGAAGCTTCTGCTTTCCTGGGAAAGGTAAGTTTGAGGTCAGCAGGGAATAGGGCCAGCCCAGAGACTGAATTCCCTGAGCTGCTCACAAGGCTACTGTGAAGGCATCTGGCATGGACAACACCCTTGGGTATTGGTGCAATTTCTCACCCCAAATTTCAATCTCTTTCCTTCAATTCAATCTCTTTCCTGAGTAGGACGAGGGGAGGTGGTTATTGTACTTTCTATATTTTTAGTGATTCACCAATAAGGACTCTTGAAATTCTTTTTTTTTTTTTTTTTTGGTTTTTGGGTCACACCTGGCAGCACTCAGGGGTTACTCCTGGCTCTCTATGCTCAGAAATCACCCCTAGCAGGCACAGGGGACCATATGGGACGTCGGGATTCGAACCACCAACCTTCTGCATGAAAGGCAAACGCCTTACTTCCATGCTATGTCTCTGGCCCCAGAAATTCTTTCTCTTCTTCGAGCTATGGCTCAAAACCAGAGCCCCACACTAGAGGGGCATGTGCTCTGCTCTAGCCCCCGCCCCTTCCTGGGGTCTCATAAAAGGGTTTAAATCTGGTGGTTGGAGCTTGTGGCTCCATTGAGATTTACATAACAGCTAGTCTGATCGGCTTATGTAACCAGGATCACAACCAGGAAACACAATGGATCTCAGAACTCTCACTCTTTCCTTCATCTGCACACAGCAGGGTGTCTGGAGCAGCCCCCAGCCTGCCCCAAAGCTTACTAATGAAGGGGGAACTCAGGAGCAGGAGAGTCATCAGGATGAAGCTGCATTTGGGGAACCCCCTCCTGTGCGCCGCACACACACACACACACACACACACACACACACACACACACACACACACACACACACACACACACACACACACACTTTCTCTCCTCTCTTTCTCTCTTTCTCTTTCTCTCTTTCTCTTTCTCTCTCTTTCTCTTTCTCTTTCCCTCTCTTTCTCTTTCCCCTTCTCTTTCTCTTTCCCTTTCTCTCTCTTTCTCTCTTTCCCCCTCTCTCTTTCTCTTTCTCTCTCTTTCTCTTTCTCTCTTTCCCTCTCTTCCCCCCCCTCTCTCTCCCCTTGCCTTAGCCACAAAGCACATTTTTTTGGTACTGATCACCTCAAAGGGGGAAACCAAGTCACAGATCCACAACAGCCTAGCTGAGTCAAGTAGAGGAGTTGAAAGAACCAGCCTGTGCCAACAGACCTCAATACTGAGCCCTAACTGACATCCCTTACTGACATCTATGCTGAAAACCATAATGCCCAGAGGTGGACATTGAACCTGACGCTGAGCCCAGAGGTAGACATTGACCCTAAGGCCTGTGATCCTGGACACACCCCCTCACTGGGCACTCGCCAGATACATCCCACCTCAATCTGCTCCTGGGCCTGGATATAGAGATGCAGGACCTTGCAATGGGGTGTGGGCTGAAACCGGGGGCTCCACAGAGCATCTGCAAAGCCTCTAATAGGTCAAGATTTTCCTGTGTGGTTTATAAACTCTGGGACTGTGATTAGGCTGAACCCCACCTCCCCACAAACACACCCATCCATCCCCTGACTGAGAAACCCACCATCTTCCCAGCAGAGAAAGGGCCCAGGTCTCCACCAAGCTCCAAAAAGAAAATACAGGCTACTGATACTTCCTAGGTAACCTGGTCAGTCCAGGCTGATGCCTCTGTGGCCTTCTCAGAAAAGGGAGCGAAGAGGGTTTCCCCTTTTTGCAAGAACCACAGCAGCCCAATGCTACCCCTTACCCTCTCCGACAGAAACAGCCCAGCTCTGAAACTTAATCTTTACTTCCAAGCTACCAACTTAGTTTCAGGTCTATAAATCCTGGACCAGGTCACCTCAGTATCTTACAGTAGTCACAGCAAATCTGATGGGAAATTTCCATAGAAATCTGCCAAGCTCAGTGATCCTCGAGATTCTCACAGAAAGGCTCAAGCAGCACCAGCCACAGCTCAGTAAATCCCTAGACTTTAATAACACCGTGAGAAATAGGACGACCATTTCAAAATGAGCCGTGTTGTTCTAAATTTTGATCATTCCATTTGCTTTTGTGTTATAACAAACAATATAAAGTCAATTTGTTTGTGTCTGCAAGGAAGCAAGCGAGGGGGTGGATAGGAAATTGGTAAAGGACAGGTCACACTAGTGATGGGATTGATGTTTGAAAATTTAATGTCTGGAATGACTATTATGAATAACTTGGTAAATCGTGGTGTCATAACAAAAATTAGGAAAAAAATCTGTTTATTTCCTTTGCAATTTCCACTTGAGGGGCCTGGAGTACAGCAGGATAGGACATTTGCCAATTTCTACTTGAGAGAGGAATAGCCTCTCTCATTAACTATATAGGTTAATGTAACACACCTTTACTTTAATTCATCCTTGCTCACTCATTAATTCACTCACTTATCCAGAGCTTAGCAAGTTCAAAATAAGGGGATTTAGTAAGAAGGGACACTGGATAAATTCCATACGGTGATGAGAATATTCTAGACCTCAAAAGAGCTATGGACTACATGGTGGTGCATCTACTGAAATCAATAAGGTCGTACCCAGGGGCCAGAGTAGTAGCGCAGAGGTAGGACATTTGCCTTGCACACAGCTGATCCAGGATGGATGGACCGTGGTTGTACCATATGGTCTCCTGAGCCAGGAGCGATTTCTGAGCACATAGCCAGGAGTAACCTCTGAGCATCACCAGGTGTGGCCCAAAAACCAAATAAACAAAAAGGTTGTATCCATATCTGCACTTTGCTTTACGTAAATCATGCCTAAGGATATATTATTATTTTTGATAGTTACTCTGAATGTCCTCATAACGCAGTGATGAATAACAATAATGCTAATACGAGTAATAAGAACTTTTTCATTCTAATTTGGGGGGGGGCTATACCTGTTATTGCTCAGGGGTTATTCAGGGGTCATCCTCATAGTGCTCATGTGCTGTTAGGGATGGAAACTAGTCCCATTGTGTGCAAAGTACATGAACAAGGGCTGAAGAGACGATGGGGGGGAGGGGTTTAAAGCACTTGTCTTGCATGTGGCTGACCCCAGTTCTATGTCTAACACCATATAGGGCCCCTGGAGCATACCAGGAGTGTTCCCTAAGGACAGAGCCAGTAGTAAGACATGAGTGCCAAGAGAAAACAACCAAATACCCCCAAACAAACAAAGCATGCATTCAGCGTGTTGAGCCACTGCTCCAGCCAAGAGAAACAAGCACATTAGGAGTCTGGTATGTTCCTAGGGGCCTAAATGGCAGATCCACTGTTCTTCATAACTGTGCTAGGAGGTGCTGTTGGTAACCCACTTGATTTTAATGTTTGGGGTCTGGAGTTCACCATATATAGTGCCAGGGATCAAACTGTGGTCTACTGTATGCATGCGAGGCAAGTGCCACACTTACTATAGAGGTAGGTGTATACAGATTAGTTGGGGCAAAAAAGAGATCATGATAGCCCCCATGACCTGTCCGTCAGTCCCCCTAAAAGGGCCACATTTGCTCTGACTGACTTCTTGCATTTGCATATGTAACAGCACAGCTCGTTCCTCTGACTTTCTGATCAGAAATGTGTCCACACTCCTGCTTGCTTGTACTTGCTGGCAATTTCTTCCAGACCACAGGGCAAAGCTGAGAAGTATTTGTATACACCTATACACCTGCTAAGCACCTGCTATATATCTCTCCTGTCCTACTCAAACCCCTTCTTAAAGGTAAAAAAAACCAAGGCTCAGAGTTGTGCATAACTTACCCTGGACACAGACCTGGTGAGCTACAAAGCTAGGGTGGGGACAGACACACGTGACACCGGAGTCCAGGCTTCTGGTCTTTTGTTTGATTTTCTTTCTTTTTTTTGTTTTTGTTTTTGTTTTTGTGTTTGGGCCACACCTGGTGATGCTCAGGGGTTACTCCTGGCTATGCACTCAGAAATCATTGCTCCTGGTTTGGGGGACCATATGGGACATCAGGGGATCAAACCGCAGTCCATCCTAGGCTAGCGAGGGCAAAGCAGATGCTTTACCCTTTGCACCACCGCTCTGGCCCCTAATTTATCCCCTCCCTCCCTCCCTCCCTCCCTCCCTCCCTGCCTGCCTCCCTCCCTCCTTCTCTTCCTTCCTTCCTTCCTTATTTATTTCCTCCCTCCCTCCCTCCCTTCCTTGGTTTTTGGTCATACCCGGCAGCACTCAAGGGTTACTCCTGGCTCTATGCTCAGAAATCGCTCCTGGCAGGATCGGGGGACCATATGAGATACCAGGATTCAAACCACCGTCCTTCTGCATGCAAGGCAAATGCCCTACCTCCATGCTATCTCTCCACGCGCGCCCCCTCCCCCCCAACACACAAATTTTCTTTCTGACTCTCTAGGACAAAGAAATTTCTGCCCAGGATCTGGCATATTTGGAGGGGGGAAGACACCGCAGACAGAAGAATTCTGGAGGACTCAGGTCCTGAGAGGAGTGTGCAGAAGCAGCAGGGAGAGGTCCCTAGGTTCAGACAAGGCTGGAATGAGAAGGCACTTCCCCCAGGCACCACCTCAGAGTAGTTCCCTTGGAGCTGCCTGGTTCCAGCTCCAAGAATGGTGGAAACAGAGGTCTGGAAGGGAGCCCCAGGCAGCTGTGAGGATCCTGAGGGCTAAGAGCACCCATGAAAGACCCATGTGGCCTGGAAGGTAGTAATTATGGGGGAGACAATAAAGCTGGATTTTCTCTAATGCACTAAGACAAAGCCTGTGTGCTGAGGCTCCACCTGCATGGGCCACCTTCCCCATGGTCCTCAGAGAGGAAACTCACAGAGAAGGCCCAGTTATAAGCCTGACACTGCAAAAAAGCACCACCTCACTGAGCCCTGCTATCCAGCAGAGAGTGAGCAGATGGTCCCAGGGAGCTTAGAAGCATCCATGTGTTTCAGTTCATCATTCATTCATCCATCCATAATCTATACAATCATCTAGCCAACCTTCCAACAATCCATCCATTCCCATCCATCTATCCCCATTCCATCCATCATCATCCATCCTTCTCCCATCATCCATTCACTCATACATACATCCCCCATCCACCCACCCTCTATCTAGTCATTCATCTATCTGCCATCCATCCAACCCTTCATTCACGTTGGGCTACTGAGTGTCAGGATGTACCAGATATTGCACTGGCCCAAGGAATACTTCTCAGCTTTGCTCTGTGGTCTGGAAGAAGCTGCCAGAAAGCACAAGCAAGCAGGAGTGTGGACACATTTCTGATCAGAAAGTTGGAGAAATGAGTTGTACTTATATTCATGTCACCGGAGCAAATGTGGCCCTTCTAGAGGGACTGACAGACAAGCCATGGAGGCTAGCATGATTTCTTTCTTGGCCCAACCAATCCTCAGCACTCCCCAACACAGCCAATGCTGCTGCCCCATGGAACTGCAGAGAAACCTATTTCTCATGGCTGTTGCCCTCATTACCATCTCCCCCCAGGGCTCACCAGACAGAGTTCCTGGCTCCTGGGAATAACTTGGGTCCTAAATCTGACCTCCACTGGGGCTCTTCTCAGAGAACTGATAACCATAGTCACCGGCTGAAGTTGCTGCTGACACCTCTTGGGGCTTCCAGCTTCCTTGCACAAAGACACTACAGCTCATAGTGGCCATGACTCTGGCCACTGCTCCAGACACAGCAGGCAACAGCAGCAGTGGGGTGAGGATCACATCCTGTCCACTGACTCTCCCACCCTGCCATTTCCTCCATCCCCACCTCAAAACTCCTCCCCAAGCTGGAGCTTTTTCAGGTGGAATGAAGGAAGATGTAACTCCTGTTAGAGCTGGTGGGGAAACCATGAAGTGCTGGGGGTCTAACCCAGGGCCCCCAGTGTGCTCAGAGATCAGTGATATACCTTCCCAGTGGCCCAGGATTTCATTCCAGAATAGATGCAAAACTGTGGAGTGTCCCCAATATTATATGACAAGATTAGGAACCTCAGCAAAGCCCTGACAGCGTCATTCTTTTTCCAGCCCTTCCCCTTAACTGCACCCCACCCACCGCACATATACACCCCAGAAGGGCCAGTATTGATGCATGAGAAAAGACACCATATCCAATGCAGGCTGTGAAGTATTTTCCCCTGCTCTGCCATCCCTCACATCAAAATATCCTCTACTTAACTCAGTGTTGTCCTTCCTTCCATCCATCCATCCATCCATCTGGATATTCATCCCTCCTTCCCTCTCTTCCTTCCTTCCTCATGGCCCCAGTATGCTTTGCTCCTCAAATAGCAAGCTCAGGACTCCTGCGGGTAGGCCTGAAGGCAAGGAAGGTGGGTAGAGCAGTACAGATGAGGCCGGGAAAGACACAATAGGAAGTCACTGCTGGCTTTGTCACCCCACAGAGCACTGTGGGGTGTTCCCCCCTCTTCTCCTGATGATGCAGTGGTGGTTGGTGGTGATAGGGGTCCAGGAAAAAACAAGAGCCTTAGGAGGAGGCATTCCAGGGCCCATGTAAAGGAAGGGAAGAAATTAGAGCCCGAGCCCTGGGCAGTCCTTTTTTTTTTTTGGTTTTTGGGCCACACCCGGCAGTGCTCAGGAGTTATTCCTGGCTGTCTGCTCAGAAATAGCTCCTGGCAGACATGGGGGACCATATGGGACACCGGGATTTGAACCAACCACCTTTGGTCCTGGATCGGTTGCTTGCAAGGCAAATGCTGCTGTGCTATCTCTCTGGGCCCCTGGGCAGTCCTTTAAGATCCCCACATGGCTGATCCTAAGCCAAGCCCATGGTGAGCACTCACTGAGCACATAACTGAGGGAGAACAGAGGGATGAGAATCCATGATCCTCTGGAGTGGCAGAAACTGAGGCCTCCTGGAGACTCTGTTTTAAAAAAGCCACATGTGGGGCCGGAGAGATAGCATGGAGGTTGGGCATTTGCCTTGAATGCAGAAGGACGGTGGTTCAAATTCCGGCATCCCATATGATCCCCAGAGCCTGCCAGAAGCAATTTTCTGAGCACGGAGCCAGGAGTAACCACTGCCGGGTATGACCCCTCCCCCCCAAAAAAACCCACGTTCAGGGCTGGAGCAATAGCACAGAGGGCAGAGTACTTGCCTTGCATGTGACCAAACTGGGTTCAGTACTGGGCACACTGTATGGTTCCTACTAGTCTGTAGATCCCTAAGTAATCCTAAGTGATCACAGAGCACAGAACTTGTAGCAAGGCCTGAATACAGTGGGGTGACCCCAAAGCCAAAGCAAACAGATATCCATACCAAACTAAAATCCACACACTGATGACATGGGATTTGAATCCAGGCTGATTCTTCTAGGAAGAGCCAGAAAGGTCCAACCATGGCCCCCTCTGCAAACAGGAAAACCAAAGCTGTCGGTATGCAGGGTGCTGAAAATGGAAGGAGCTCAAGGAAACTGGACCAGAGGCCGAGAAGGGCGTGGCCTCTGAATATCCCCAACTCTGAACTTAGAGACTGAAGTTCCAGTTACCATGCTTTGACATCAACTTTCTGTGTGAAAGTGTCTAGGCCTCTTCCCCTCTCTGGTCCTGGCTTCTTTTTTTTTTGTTTTTTGGGCCACACCTGGCAGTGCTCAGGGGTCACTCCTGGCTGTCTGCTCAGAAATAGCTCCTGGCAGGCATGGGGGACCATATGGGACACCGGGATTCGAACCAACCACCTTTGGTCCTGGATTGGCTGCTTGCAAGGCAAACGCCGCTGTGCTATCTCTCTGGGCCCTGGTCCTGGCTTCTTAACTCCAAGATCAAAAAGCAAGAGCTGGTGGGTCAGTGATAGCACAGTGAGTAAGGCATTTGCCTTGCACGCAGCAGACCTGAGTTTGATCTTTGGTATCCCATAAGGTCCCCCTGAGTCTGCTGGGAGTAATTTCTGAGTGCAGAGCCAGGAATAACTAACTCCTGAGTGCTGCTGGGTGTGGCCCAAAAATGAAGAAACAAAAACAACATATAAAAAAAAGCAAGAGCTGATATGAACTAGAAGTTCTGGTGAGGTTCCCTCCTCCAACACCCCCTCCTCAAGACTTGTCTGTGCTTGCTGGGCTCATATAAAATCTGTCATGAATGAAGATCTGCTATGGATGGTCTCATTTCCCAAACCAAGAGAAGCTTCCAGAACTTTCCAGGTGCTTCTGCTAAGATTCCTGCAGAGGGTGGGGAACCAACAGCTTCCACAGGGGCCCCAAATTCATCCCTCCACCTGCCTGGAGCAGAAGGCAGTGACCAAGAAGAAAAGAGTTTACAGATGCTAAATTACAGGTGTGCCCGGGAAGGGCCCTTTCTAGAAATGGGGCCATTGAGTGACAGGAATGTGAGTTGCCAGATAATCCTAGCTTTGGGCAGAGAGCATATATGTGGATATAGAGCACAGTGACACAGGCCGGGTATTCAAATTGGCGATGAAAAGCACCTTCAAAAGCCAGGAGAAAAGTACACATGTCATATCTATGACCCCTCAAACACACACCCCCCAGACCATGACAGACATAGTGAAATGCAAAGACGTCTGGGAAACCCAGCTCTATCCTACACGATCTGCTTGTTTCTAAGTAGGGTAGAGGAGTTCCAAGTCACACCCAGGTGGTCCAGAGGCCCCTCCTGGCAAATTCTCAGTGGGTTCAGAGCTCAGATTTGCTGATGCAGTGTCATTAAGTGTCGGGAAAGGTGACCAGAGCCATACCTGGTGGTAGCAGGGATTGAGTGCCTATACCCCTTGACCTCTGAACTATCACCCCAGTCCTATCTGCTCCCTCTTATAGCTGAAGAAAATAATTGCTTCATGGGCATGGAAGGGATCCACCCAAATTATGCCAGGTGCCAAAAAATGTTCTGCCTTCATTTAGGGTCCCCTGGAAAGAAGGAGGCATGATTATCCAGAATTTGGGAGGGTGCAGGGAGCCTTGTCTCCTCTCCACCTCCCCTGTGGAGACCTGATTATCTACATCGATGATGTTCCACCAATGGCAATTCTGTCTCCTGGGGGGATATTTGGCAAAATGTTTCCAGAAACATTCCACAGAGGTCACACGTATTGTTGGCATCCTGGAAGGTACAGGCCAACCTGGCCACTCAGGCCCATGGGGACTGAAGGGGTCAGAGGACCTGGACCCTGGCTCCCTCCACCCACTGCCCTGTGAGGGAGGGATAAAAAGTGAGTCAGCAGCCTGGGCTGGAGGCCAGATTACATCAGTGAGGTGACTGACCAGGTCAGATCTTCTCCCGGAGAAACAGGAATGATAGAAATGACGCCTGCTCTCCTGTGGGGTGGCTGAAGGTGAAGTGGGTCACAGGCTGGGCCTGGTGGCTGGACTCAGCACACGGAGTCCCTGAAGCCTGACAGGACTGTGACCCATGGCTTGGATAGTCCTTGAGCTCTCTCCGCTGACACATACATAGATGCCACGTTTTCCTAACTGTCCTTACACCCAGGCTCTTAAGAGGCACCAGGCCTGCTGGGGGGTTGTAAATGAGTGAGAAACTGACCTTTTTGTGTGGTGGAACATGAGTAGGTTTGAGGAACACGGATGCAGAAGGTAAATGCTTTCGGGTCAGAGCAATATTAAGTACAGCAGGTAGAACATTTGTTTTGCATGTGGCCAAAACAAGTTTGATCCCCAGCAGCCCATAGGGTCTGCAGAGCACCACCAGGAGTAATTCCTGAATGCAGAGACAAGAAGAACCCCAGAGCATCACCAAGTATGGCACTCCTGCTCTCCCACAAAAATAAGCGTCCATGCTCACAGTTGGCAAAGAAACAGGTTTGAAGGATGTGAAAGGCCCTGTGGGGGGCCAGAGTGGTGGTGCGGAACAGTAAGGCATTTGTTTCGACGACCTCTGCCCCCCGTGTCCCATACTGTCCCCCCAAGCCAGGAGCGATTTCTGAGCGCATAGTCTGGAGTACCTCTAAGCATTACCAGGTGTGCCCCCCCCCAAAAAAAAAAAAAAAAGAAAGAAAGGTCCTGTGAAGATAATGAGCGATGTGAGGTCAGATCCTACAAAACGACCATGTGTGTATCTCAACTGTTTCCCCTCCCCATGTCATAGTGATCACCCAAGTTCACACACAAGCCCTACAGCTGAGGTGGTCCGTTGGCACTTCCTCGCCTGTGCCACTGGTGCTGCCCAGTGGTTACGGTGCTCACGAGCACCTGGCTGCAGCTGGAAAGGGGGCAGGGTCCTGGGGATCAGGCACAGCAGAGCTGCAGGTCTTCTGCTCGGTGAATCACACAAGACCATACGAGCTTGTCCTCTTGGCCCTCTGGGAAGGCAATTTTGAAACATTCCCATCACCAGGGAGAAAAAAACCATTAGCTTAAAGTGTGTTAGTGGATGATATCATTAAACTTCTTGTGCTAGTCACTCTGCAAGTCATTCAGCTGTCAAATCATTAGGGCTTGAACAGAGATGTTAAGTTGGAGGAATATGTCATGATACGTTAGTTACCACCCCATAAAACGGAGGGAAAATAGACTCTTTCATTCCAGTCCATTGGAAAGAGAAGAAACAAATGGTTTATGTTCAGAGTTTAGAGCTGGGGCCTGGAAGATAGTACAGCCTATAAGGTGCTTGTCTTGGATGTGGCTGATCCAGGTTGGATCCTTGACACTGCACATAGTCCTCTAATCCCAGCCAGGAGTGAGCCAGGTTGCTGAGCTCAGAGTAAGCCCTGAGCTCCACCATGTATGGCTCAAAGAACAACAACAACAAAAAAGAATAAAACCCCACAGCAACAACAACAACAACAACAACAAAAGTGAAGGCGGGGCTAGAGTAAAAGTGTAGCAAGTAGTTCATTGCCTTCTTTATAGACCCATATAGTTCCTCAAGTACCACCAAGAGTGATTCCAGAGCCAGGAATAAGCCCTGAGAACCACCAGGTGTGGGGGAAAGAAAAAATGAAGAGCTGGAGTTTCCTGCAGTTCCACAGGCCCTAATCACACTATGTTATCACTAAGTTATCACAGTAAGGTGTGGAGGAAGAGCTTCTGGGCCCTTGCAAGCTGGAAGCACTGGGAGCTTAGAGAAGTGAAGCCCTGTCTCTGAGGTCCCAGAGCTCAGGGACAAAACTGAGGGACAAACCGTGACCTGAGAGAAGAAAAGTCTAGGCTTTTCCTCCAGAGCCCACCAAGCCCTGTCCTTTCTCCTAAACTAAATAAAAGCCCAATTTCCATGTTTCCAAAAACAACTGTTCGCAGACTCTACAAAATGTTTTCCCTTGGCAATAACTCATGTCTGAGGATCACTCTGTCTTTCAGATGAGGGCAGACTGCGGGGACCAGAGCAGTCCTCAGGCCCAAGCCACGAGCAGAGTTGGCTGCAGCTCAAGGCCCGTGACCACCCGTGACCATGAATGTTTCATGAGTTAGATGGGGCTGGGAGGGGGGTGATGAACACTTAGGATCAAGGACTTAGATTCCACCTCATGCCAGGAGGCTGGTGCCAACCTCTGAAAGAGACAGCTGCTGAGAATCTCCTGTGGCCCTGAACTCAGCCTCAGGGGCAGAATCACCCCCAAAATGATTCATGAATCACTTTTCTGAGCAAGAATCCCAGAAGACAGAAAGGGCATCTGCTGGGAAGACCAGTACAGATCGGGGACAGGACACGTGAGTTCTGCCCAGCTTCTGGTGCCCACCTGTAAGGTGATGCATTTAGTACTAAGCAGCCCTGCCTGGGTAGTGGTCAGAGGCTGCTGCAAAACCAGCAGCCCCCAGCATGGTGGCTGGAAATACAAGGATGCATCCACTCTGTTTCTGGAAGTTGGGGATCTCGGGTGGGGCTGAGCTGAGTAGTTGTGCCTGAGGGCTTGGGGAAGGTGCCTCAGCTCCTGTGGTAGAAATTGAGCTGGGAATTAGGATGCCATCTAGTCTAGTTTACTGGAGGAAGGGGCCATGTGGAGCTCATTGGTATGAGCTCAGAGGATTGTTTCTTTCTTTCTTTTTTTTTTTTTGGCCACACCCGGCACCACTCAGGGGTTACTCCTGGCTCCATGCTCAGAAATCGCTCCTGGCAGGTTCACTGGACCATATGGTATGCCTGGGATCAAACCTAGGTTCATCCCAGGTTGGCTGTGTGCAAGGCAAATGCCTTGCCGCTGTGCTATCACTCCAGCCCCAGTGTGTTGTTTCTGGGCCAGCTTCCAGGTCCTCTAGAGACCAGGCTCTGAGCAAGAAAAGAGGGAAAAAAACAGAGAAGCTGCAGGCACTCTGTCACCTGATTCTTGAAGTGACACCTTCATAGCTGTGTCCCACTAGCTGTCACCCAGATCAGCCTGGCAGAGCTGGGTAGGGATACTGGAGGGCCTTCACAGCAATGTGGACATGGGAAGGGGGGACTGCTGAGGCACCCTCTGCACCCTCCTTTCCTACTATGAACTGTTAGACATGATGGCAGACATTGTTGAGGCCCAACTGTGCTCCAGGCTTGGGCCCACTGTCCACGTGCAGCCCCATAATATAGTTTTCATTCCCTGGGCTGAGGTGGTAGGGGACAGAGACTAAGCTGAACACCCGCACTGAGTAGTAAGTGAGTGACAGAGCCAGGAGACAGATGAGTAGAGAACTGGCCACCTTTCCACTTAAAAGCCAATGTTTTGGGCAGCAGCTGGCTTGGCCCCACTCCCCAGAGATAAAGAAAAAATTCTGGGAGACAGTTGTTATTAAACACGGCCATTGACACAACCACCCCTGACCCAAATTAAATTCTACAAACCTATAATGGACTCAATTATACTCAAAAGCAAAGATAAGAAATGTCTAAAACTGGTGGGGCCGGAGTGGTAGCATGGTGGTAGGGAATTTGCCTTGCACGCAGCTGATCCAGGATGAACGCAGGTTCAATCCCTGGCATCCCATATGGTTCTCCGAGCCAGGAGTAATTTCTGAGCACAGAACCAGGAGTAACCCCTGAGTGCCTCCAGGTGTGGCCCCATAAAAACAAAAACAAAAACAAATAAAAAAAGGAATATCAAAACTGGCAGGATTGATACCACAGTTAAGGCATTGCCTTGTAGCAAAACCTGTTTTTTTGGGGTTGTTTTTTTGTTGTTGTTTTTTTTTTTTTTTTTGGTTTTTGAGCCACACCTGGTGGTGCTCAGGGGTTACTCCTGGCTATCTGCTCAGAAATAGCTCCTGGCAGGCACGGGGGACCATATGGGACACTGGGATTCGAACCAACCGTCTTAGGTCCTGGATCGGCTGCTTGCAAGGCAAACACCACTGTGCTATCTCTCCGGGCCCCAATCCTGGTTTAATCCCAGGTATAACATATAGTCCCCTGAATCCCTCCAGGAGTGATTCCTGAGTGCATAGCGTTGAGTATAGCCAGGTGTGGCCTAAAAAAAAAAAACAAAAAAAAAAAACAGGGAGATAGCATGGAGGGAGGTAAAGCCTTTGCCTTGCATGCAAAAGGTCAGTAGTTCGAATCCCGGCATCCCATATGATCCCCCGAGCCTGCCAGGAGCAATTTCTGAGCGTAGAGCCAGGAGGAACCCCTGAGCGCTGCCGGGTGTGACCCAAAAAACAAAAATAATAAAATGCTCCTGGCTTGGGGGACAGTGAACCGGTCCATCCTAGGTTAGTGCATACAAGGCAGATGCCCTACTGCTTGCACTTCCACTCCAGCCCAAGTTGCCTGTTCTTATGGTGTTTCTGGGAACTGGGTCTGCATGGTACTACCCTGTAAGATAATGAAATTATAGGGGACCAGAGAGATAGTTCAGTGGGTAGGGAGTTTGGTTTGCAGACAACCAACCCAGATTCAGTTCCCTGAGCACTCTCAGAAACACAGAGCCAGGAGTAACTCTTGTGCACAGGCGGATGTGACTCCTCCAAAAATAGTAATATTATATTCATCATACATCATCAAGACTTCCAACTCCATACAGTAACAGCTTGCTAGTGGCTCAGTGGCTGGAAAGAGGAACCATGTGGAGTGTTCATAGCATGGCTATAGATGCTGCATATCAAGGCCCCACCATGACCTTCCAAGACCCCTACCCACTGCCACCTGACCTAATGTAATTCCTCTCGAGAACTATCTGCATGACTCCTTGCTCCACGCCTTGTTCTTCACAAAATCCACAACAGCAACTGTGATAAGTTCTCGTCCAGATTTCCTTCCGCCATTTCTAGTTTCCTGCATCATTTGTCTGGATCAAACAGCTGAGGTTTGAAAATGCTGAGTGAGGGACAGAAAGCTGATAGGAAGAGAGGGGAGCTAGGTTCAGACAGGGCAGAGACCAGAGGCCACCCCTGGCACCCCTTCTGCCTGCGGCGGGTTTTCCTGCATAGGAGCACAGACCGGCAGCTGCATGAGAGGCCTGGTCACTGATATGGATTCACTTGTGGCATGTCCAACCTCACAAGGACAGGAAAAACAGGAGATTAGCGCCCAATCAGAGAAGAGAAAGACCAGAAAAAAGCTCGTCCAGATGGCAGGAGACATGTGTGGCCCTATCAGAAGAAGTGGGATTTGTTTTGTATGTTTTTCTGTAGTTCCCAGGGTGAAAAGGTGTACACGCCACTTTTTGAGCTGGGGATAGGAAAGTGGGCTGGGGAGGAAAGAGGAGATCAACCTTTCATACAGCAGAGTCCTGAGGAGCAGCCAAGCCCTGGTCCTGCCCCTCTACAGGGCCCTCCAGAGGCACAGTCCTGGGGCCCAGCCTTTGGCCCCAGCAGGTTCTGTGAAGGGGCCATTGTTCCTAGGGTGACATCATTCTGCAGGGAAAGGAGAGCTGCGGAAGGTGTGGCCAGTACACCTGCCCTTGCAATCCCTGGCAGAGGACACCTGGGCAGAGCTACATGACCCAGCGTCCCAACACCATGCCCTAGATGGGTTGCTGAGGCCAGGTTGCTGGTAAGGCTGCATGGTCCAGCTGAGGGCAGCAAGAGATGGAGCTGGGGTCCCACTCACAAGAGACTGGACAGCATGACTGTGCCAGCTGTACAACAGGCACGGAGGAAATAGATACCTCCACTTACTCCCCAACCTTACAGAAGGCAGTCCTTACTGAGCGCCCAAGACCCTGCCACCACCTGGCTCCGGCTCACCTCACCCCAGATCCTCCTTCCTGGCTCTATCTGGCTTGTGGGTTTCTGGTATGTGCAACACAGCCCTGGCTCAGGGCCTTTGCACCTGCTGCTTGGCCAGAATATCCCCCACCCACCTGCCCATTCACACCCCAAAACTTCTCCAGGTTCATCCCTATTATAGCATTCAGGTATGAGCTGAAACAGAGACCTTCACCCTGCCATAAAGGCCTCTCAGGCCACACTCCCCAGTCCATTCTTGCCAAGGCATGGGCCCTAGGGCATGTTTCTGCGGAGCCCTGACCCAGGAGTGGGGAATATCCCACTTGTTGGTTCATCAGTTGACTCATTTGTGGAGTCAACATTTCCTGATTCCCACATCTCACTCTCTAACTCAAACAGGAAGAACCCGATCGAAGTATTTCTGGGCAGGGGAGACAGTGGCTCAGAAAGTGAGGTTGGAGGGGCCGGCGTGGTGGCGCAAGTGGTAAGGCATCTGCTTTGCCCACACTAGCCTAGGACGGACTGCAATTTGATCCCCCGTATCCCATATGGTCCCCCAAGCCAGGAGTGATTTCTGAGCGCATAGCCAGGAGTAACCCCTGAGTGTCATCAGGTGTGGCCCTAAAAACAAAACAAAAAAATAAGTGAAGTTGGAGGGATCGGAGCTGGCATGATATATCGCCCAGCAGGGAGTACGACTGTCTCACATACAGCCCACCTGAGTTCCATCACTGGTACCTCACAAGGTCCTCTAACTCCACCAGAGAGATCGCTGAGTACAGAGCCAGGAGTATGCCCTGAGGATCATGGGGTGTACCCCAAACAAACAAACAAACCAAAAGCAAATATAGACAGAGTGGAGGTAATGACTAAAATTGCCTCACAAATGCCTCCATTCCCCTTCAAGTTCTCTCCTCCTTATTACATGTGGTGGTGGTGGTGTTGTTTGTGTTCATATTGTACAGGCATGCGTGCAGGGTGGGTTGGGAGAGACCTGAGCCCTGCTGAACCTCTCAAGCCTTCAGCTCTATCTGGAATCTATGCAGAACCAAACACGGCGAGCTCAGCACAGATGCTGTAGCTGAGAACCAAGCATCAGGGGAGGGCATCTTTGGGTCCACCGCCTTGAATCCCCATATAGATATGCACAGGGTTATACTACGGTGCCAGCACCCAGGATCTCAGCTGTGTAACTTCACCTCTCTGGGCTTCTGCTTTCTTCTCCATGGAAACCCAGGGAGATGGCAGCCATTTCACTCGGGGGAGGCGAATGGGATGAGCCCAGATCTGAGCATGCCCAGGGGGTGCTTCTGAGTATCTGGGACCTCTGGTCTTCCCACCCCCAATTGGTGATCACAGTTCCCCCAAACAAATCACATGGTGTGAAGGTGCTCAGAAGGGGGCCAATTTTGCTTCACAGAGACACTTGGCAAGTCTGGAGAAATTTCTATTATTTCTTTGTCAGTTTCCATCCAGGGGGTGCAACTGACCTCTATCTAGTTAGGAAGAGATGGGATGGTCCCCTCACCCCAGAAAAATGCTCTGGCTCAGAGTGTAAAGGGGTTGAGAGGGAATGGCTACACACAGGCCTTTGGTAACTGAGGCTGGACCCTGGGTGCCACAGAGCCTCGTGGGCTGGCGGGCCTAACTCTGGGCACCCCCGACAGCAGCTCGTGAAGGCAGGAGCTTTGGCTGGAGCTCAGGAACTGTAGGGAATGGATAAAAGGTCCTGCATTATAGGCCTGGCACACACAACCTCCATTCCTAAGGTCTGCTGGGGTGACTGGGGGAAGCCTGACAGCCACTGTGATATACAACAGTGAAGTGTATTCTGTGTGCCAGAATGGGGGAGCTAGGGGTGAAACCCCATGGTGCAGGGTGAGAGGGTGGACAGGACTGGCTACGGCTGCTCAGTCAACATGTGGTGACGGCAACACAGTAACCACCGTCTCTGCCAAACACCCCTTCAGCAGTTCTGGAGAAGGTACTTCCCGCGTTTCTTTTCTCTCCAGCCTCCACGGTCCAGCCATTGTTCTCCTCCTTCTGGAATGTTCTGTGTGGCCTCCCTTGCTCCCAGAGCCCACCGCCCTGTGTTGGGTTAGTTCTCAGGCTTCCACACACAGGGCCTGGGCCGGGCTGGCGCATGTCTTCCTGCCTTTGTCATTCCGAGACAATACACTCGTTTTCCTCTTTCCCCCTTTCTTCCTCAGCCAGGACACAGGGGCAGGCAGGCCATTAGCAAATGACTTCAAGGCTGGCTTTAGAAAGCAGTTTCAGGGGCACGCCTGCAAGATAGACTCTTCGACTCCCCTCAACCCCTAAGCGCTGAGTAAACAGTAGGCGGAGGCTGATTTGGAGCTAACCGAAGCCAGTCAGGGAGATAAATCACTCCAAGCCTGGGCCCTAAAAGACTAAAGTCCTGCCCCACCCCTTTGATACAGCCACTGTCCCCAACTCTTTAGGAATAGTCTGTGCTTTTAAGACATTTCCACCCATAAAACAAATATTTAAGTGAAGTCCCCACCCTGCTCCCCTCCCCAGAGCCGCACACACCCCAGTCAAAGGGAGCAGGTGTGGATTTCTCAGTTCATGGGAAGCTTCGAAAGAACCATTTGAGGGCCCGAATGACAGGCTAGATACGGGCACTCGTGAGACACAGGTACATACATGGGTGTCTGAAAGTGAGGTGAAAGAGAGAATAAGGACACCCCACCCAGTTCACAGATGAGGAAACTGAGGCACATGGAGTATGGAGAAGCCCACCCCCCATCTCTGGCTCCCCTCCCAAGTTGCACAGTTGGGCTAGGATTGGGGGCTGGGATTCCCTAGGTGAACTCTGCCCTCACTCCATGGGGCCATGGCAGCAAGGGGCAAATGGGGGGCCAGAAATCAGCAGCACAAGGAGCTCTGGACGGTGGGTTCACTCCATCCGCTGCATTGACCCCCACAGCTGCCCCTCCCAGATAGAAGGGAGCATTGACTGAGGAGCTTCACTAGCAGGCAGCTGAGCTGGGGCCCCCCCATGCGGTGGACATGTCACATGCTACAGGGAAGGAAGCTGGGCCTGGATTGATTTCCTGAGCTCAGTAGCATCACAGCAGGTGCTGTGGGCACGGGACCCAGCAGGCAACGGTCCCACTGGGTGGACCCTCATTCACTCATGCCCCAGTTTGGGAGGGAAATCACAACAAGGCCCCAATGCTGAGTAACATGGGACAATGAGGCCATGACTCCGGCTAATGTCCCCAGTGGCAATGGCTTCCAGGGTGGGAGACCTGAAGTTGTTATCAAGCCTTTACTCCTAAGTGTACCAATACACTTAGTACACACCAATACACCAGTACACACACATCAATACACACACATGCAAACAATGCACACACATGCATGTACTATCTCATCTTCTTTCCCTCACCCAGTGACTCATTCTCGAGACTGGATGAGAGGAATCTGTCTCATGCAGTCAAGCCTCATAGATTGGATCTGGGCTGCCAAGTTGCCTGACCAGATTAGGATTAGTCTCAGGTGCTGTGTGACTTCAGGAGTCACTGTCCTCACTGGTCAGCAGTCAAGGCAAATACTGGGGTCCTGTGCCTTGCTGAGAGTAGCCATGAGCACCCAGAAGTCTCAAGCATAAGGAGGAAGAGCTGGGAGGCTCCCCGAGAACCTTCGAGACTGACCCAGGGCAGGACTAGAGACGGAGTTGGCATAGCCCTGCATCTAGCATGCCCACTGCCCAGTGAGCGTGGGGTGTCTTATCTACCACAGTCCTGCCTGGAGAAATCCTCTTCTCTGGGGATAGGTGAGAGTCTCTGTCTGAGACTTCTGGCCTCAGACTCTGCCCTCAGTGGCTGTGCTACTCCAGACAAGTGTCTCTCCCTCTCTGCGCCCAGTCCCACTTCTCCAAATCCCCCATAACAGTCCCTGGAACTGAATCTGCTCTATTACGTGGTTGGTGACACCAACCATTCTACAGAGGGGGTCCAGGTCATTCAGATGACCGAGTGAGGGGCTGGAATCTGGGCCCAACGTGGGCCCACCCATCTGGGCCCATTACACCAAGCTCTGGTCCCTCCAACTAAAGACCAATGGGTAGAGGCCGGAGAGATAGCATGGAGGTAAGGCATTGGCCTTGCATGCACAAGGATGGTAGTTCGAATCCCAGCATCCCATATGGTCCCCCGAGCCTGCTAGGAGTGATTTCTGAGCGTAGAGCCAGGAGTAACCCCTGAGCATGCTGGGTGTGACCCAAACACAAAAACCAAAAAAAAAAAAAAAAAAAAAGACCACTGGGTAAACCCACACATCATGGGGTTCCTGGGGGTGTCGTCTGAGGGGGTGACTCTGCTCCACAACAAAGACCTCAGCATGCACAAGACTTAGGGGCTCATCATCTTGGGAGGGCTAGAAGGGTAGAAGCAGGTGCCGACTAATCCTCCCTAAAAATAGGGGAGAGTGAGTTCGGCTTAGGGAGGGGGGGGCTGATGAGCGAGCGGAGCTGGAACGTCCACACTTGTAGATAAATCAACCCACAAAGCCAGTGCTCAGGAGCGCGTGCGTCCCCTCCTCCCGCCGTCTACACCGACCGACGCCGTGTCCGGTATGAATTTACGGATCACTTTGGAAAAGAAGAGGAACTCCACAGCCAAGGAACGACCACCAGGCACACTCTCACATACGTGCACGAAGAACATAGGCACAAATTTACACACACATTTATGAGTACACGCCCACATATACTCATGAGCACACATATGCACACACACATTGGCACACACCTGTACATGCATACATACACACGGGAGGGGACAAGGATTGCAGAAGAGGCAGTTTGCCTGGTTGGAACTCAGGAAGGTCCCTGACTCTCCTGCAAGAAGTCTTTCACTGTTGTTTTCCTATTTAAAACATGCAAACAAACCAAAAAAAAAAAAAATCCCCACCAAATAATATATTTAAAAAAAAAAAAAGAAAAAGAAAGAAACTGTCTTAAGCTTACTAGATCTGGTGGCTCAGAATCCGTCTGCCTCTTTCTCAGGGAGGAAAACCTCTGCTGGCTGCGTGTGGAGAAACGCCTGAAGGACTCTCGGCCGCGGGAGGCCAGGTGTCGGAAGGACGACGTGCGCTTGAAGGGGGTCCGGCTGGCCGGCTCGTCCCCGCCCGGCCGCTCGTGGCCCACTGTGGAGCTCACCAGCGTGAGGGCTTCCTGGAAGGACCGTCTCACAGTACCCACCCACTGGCTCATGTGGCTTTGGGCCACTGTGAGCTTGTCCCCCAGGTAATCCATGGAGAGAGTCTGGAGGCAGCACAGCAGGGGAGGAAGGTGTGAGAAAAGCTAGTAGCTGCCCCCCCACCCCCGCTGGTTTCTCTAGTACTTGCTGTTCATGCAAAGTCCAGGCTGGCTAGACGGGGAGTCGACCCAGCACCCCTGCTTCAGAGGGACTACAGACTGTCCATCAACATCGCTGCATGGCCGGCTTCCTGGCTCCCTTGATGGACCCGACGGGACAGGAGGTCACAGCAGGAGTCCCCAGGCCTCCCCGACCAGGTCCTGTTCGCTGTCAAATTCTAGCCCGGAGCTCTCTGGAACCTGGAGGCTGAACCCGTGCTGGGGTGTGACGGTACCCCAGGGGCGGTGGCCCTGGACACTATTTTCCTGCAGGTAGGCGGCCCCCGGCTGTCCACAATATGGGAAGGACCCGGACCCAGTGGGGAGCAGCTGCCACCACTACTGGGGTCCCCAGCAGGCCAGCGCTCACCTGACCCCCTGCAGGTTCCCTCTCTTCTGGCCAAAGGCGGCCGACCTGGCTGCCAGCAGGCGGCTAGCTCATTTCCGGAGGCCGTCACCAGGGCCCCCGGGTCCCCTGGCGGAACAGCCCGCGATGACATCAGTGCCCGTCTTAGCGAGGGGCTTCGCTGGCCAGGAATGCAGGAGGGGCCTGCTCCTGGGGGAGGCGGCCGCCCAGGGAGCTGGAGTCCGCCCCCATCTTTTATTTTTTTCCTTCCCCCAAGTCCCAACTCGCTCAGCGTCCCGCGGGGCTGACTTCAGCGCTGACAGCCGGCCCGCCCCGTGCACGGAGGAGCCACTGGCAGTGAGAGTGAGTGAGTGCAAGGCTGAGCAGGGTGGGGTGGGGTAGGTTGGGTTGGGTTGGGTTGGGGGGCCCTGCCTGAGCCCCTGGGAGACCGGAAAAGGTGAGGCCAGTTGGGAAACTGCTCTGCCTCTCTGGAGGTCTGTCTCGGGACCTCTGGCCACATGTCAGGTCTGTCTCCCTCTGGTGGTCTGTGTCTCCCTCTCCAAGCCCCTCTAGACCTCTTCTCTTTCTCACTCCCTCTCCAAGCCTCTCTCCCCCTCTCCAAGCTTCTCTAGACTCCTCTCTCTCTCTCTCTCTCTCTCTCTCTCTCTCTCTCTCTCTCTCTCTCTCTCTCTCTCTCTCTCTCTCTCTCTCTCTCTCTCTCTCTCTCCCCTCCCTCCCTTCTCCCCCCTCCCCAGAAGGCAGCAGCAAACAGGCAGGTAAAACAGCACCACCTCCCACCAACCCTCCCAGGAACACTGGTCCAGGCTGCATTTCAGTTTCAGGAGGGGTTTCCATGGCAACCGGGGGCACCGCACAGAGCATCTGCCCATCCCTGGAAGGCCTCTGGCACCCACCAGGAGCAATGTGAATGATTCAGTGTAGACCGGGTCACGTGAGCTCTGGGGTTTAACCCTAGTAGAGCCAGAGTTGTTGCAGGTGAGGAGGGGAGACTTGAGTGGCTCTCTAGAAGTGGGGTGGGGACTAAATTCTTAAGGAGCAGGCACAGAAAGGGGTGGGGGTGTCTTCTCCTTGCAGGGGTCCATGATTCCACCCAGAGATGCAGATACTTGCCTGGGGTTCCAAGCGAGGGCCCCCCACCTGGTCACCACCAGAACCTGGATCTCCCCGGCACTGGTGAGTCTAAATCTGAAATCAGGGCCAGTCAGGCCACATCCAGGTGCTTTGCCACCACCTGCAGTCTCCTTAGTATGGACTTAGTCTGCCTCCAGGACATAGCTTGTGGGGCTCACCTGTGGCCCACCAGGGTCTCCCCTCAGGCTGTCTCCCACAGGTTCAGGAAATACCATAGCTCGGGGCCAGGCTCAGCCACACAGGCCACTGTCCTGGTGACTGCTGCTCAGGAGAAGCTGACAGAGTGCCTGACATCATAGCCAACATCCACAGAAACCAGGTCGGAAACCCTACCGGACCCCACTAGCTGCAGGAGGAGACCAAGGCCTGGAGCACTGAAATCTCTGCCCCACTAACTGTCATGGAGCGTGACAGGCAAACTTTACCCAGCCTGAGCTCAAACTGGATGACCCTTTTCGTGGTGTGCTGAGGTCACCTCAGCAGTGCGCAGTGTTGACTTGTAGCTCTGCACTCAGGGGTCACTCCTGGCAGGCCTCAAGGGACCATATGGGGTGCCAGGGATAGAACTCAGGGCAGCTGCGTGCAAGGCAAGTATCCTAACCGCCATGCTACCGCCAGCCTGATTTTCTTTCCTCCCTGTGTGTGACCCCTCCTAGGAATGATCAGGGATGCTCTGATGTGCCAGAAGACATCGTTCAATGACAGCACATGCTTCAGCTCACAGGCTAGGGACCCCCCAGTCATGCTATGAGGATGCTCAAGCTGCCCTCCAGGGAGGATTCTCCCATGCACCCCCAGTCCTCAGCCAGCACCAACTTGCCAGAGGGAGTTGCCCACTCCCCCATGGAAGTGAATCCCCAGCCCCACATTCTCAGCCTTGGCTGCCACTCAGAAACAGATTCTGTATCAGAAGCATGAAACAAGCTGCTTCCTAATTCAAAAATCACGAGAGGGACATGCTCTGAGCTAGTGCGACAGGGCCCGGTCTCTCAGGAGGCCAATGAGGAAAGAGGAGGACAGGAGACAATGGGTTTTCCCAGTGGCCTGCAGGGTCCATATATGTTAGGAAGCATGACCCATCTTACAGATGAAGACGGTGCAATGCACCCCGGGGCTCCACCTCCCCTCTTGAGACTGGCCCAACCTTGCTATTTAGAGTCCTCCAGCCTCCCAGGCTGGCTTCTTCCCTCCCTTGTTTGGAGCATCACCCTGGCCTCCAGCAGAAAGCAGACGAGGCTCTTGCTTCCCCCAGCCTGGAATGGGAACTGCCAGGTGGAGAGGCTCGAGAAAGCACCGGATCCTTTTGCCCCCTCCACCAGCCCTAACTAAAGCACACCAGAAATACCTACATTTCTGGAAAGGGATACAGCTTTTATTTTTTGAACAGACCATCTGGAAACAGAGGTGAGAAATCTACTGGAAAACTTAGAAGAAACTGAAGGGGGGGAAAAAAGAATTTAAGCAAAAAAAAAAAAAAAAAAAAAAAAGGCAAGGAGTAAAACGTTTCCAAAATGATAATACCCTATAGCTTGCGGGAGCACAGGCTTTGCATACATAACCAGATGCCCCGGATTCAATCTTCACTACACATGGTCACCCCAAGCACCCTTCAGTGCCTCAGAGCACCTCACTGGGAGGAGATAGCCCCTAAATGCTATGGAGTGTGGCTCAAAAACAGCCAAAATAAATAAATAAATAAATATAAAGAAAGAAAGAAAAATAATAACAATATCGAGTGTGGGCATGGCTGCAGGGAAAAGAGATGTAGGATGATGTTGATCCTAATTCCTAATTTTTTTTTAAACTTTATTGATTGATTGTTTGATTGGTTTTTTGGACCACACCTGACGGTGCTCAGGGGTTACTCCTGGCTCTGCACTCAGAAATCGCCCTGGCAGGCTGGAGAACTACATGGGATGCCGGGAGATGCCGGGAATTGAACCAGGTCTCTCCAGGATTGGCTGCATGCAAGGCAAATCCCTACTGCTGTCCCCTAATTCCTAATTCTCAAGAGGAATTAAAGATCTGGGATCAAATTTTTTGTATGTTTTCGTTTTTGGGTCACACTTGGCTGCACTTAGAGGTTACTTCTGACTCTACATTCAGAAATAGCTCCTGGGATACCATGATCACGAAGGTGGTTTTCCCAGGGTGAAGCTTATCCATTGCACTCCGGATGTGCTGACCCCTGCAATTTCCTCAAATGTGGGAAACTCGACTGCATAATTTGTGGTAGTGGGGGACTGCGTTGGCACTCTCCCTTGGAAAAAAAAGAAAGAAAAGAAATAGCTTCTGGCAGGATGCCGGAATCCGAACTACCTTCTTCTGCATGCAAGGCAAATGCCCTACCTCCATGCTATCTCCGGCCTCCTGTGATCAAATCTTAAAAAACAAGGAGCTGACAGTTCATGGCACTGTACTGGCTACAGTTCACGTGGGCTGACAGCTGACTCCAAACCCGGGGGGGGGGGTAGATAAAGGGAGGGGTGGATGACAGAGGTTACTAAGGAGAATAAAACACAGCGTGACTGCGACAGGAGAGCCTGGCTGCTGGGTCTCTGTGTGCTCCCTGAATAATTTTTCTCTTTGCTTGAAATTTGTCACAAAAGGTTGGAGGTGGGAGGATGTGCCTGCCTTTTTCATCCACGGTTCATGATCCAATTCCACATGGGGCCACAGGCAAGAGAGTCTTTTTTTTTCTTTGCTTTGCTTTTTTGTTTTCTGTTGCTATGAGTTTGGAGGGTGGGGGTGTAAGAGCTGGTGCCCCACATTCACAAGAGGTTTGTGCTCTAGCACTGAGTTCCATCCTCAGCTGTGCCTGTGGTACCTGTGGATGAGCTAGAGAAACAGGCGAGGAAGCCCACGGCTGGACAATTGACTCAGGCATGGGGGACATTAGTTATGTGGTGCAAAAGGGACTTGGCTCCATGCAGCGCTGGAGCAAGCCAATGTCCAAGGCAAAAGGAAGACAATCTGGTCTTTATAATGTTGGTATTTTGTTTGTATGGTCTTTGACATAGATTCTGAGCTTTTAAAAGAATCTCACGAGGGGGGCCAGAGCGATAGCACAGGGTAGGGCATTTGCCTTGCACGCAGCCAGCCCCAGATGGATCCCGGTTCAATTCTCAGCACCCCATATGGTCCCCCGTGCCTGCCAGGAGCGATTTCTGAGCGTAGAGCCAGGAGGAACCCCTTAGCGTTGCCAGGTGTTACCTAACCCCCTCCCCAAATAAAAGAATCTCATGAGGGGATGAGGGAACGGGCAGAGAGTCCAAGAGACTGGAGCACAGACATGGATGTGAGACACTGGTAGGTGAGACACTGGTAGGTAAGACACGCAGCTCCCCAGAAGGGCTGGGCTCAGCCCTGATTGATGCTCAGGTCCACACCACCTGCCAGGCCAGGTTCTACTAGAGCAGTGCTTCTCAATTATTTTTTGTCATGCCCCCCAGAAAGAAGAAAACATTTTTCGCGCCCCCCACGTGACTGTAAATAGTATCTTTATTAAAAGAAAACTTTAACCTGCAAAACAAAAATATATAAAATAATTTGAGTTGATTTAATCAGCGGTGATGTCTGGAGTAATGGCTACAATGAGCAAGTTTTGCAATGCATAGGTTTTCGAAGCGGGGTTTGAAGCAGGAAACAGCAACGCTCAGCTCCAGAGACATACAGAGACATAAACACGGGGCTTAGCTTGTTATGACAGTGTTTTTCGAGGTCAAACGCGCCCCCCCCTTTACGGAACCTCACGTGCCCCACTATTTGAGAAGCACTGTACTAGAGGGACCTCAGGGCCCCCAAGCACTGCTGGAGGAGCAGCCATAAATAAATAAGTAAATAAAATTAAAAGGGCCAGAGAGAAAGTACAGCAGGTAAGGTGCTTGCCTTACTCAAATTGACCCAGGTTTGATCACTGGCACCCCTAAGGTCCCCCAAGCACCCTCAGATGTATCGATTACCACAGGATTGAGCACAGTTAGGTATGCCTTTCCTCCGCAAAAAAAAAAAAAGAAGGAAGGAAGGAAGGAAGGAAGGAAGGAAGGAAGGAAGGAAGGAAGGAAGGAAGGAAGGAAGGAAGGAAGGAAGGAAGGAAGGATAAAAGAATAAAAGAAAGGAAGGAAGAAAAACAGAGAGAAAGAAAGAAAGAAGAAAAGAAAAGAGAAAAGAAAAGAAAAGAAAAGAAAAGAAAAAAAAGAAAAGAAAAGAAAAGAAAAGAAAAGAAAAGAAAAGAAAAGAAAAGAAAAGAAGGGAGATAAGAAGGAGAGATAGCACAGCAGCGTTTGCCTTGCAAGCAGCCGATCCAGGACCAAAGGTGGTTGGTTTGAATCCCGGTGTCCCATATGGTCCCCTGTGCCTGCCAGGAGCTATTTCTGAGCAGACAGCCAGGAGTAACCCCTGAGCACCACCGGGTGTGGCCCAAAAACAAAAAACAAAACAAAATAAAACCAAGAAAAGAAAAGAAACGGGCCAGAGCAATAACACAGTAGGTAGGGCACTTGCCTAATACATGGCTGACCCAGGTTTGATACCCGCATCCCTGTGGTCCTGATTCTACCAGGAGTGATTTCTGAGTGCAAAGCCAGGAGTAACCCCTGAGCACTCCCCCCCCAAAAAAGAAAGAAACTGCATTATCTTTTTTGCTGAAGGTGTAGGCCTTAAGTCATCTCATGGGGAAGGGGGTGGGGTGTGATAGCACAGCAAGTAGGGTGTTTGCCTTGCATGTGGCTAGCCTGAGTTAGACATCCAGCATCCCATATGGCTCCCCAAGAATGATTCCTGCAAGCAGAGCCAGGAGTTACCCCTGAGCACTGCTGAGTGTGGCCCCCCCCCCCCAAGTCTATTTCATTTTATGCCCATCCCTGCACTGGCAGCATCTACATAGTATGGCTCAGGGTTCAAGATATGCAGCTCTACCCCAGCTCCTGTTAGCTCCGTGGCAAGAAAGTTATGAACCCCCGATCTCTCAGATAAAGCCCCCGAAATCACGGTCACTGAAGCCAGGCTCTGGGGTTCAGCCTCTGCTCTTCCCGGGCACTAAAATGTGGTTGGTCTTAGCACAGGGAGGGAACATGGCATGCTGCTATTCAGTAGGGGGGGGTTCCTGTGACTCCCCCCTTCCCACCTCCTTCTACATCACACTTCTTCAGAGGGGAGGAAGTCCTGAGCTAGGCCCAGTGTGGACAGAAGACCCAAATTCGGAGCAGAGAGCCAGTGTCAGGCAAAGGCTGGCTGCCACCGTCCTTTAGCTACAGGGTGGGGCAGGTCCCAGAAAAGCTCTGAAGCCAGACTGCTGGCTGGCTCTGTCCCTTCCCTCTCTCTATAAGATACAGTGTGGTCTGTGAGAGCAACTATAAAAAGCCCGGCTGGCTCCCTGACATAAAAAGCTCGGCTCCCTGAAATCTGGGGCGGCATGAGCACAGCCCCCCTCCCTCTGGGACGGCTTCTGAAAACTCTTTTTCTTCATTTCTCTCCAGGAAATGCTGGGGATGTAGCTTCGGCAAGGAAAGAAAACCAGCCCTTTCGACAGGGATACTCTGAATGTTGGAGGAAGCGGGCACGGTCCTAGGAAGGAGCACACATACCCCCATATCATGGTCCTTGCATATTGACAGGGGAAGGCTGATCCTGCACGCGGCAGACGCCCTTTCTTTCTGAGCTCTGTGCTGGCCCCGAAGCAGCAACCACAGCAGACCTCTGCTTCTCTCTGCCAGAAGCCTGAGGGTGACCCACCTCAAACAATGCCAGATTCTCCCCAACTTTCAAACAGTTAAAACAGTCAAGGGTCTATGGATAGTGGTTAAAAACAGTGCTCAGGAGAATTCCTGAACTGGTAGAAGAAAAAGCCAGAGGGGACAGATGGGTGGATGGGTAGGTGGGTGGGTGGATGGATGGATGGATGGATGGATGGATGGATGGATGGATGGTTGGGTGGATGGATGGATGGATGGTTGGGTGGGTGGGTGGGTGGATGGATGGATGGGTGGGTGGGTGGGTGGGTGGGTGGGTGGGTGGATGGATGGATGGATGGATGGATGGATGGATGGATGGATGGATGGATGGATGGATGGATGGAGAGACACAATGGGAAGTAGCCAAGGTTATGATGGTTCAGTGAGTAAACACTTAAGCTAAGGATGAAACTCAACCAACCAAGTGAAAGTTGAGGGGAGAAGAAAAGGAAGAAAATTTTAGAGGGAAGAGTTGTCACTAAAAGAGGGCTGGGGTTTTGAAGGAGGTGTAGGAGTATTTCCAAAGTCTTTAGAGTGAGAACAACAGTGGCAAAGGCCAGGACACTCGACCATATTCAGTGCTGCTCCTGGGCCTTTGCACATGCTTTCTCTACAAGAACCTCACTGGCAACATCAACTTTTCACGGTGCAAAATGTCCCTGGGAGTCTCAGTTGTCTAACCCTTTCCTCCTCCTCAGAAAAGATCAGACATTCCAGGAGCATTGAGCCCCAGTCTGGAGACAGGCTAATGTTTCATGCCGAAGGAAGGTGGGGCAGCAGGAATAATAGCTGCCCTTACCTGAGGATTCATGGTGTGCCAGGAGCTGATTCCTGATCCACAGACCTCTCCTGCAAGCACCCCTGCAACCACACTCTAGGTGACCGTGTTTATAAGGATAATCACCTGCATTTCGAAGAGGACAGTGAGGCTTAATGAGCAGAAGGCCTGTCCAGGGATGTGCTGGCAGGAATGGGGACTAGAACTGGCAACCCAGTTGTCTAATTCCCAGGCTGTCTGCTGTGTCCAGAGCAGCACAGACATCGAAGAATCCTTATAAAGTAAAACTTGCCCTGGCCCCATGCATAAAGCCTGAATGCTTCTAGGAAGGGGGACCCACATCCCAAGAGGTGGGTGTGTGGTCAACACGGCTGGACTTTCAGCTTGTAAGTTAACGGGCTCCCTTACTCACTGTCTAAAGCCTGCTTCATGGCTCCTGGGATGGAACCTTGGTCCCTCCCAAAGACACCCCCACAGCCTCAAAGGTCAGTGGGTCTCTAGGATAGAGGGGGTCTCCTTCCTCCAGAGGTTCTGGTTTCCAGTGGTGAACAAAGAGGTCATAGAGCCCCCACATGCACCCCCCACTTCAATGGGTGGGAGTGAACGGACAACCGGTAGCTCTGACCCAGTTTACTGTCACCCTTCAACCACGGACAACAGCAGGGAATGATAATTATTATTGTTATTATTATTTGTTTGTTTATTTAGGGGCCACACCAAGCCACATCTGGTTTCTTCTGGCTCTGCACTCCGGAATCACTCCTGGCAGTATCAGGGGACCATATGAAGTGCCGGGGATCAAACCTGGGTTGGCTGCATCAAGGCAAGTGCCCTTCCAACTGTGCTCTCTCTAGCCCCAGTGAGTATTACTCTAATTCAGAGATTCCTTTTTTTTTTTTTTAATTAAATCGCCATGAGATAAAGAGTTAAAAAGCTCTTTATAGGAGCTGGAGAGATAGCATGGAGGTAGGGAATTTGCCTTGCATGCAGAAGGACGGTGGTTCGAATCTTGGCATCTCATATGGTCCCTCGGCCTGCCAGGAGCGATTTCTGAGTGTGGAGCCAAGAGGAACCCTGAGCACTGCCCAGTGTGACCCAAACCCCCCACAAAAAAAACCTGTTTATATAGTTGGATTTCTATCATACAATGTTTCAATATGCAGCCCATCAGTGATCAGTTCCTGCCACCAATGTCCCCAGTTTCCCTCCTGTTTCCTTTACTCCTGGCCTCTATGGTAGATACCTCTCTGTCTATCTGTCTCTCTCTCTCTCTCTCTCTCTCTCTCTCTCTCTCTCTCTCTGCCTCCTCCCATCTCAACTCTAGTGAGCTTTATCTCCCACCCACCCCCAATACATACTTCATGTCATATCCTACAGCCATGAAAGATGTCATGTCAGCCAGAACAAACCCTCAAGGATCTACCCTGGCCCTCCAGGCCTACACATCTTCTCTTCCCTCCCTTGCTCATCACTTGGCCTGGCCCATTTGGCCTCAGCCCTTGAAAAGCGCATGCCCACCTCAGGGTCTTTGCACGTACCAGTGTTTCACACATTGTCTCTCAGTCCCCTCCTTCTCTGTCCTGATGCCAGATGCTTACTCTCAGAGGCCTTGAAGACATCCCACTCTCTGCCACTTCACTCTGCATGTCTCTAATACTAATACATTGATTAGTATTAGTTGTTCAGATCAATTACCATCCCTCCCGCTAGAACACACTAGAACACACACATATATATGTCGGAGGGGCAGGTGCTGAACCCCACTTTTTTGTTTTGTTTTGTTTTTTTGTTTTTGGGTCACACCTGGCAGCACTCAGGGGTTACTCCTGGTTCTATGCTCAGAAATCGCTCCTGGCAGGCTTGGGAACCATATGGGATGCCGGGATTTGAACCACCACCTGTCCTGGGTTGGCTGTGTGCAAGACAAACGTCCTAATACTGTGCTATCTCTCCAGCCCCTGAACCCTACTTTCTTTTTTTGCTTTTGTTTTTGTTTTTGGGTCACACTCAGCAGCACTCAGGGGTTACTCCTGGCTCTGCACTCAGAAATCGCTCCTGGCAGGCTCAGGGGACCATATGGGATGCCGGGATTCGAACCACCGACCTTCTGCATGCAGGGCAAACACCTTGCCTCCATGCTATCTCACCGACCCAAACCCTACTTTCTTATCCTGCACCAACACTCAATGTCTTGAGCAGGGTCTGGCCCAGAGATGGGGGAGTGGGTTAGGAGGGCCATCAACAGTGGAGGAGCAGATTAGCAGGTGAATCAATGAATGAGCACAAAGTGTGAAGAAGGAACGAATGATCCAGGAGGCCACGATTCAGCCTCTACAGGACATTTTGACAGCGGGGAGAGCTGCCAGGCCCGAAGGCCAAGAGCAGCCCTAAGGGCTCAGGACATGAGACCGGAAGTACTCTGGTTCCAGCAGCCAGTGGGGCCCAGAGTCAGACCCAGCCTCACAGGCCCGTGATGCACATCCAGTGCTAGAGAACCTGGTTCCTAACCGGCACCCAACAGAGGGGTTCACTGCCTTCTCCCGTCACCATGGCAACACAGCTCCCAGCATGCTTCCCTCTTGCCCTAACTTTCCATGAGGAGCTTTCTCCCTTTCTCCGAGGAAAGCTAGCTGTGTGTTTCCTCTCTCCAGCGTCAAGCTACCCAACACACATGCTGGGTTAGCTCCAGGGGCAGGGAAGGGGTGAGGACAGGGTGGGGTTGCTAAATAACAGATTATCAGGTGCTGAGGAGATGAGGAAATGAGCCAGGTGCAAGGAAAGAAGAGTCTCTTGTCCACAGATGTGGCGTCCAGAGCCAGAGCGATGGTACAGAGGGGAGGGAGAGCACCTGCTGGTGTGTGCCAGACCCAGGCTCGATCCCTGGCCTCACCACCATTGAGCACAATCAGTATCACGGGTCTGAGCACTGAATGATGTGACCTAATGACTAGTGCCACTGGGAGTGAACCCTCAGGGATCTCCTGAGCTTGCTTGGGTGATCCCAACCCCACTTCTTGTTAAAAAAAAAAAATTAATTCATCAAGTCATTGCTATCATAAACACGGTTGGTTGATCTTGTCATTACTATTCATACCTTCCTCCTCCAAATATCTTCCTCTGGGAGATTCACAGACAGACAGACAGACAGACAGACACACACACACACACACACACACACACACAATTCAATGGGAAAGAGCACTTTCACAGGAGTATCAGGGAGCAGCAGGGCTGAGGGGAAAATGGTGGCTGGAAGAGTACTCTGGGGTTGTGTGACTCTGAGCAAGTCTCTGCACCTCACTGAGCTTGCAACAATGTGGTAGACCCAGCACTACCTCAGAAGGGCAGACAAGAATCCAAGAAGGGGATGGGGCTGGAACCATATACAGTAGAGAGGGCATTTGCCTTGTATGCAGCCAACTAGGGATCGATCCCCAGCATCCCATATGGTCCCCTGAGCCTGCCAGGTGTGTTTTCTGAGAGCAGAGCCAGGAGTAACCCGTGAACTCTGCCAGTCATGCTCCACCCCCCCCCAAAAAAAAAGAATCCAAGAAGGGGGCAGAGAAAAGAGCCTGGCTGGGGCTCAGTCCCTGGTGATTCTTTTGGCCTTACAGAGGAAGGTGGGACCAAAACCCGGCAACTCAGCTTCTGTCCCCCAGCATAGATGGGTATATCCCAAAACCAAATATATGACAAGTGGGGGAAAGATGGGGAGAAGAAAGACCAGAGCCTGGGTAAAAGCTACACAATTACCCATACCCAGCTGGGATCAGAGTCAGGGGAATGTTCCAGATCAGGGCCAGGTCAGAAACAGAAAGTGGGGGACCCAAGAGTCAGGCAAAGGGAAGAGGGGGTTTCTCAATGCAATGCATGGGGAGCAGGGAGGCAAGGCTTACAGGCCAGAGAAGACAATCCCAATCGATTGTCCATACAGACCACGCTGTAATCCAGAGCAGGAGCTGTACACGCAGGAGGCCCAGGGTCCCACCTGACAGCCACATAGTCCCTGAGCACCAGCACAAACGACCCTCACAGATCTGGGAGGGATCCCTGAGCACTGCCAGGAGTGACCCCCAAAAATAACAAGCAGGAGTGTTGCTGAGGGAGCCAGAATTCCCCACGCCCACATGCAAACCCTGAGGCCCCAGACGGGAAGAGGCCGCTGGACAGGACCCATCATAGGGAGCTTCTCAGGCCTCTGGGATCTCACCGCTGGACTCAGACCCAGCAGAGGCAAGAGTCTGGTGTGAAGGTCCAGGTTTCGATGGTGCCTCAGGGCAGAACACCTGCTTGTCAGCATCAAGCGTCACGACCTCCATACAAGCCTTTCCCCATGCATGCCAAGCCCAGAGCTGGCCAGCAGCAAGCCCAGGTGTGAGGACAGCAGTCAGGGGCGCACCAGGCCTTCTGCACAGAAAGGTTCTCTATTGGCCCCAAATTAGCCACCATGCTCAGGAGCACGTTCAGGTGATGGTTCAAAGCATTATGATAAAGGGGTTAGGTTTAGGGTTGGGGTGGTTATTGATGAGAAGATGACAGACCCTGCAATGACCGCAAGTGATCTCTACTTTCTTGGCATAATAAGAAATGCCAGGGCACAGACCAAGGTCTGACACACGCGTGTGTGTGTGTGTGTGTGTGTGTGTGTGTGTGTGTGTGTGTGTTGTGTTTTATTTGGGTGGGGGTAGGGTGGTGTTAAGTCACTCCAGCGATGCTTGGGGGCTTACCCCAGGCTCTGCTCTCAGGGATCACTCCTGATGATACTGGGGAGACTGACCCTGTAATAAGACCAGGGGATCAAACCTTGGGTCAGCCACCTGCTCAAGGCAAGCACCTTACTGGCTCACTCCCCAACTTCCCAATCCTCCATCTGTGTTTTTAAAAATGTATTTCAGGCTAAGAGAATGTTAAAAGGACTGGGGCACATTCTTGGCATATTGGATCTCTGGGTTCCATCCTTAATACCGAATGGTTCCTCAGAGCACCTGAGGTGTGAGCCCTGAGCACTCAGAGTGTAGCCAAAACAGTCACTAAGGTCAATTAAGAACTCTCTGTGTCTGTCTCTGTGTCTCTGTCTCTCTGTTCTCTATCTGTCTATATCTCCATCTCTTTGTCTCTGTTTCTGTCTTTATATGCCTGTGTCTCTCTCTTTGTCTCTATGTCTCTATTCTTTATCTGTCTGTCTATCCATCTCTCTGTCTCTCTGTTTCTGTCTCTCTCTTTGTGTGTGTCTGTCTCTGTGTGTCTCTCTCCATGTGTGTCTCTCCATCTTTCTGTTTCTGTCTGTGTCTCTCTCTGTCTGTGGGTCTGTCTCTCTCTCCTTGGGGGTGTAACCAACTAGGCCAGCAATAGAACAAAGTGATCTCAGAGGCCAGCTCTGGGGAACATTCTCTGAGCCTCCCTGCCTGCTGCAACTTGCTGGGTTGCTCTAAATCTGAGCACAGCTGGGAAGTGAGGTCCCTGGGGAACACTGTGCCTTGCTGGGCCTGATATGGCATTTTTGTCTCTCCTCAGGCCCGCCTGGTGTGAGGAAACTAAGAGCAGCAGCTCCTGGGTCAGACCTCAGGGATTTCCTGTCCACCTGCACAGACCGGAGCAACAGGAAAAGTCTGCAGTGGGGCTGGGTACCGGTGGGCAGGGCAGGCACATGGCTGGGGCAGGGGTGTGGGCAGCTCCGGAAGCAGGGTACCTGCCGCATGCCCTGCCCTATATCAGTACCAAATGGACGAAACAAACAAAACCATGCCTTAACCTCCCTCTCAAAACTCCTTGTTCATCCATCCATGCACTCGGATCAACTTATTGAGCACCTACTATGTGCCAACACCTAGTCTAGAAACTGGATTGATGAAACCAGATACATGCCCACCCTCAAGAAATTTCCCTGTCAAGGGCTGCAGAGATAGTACAAGGGTTAAGTCACTTTTCTCACATGCAGCCAAGCCTCACTGGTTCATTTCTTTATTCCACTGGCCCAAGATGTACACGAGAGAGGATGTATTTGAGGAGCCCATGGCCTCCATCATATAGTATCCCCAGAAGATAGGATGGAACCCGAGACAGCAGCCCGGTGAGATGACCTGATTACACTTTGAGACCCAAAGTTCCCTCAAAGTGCCTGGAGAGGCAGGTGGCTGCTGCAAGCTTGCCAGCGCCCTCCCACGGAGCTGCAGAGAGGAGACAGGAGACAAGGGGCTGGATTGCAGCACCCAGGAAGAGAAAAACTGCTCAAAATAGAAAGCACCAGGAAGAAATGGTGAGTATGGAAATGAATCAGACATCTGGGTGAGAATTTTCAAGAATCCAGGAATACTCTAAGTTTAGAAGAGGACGAGGGGAAAGAAACCAAAAAGAAAAAAGAAAAAGCAAAACTCACAGCCCACAAGTTCCGACCCATGGTGCCACCCTCAGGATGAACTGTCAGCCATGCTACAATTTCTCTCCTGCCACTTTCCCTTCAGCAGCTACTCCCAGACCAACTGCAGGCTCAGGGCCGACACTTCTGGGGACCTGCACCAAGCAGAGATGCACCTGGCTGTAGGGGGAGCCCCCTCCTAATCTAACATTGCAGCCCTGTAACCAGCCCCCACACCTCAGCCCTGTAACCTGCCTCCCATACTTCGAGCCTGTAAACTGGTCCCCATACCTCAGCCCTGTAACCACCCCCCCCACACACACACACACCTCAGCCCTGTAACCCGGCCCCTACACCCCAGCCTTTGAAACCTGGCCTCCAACACCTCAGCCCTGTAATCCGGCCACCCCACAGCCTGCATCATGCTTGAGCTGACCTGAGCCACTCATTGTTCCTAAGATGGGACTGAGGTCAGGCCACGGGGAGGAAGAAACCAAGGACAAAGGCAGCTTTCATGGGGCTCGGGCTGCTCTCCACAAACACAGGCATCAGGGCCTGAACCAGGAACAGGCAGACTAGCCTCCTGCACCCCTACCTGCAGGCAGAGCCCTGGCTAAGGGAGGGCAGTACTGGGGTCTCTATCTCATTCATCCATTCCCGTCATTTCTAACCACAGGTAAAATAAGGACAGGGATGTACCGTGCGTGGGGAGTTTGCCTTGCACACAGTTGACCCGAGTATGATCCCCAGCATCCCACATGGTCCCCAGAGTCCACCAGGAATGATTCCTAAGCTCAGAGTCCTGAGTGCAGAGACAGGCGTAAATCCTGAGTACAGCCAGGTATGGATCACAAACCAAAATACAAAACAAACAAAACTCAGCAAGGGAGGGCAGGCTATACAGAAACAAGGAAATATTAGGTCTAGTACATAGAAGGGAAAAATTAAGTATCAAGGAATACAGGGACCGACTCATGACAACTCCTAAACATAAATGTACCCGAGCTGGGCCTGAGCTAGACTCCTCCATGATCTTCCTTGAAACAGGGACCTTGGCCTCCTCCTTCCCATCTGCCAGAGAGGAGAAGATGAAGTTTCACTATACACCAGAGAGGCAGCTTCAACCAGCTGGGTGCCTGCTCCATCTGCAGAAGACCCAGGCCCCAAACTGTCCCTTGAGAACCTTGAGCTGGCAGTGGCCCTCCAAAACCAACAATTGAAACTATGAACATGTTCTCTCAGTGCCTGGCAACTTTGGGCCACTTTCTGTAGCCCCAAACTTCCCATGGTGAAGTCCTCATTCCAGAACCCAGCATAAGGACACAGTGTTTGGCTTGATTTGGATCTGTACCCACTGTGCTCAGGACTTATTCCTGGATCTGAGCTAAGGGGACCATTTGGGGTTTCCAGGGATTGAACCCAAGGTCAGCCGTGTGCAAGACAAGTGCCCCAGACACGATATTATCTCTCTGATCCTGTGAAGACAGTGTTTGGGAATTGGGCCTTGAATGAGGTAATAATGAAGTGAGTGAGACCACCAAGGGTGACCCTGATCCCCTTTGACTGTGTCCTTTCAGGAAGAGGGACAACGGGTACCCAGAGAGACCCACGGGATGCACACATGGAGATCACATGAAGGCACATGAGAAGCTGTTGTCTACTGACTGTAGGAGGTACCAAACCTGCTTGCTTTGACTTTAGTCTCCAGAACTTTCCATAAGAAAGGGGGAGAATTTTCATGCTTTCAGCCCCACACCCCCAACCCCACCTGCCCACCTAGGGCCTGGTGTTTGATAAACAGCTCAAACAGTGACATAAACTGGCACAAAGGGAGTGTAAGACAAGAACCTGCCAATCTCATCTCCAATCAAGGCCTTAAAACTAAGGCCTGCAGAGAGGCCGGAGAGACAGAGAAATGGGGGTGAAGGAACCCTGCTCCCAGAAACTGATCCTGATTTCTGTTCACTGTGTAACCCTGGGTGATGGTGCAGTCCCCTAAAATGCAAACCATGACTGGACCTGTCCTGGGGGTGAGGAGCCCCTCAGGGTGGTTTGTTAGAACATGGGCGCCCTCTGGTGTGCAGACCCTGGAATCAGTCTGCTAGAATCAAAACCGCCCACGTTGAGCCAGGGGCTGAGGCGTCGGAAGGAGTGTAAGCAGAGACTGGGTGCCCTCCCACTGGTTCCCACAATGAGATGTCAGTGGGATCCCCTATTTGAGAAAGATTTCCCCCCTATCTGAGGGAGCCCAGTGGCGTGAATTCCATCTCAGACAAGAAGTCACCTGTTTGAGATCAAGCAGCCAGAATTGGATCAACCCAAAGTTCTGTTTGGCCTCACCCAATGGTGCTCTGGGGCTGCCTGCTCCCAACTTGAGGACTGTCTGATGCTGGGGGCTGAACATAGGTCTCATATACGCAATGCATGGAGTGGTCTCCCAGAGAGAAAACCTTCAGGTGGAACTGAGTCAATCCCTGAAAGTTTTTCAATAGAGAAACTGAGGCACAGAAAGGTTAAGGGATGGCCTCAGAGCCATGCAGCATCATGGCCCAGGTTCCTGGCTGCCAGTGCTTCACCCACAGCCCTGAGCTGTGTCCTGCACTGACCATTCCTTTCGGGCTGTCATGGGGTTGGCATTCCAGCATTAGTGCTGGAATGTCTGAAACTCAGAATGGCTCCTCCGGGATTATGGAAGCCCCAAGATGGGCCCAACAAGGCTGGGGTGGGAGTGCCTCAACAGGACCAGACTTCTCATCTGACCTCACTGTGCTGTGGACTAAAAGTGGGGCATGAGAATGAGTAGGGTGTGAGGGGGTCTGTGGATTAACAGAGGGATTCCTGTGGCCTGTGGACTAACAGTGAGTGTGATGGAGAGGGGGTGTCTATGGAATAACAAAGGGAGTGGGAGAGGCCAAGATGGTGTGAAAATCAAAAACCAAAAAAAAAAAAAAAAAGAAGAAGTTGGGGCCCAGCGAGATAGCACAGCGGCGTTTGCCTTGCAAGCAGCCGATCCAGGACCAAAGGTGTTTGGTTCGAATCCCGGTGTCCCATATGGTCCCCCGTGCCTGCCAGGAGCTATTTCTGAGCAGACAGCCAGGAGTAACCCCTGAGCATCGCCAGGTGTGGCCCAAAAACAAAAACAAAAACAAAAAAAGATGGTGTGAAAGTTAGAAACCATCACAAGACTGAGGTACCAGGGCCAGTGGGGAGAACACTTGCCTTGCAGGTGACTCAAGATTCAGTTGAGCCAAATACAATTCCCAGCACTCTGTATGGTCCCCAAATCTCACCAGGAGTGAACCCTGAGTGTAAAGCCAGGTGAAATAAGCCCTGAGCACTGCCCGGTGTGGTCCAAAGACAAAACACACACACACAATGAGGTGCCCAGACTGGAGAGCTGTCCCGAGGCCGAAGCAGCTCCAGCCCTCACAGGAGTTATTTCCAGTTCTCAAGGAACACAAAGTGGTGGGCAGGGTAGTGCTGCCCTCCCAGCAGAGAAAGGCCATGACTCACCTGTAGGCTTGTACCCAGAACCCAGTCCTGACTGGGCCTCAGACCCATTTTCCCTGAGGTTTCCCTGATGAGACTCAATGCACTGGGCACTCCATAGTGATGCTCCAGGACTCTGTGGCCTTGTTACGTGGCTGTCCAGTGTCATCATTCCGTGACCGCACAACCAAGCCACCAGCTTCTCTTTCCCCTCACTGTTCCAACTCTGAACACTCGAACCTCAGGGCTTTTGCACACTAACTGCTCCTCTCCCCACAGTTCCTGGCCTCCTTCTGTCTCCTTTCACAGTCTGTTCAGTCGGTGACAGGCAGGTGGTCAGGGGCACTGCTCAGCTGAGACTTCTAGAGGCCCTGTCCCTGCTTCCTACTTCATTCTCTTCGGTGGTCTCAGGCCTCGTGGTCTATGGTTGGAGCCCCTCACTAGAATGCTGGTGCCGAGGGCGACTCACCATTGGTCCCCAATGTCTCCCATGAGCAGGGCCTGACCTGAGTCTAAGTCAACTGCAGAGAAGCCCCTGAGGGGACTATCTGGCTTTGGCGGCTGATTCCAGTGCCCACTCGAAGTCAGCTTAGCCTCTGGCCTCACCAAGGTCTTGAACCTTCCCCCACTGGGAGAAGCTGGAACTGACTGACAGCTCACCCCTGGGTGGGTGGAATGAGGAACCTGTGGGGAACAAACTCTGGGGGAAGCGGCAGGTGAGGCTTGGAGCCAGGACAGACCAGAGTCAGCCCCCAGGCCTGACCAGGCCCCACTCAGCTAGACACTGCCCAGTCCTACAGAGCTCAGCTTGGAGGGAAATTTCGAGGTTGGAGGTTTGGGAGTGATGGGGAGATGCCCGGGCTGGCAGGTCCCAACCATCTATCAACAGTGCAGGGCCCCTAAAGCATCTACTCTGTGCTGGGGTTGGGGACTCAGGGGAGATAAAGCTCCTCAAAGCCTGGGCAACTGAGGAACCAACCCAGAGATGCCAGTGGCTTATCACCAGGGTTCTTACATTTGTTTTGATTGGGGGCTACACCCTGTGGTGTTCATGTGCTAATCCTGACTTCTGGTGGTACTCAGGGAACCATATGGGATGCTAGGATCAAACCTGGATGGATGGTTGCAAGGCAAATGCCCTACCCATGTGGTATTCCTCTAGTCCCCTGGTTCTAGCCTCGGCCCTGTCCCTTGATGGTGGTCTCGATCAGGTGACCCCTATCCGAAGGCCTCAGGGTGACACCAGTTTTCAGTGGGGCATGGGCAGTGGGAAAAATAAGAGTCAAATTGACTGCACTGAGAGATTCTTTTCCTGCAAATCAAATTCCACAACAAACTGTTCAGAGCAGAACATGGTAGAGATGGAACATTCCAACCACGATAGAAAACAAAGTGGTTTTCCTGTCACTCCATGGAGACCAGGCCACAGAACCATGGGTCCTAATAAGAGGCACCAGAGAGCCTTCGAGGGCCAGCAAAGGCAACTGGCCTTAGGCCAGGGCCTAGTCATCTTTGAAGAACTGCTGGAAGCAGAACTCGGCATTTCTCATCTCTGACGATAACTCAGAGGGGAAGAGGGTGAGCAGACCCTGTCAGACTCCTTGGAACCCCGGGAAGGTTGTAGTGGGTCCCCTGCAGAGAAGGTTGCAGAGAAGACTGGGGTGATCCTGTACCCCATCAAGAGCTCCCCAAGGAGAGTTCGGAAACCCCTTCCCCAAAGAGAATAGAGGCAGGGCCACAGAAATGGTATAGTGAGTATGCACTTGCCTTGCACACTGTTGGACTGGGTTCAACCCTGGCATCCCATTAAGTGCCCTAAACATTGCTAACGGTGGTTCCTGAGCACAAAGCCAGGAGTAACCCCTGAGCACTGCCCAGTGTGATCCAAAAAAATGAACTAACAAAAAGGAGGGAGGCAGCAGCACACCTGCTTGGGCTGGGCCAGCGCCAAGGGCCCCTCAGGGGACTATCCTCATTATCCTCAGGGTGGGCTGGACCATCCTACCCCCTCCTGAGACACAGGGAGACTCTGAGGCTGAGCTATCATGGGCTTTGCACAAGGAACCCTTATCTGTCTGTCTGTCTCTCTCTCAAGCTGTGATGGGCTTTACACAAGAGACCTTTGTCTCTGGTTTTTTATTGGGTCACACCCAGCAGTATTCGGGGTTACTCCTGCTTCTACACTCAGAAATCACTCCTGACAGGCTCAGGGGACCATAAGGGATGCTGGGATTCGAATCACCATCCTTTTGCATGCAAGGCAAGCCTTACCTCCATGCTATCTCTGTGGCCTCAGACCCTTGTCTCTGTCTCTCTTTTTTTCTCTTCCTCTCCATTTTTCCTCTCCTTCTCTCTCTCTCCCCCTCTCCTTTCAGCAGAGCCAGGAGGCAAGGCCAGAGACCTCGTATCTCTGCCCGCCCCTTCTCAGGATGTCCCAGAGGAGCCTGGAAAGTCACTCCAAGCTCACCGGTCTGAGAAAGCAGAATTTGTGGAGTTACTGAGAGGATAGAGATGGACATCCCAGCTCTGACCTTTCTAGAGAGGCCCTCAGATGATCACATAATCTCTCTGGGCCTCAGTTTCCCCAACAGCACAGTGTGATGATAAAGAGATGATAAAGAGATCTGCCCATGGGATTCTCACGAGGGCAGGCCAGGCACTCTGGAGAGGCCTAGCATGTTACAAGTGCTCAGGAGGACTGGTAGACTCGCTGTCATTTTCTTCCTCCTCCTCCTCCTCCTCCATGCCTCACATCCTCAACCCTTGATCAACCTCCTTCACATGACTCTTCATCACCTGCACCACACCACCCTCATCATCACCTGTACCACCAGCCACCATCACCATCATCACCGTTGTGATTGACGACCAAAAGCAGCCAGCTTGGTGCCAATGCCCAGCAAGTCCCACGGACTATGAGACCATCCGCAGGCTTTATCTCCACAACAAAGGAGGTGCAGAAACTCCAGCCAGCCATAACCTCCTACCCCCACCTTGGCTGAGTCAAAACAGACATTTCTTCTCCCACACTGGACCCCCACAGAATCACAGCTACGTGGGGGGACAAAAGCCACATACAGGGATCCTCAAACTTTTTAAACAGGGGGCCAGTTCACTGTCCCTCAGACCATTGGAGGGTCTGACTATAGTAAAAACAAAACTTATGAACGAATTCTTTGTTTGTTTTTGTTTTTTCGAGCCACACCCGTTAGATGCTCAGGGGTTACTCCTGGCTAAGCACTCAGAAATTGCCCCTGGCTTGGGGGGACCATATGGGATGCCGGGGGATCAAACCTCGGTCCTTCCTTGGCTAACGCTTGCAAGGCAGACACCTTACCTCTAGCGCCACCTTGCTGGCCCCATGAATGAATTCTTTTTTTTTTTTTTTTTTTTGGTTTTTGGTTTTTGGGTTACACCCGGCAGTTCTCAGGGGTTACTCCTGGCTATCTGCTCAGAAATAGCTCCTGGCAGGCACAGGGGACCATATGGGACACCGGGATTCGAACCAACCACCTTTGGTCCTGGATCGGCTGCTTGCAAGGCAAACGCCGCTGTACTATCTCTCCGGGCCCCCATGAACGAATTCTTATGCATACTGCATATATCTTATTTTGCAATGAAGAAGCAAAACAGATACAAATACAATATGTGGCCCGCGGGCCATAGTTTGAGGACCACTGAGACATAACGTCCTGCTACAGAGGACATGCTACAAACCACTGCCCCCGCCAACCCAACGCTGAATGAGCTGCCCTGGGTGAGACAGCCAATAGAAGCCAAAGGCGGTGGGCCGGAGCAATAGCACAGCAGGCAGGCATTTGTCTTGCATGTGGCCAGCCCAGGTTTGATCCCCAGAATCCTAAGTGGTACCCTGAGAACCACCAGGAGTGGTTCCTGAGTGCAGAGCCAGGAGTAACCCCTGAGCACTGCTGGATGTGACCCACAGACAAAAATAAGAACAAAGGAAAGGAAAGGGAAGGAAGGAAGGAAGGAAGGAAGGAAGGAAGGAAGGAAGGAAGGAAGGAAGGAAGGAAGGAAGGAAGGAAGGAAGGAAGGAAGGGAGGGAGGGAGGGAGGGAGGGAGGGAGGGAGGGAGGGAAGGAAGGAAGGAACGAAAGAGGGAGAGAAGAAAGGAAGGAAGGAAGGAAGGAAGGAAGGAAGGAAGGAAGGAAGGAAGGAAGGAAGGAAGGAAGGAAGGAGGGAAGGAAGGAGGGAAGGAAGGAAGGAAGGAAGGAAGGAAGGAAGGAAGGAAGGAAGGAGGGAAGGAAGGAAGGAAGGAAGGAAGGAAGGAAGGAAGGAGGGAGGGAAGGAAGGAAGGAAGGAAGGAGGGAAGGAAGGAAGGAGGGAAGGAGGGAAGGAAGGAAGGAGCTAAGGAGGGAAGTAGGGAGGGAGGGAGGGAAGGAGGGAGGGAGGGAGGGAGGAAGGAAGGAAGGGAGGGAGGGAGGAAGGAAGGGAGGGAGGAAGGAAGGAAGGAAGGAAGGAAGGAAGGAAGGAAGGAAGGAAGGAAGGAAGGAAGGAAGGAAGGAAGGAAGGAAGGAAGGAAGGAAGGAAGGAAGGAAGGAACAAAAAAAAAGAAAAAAACCCAAACAAACAAAACATAGAAACTAAAGGCAGGGACCAGGGCTTCGGAGACGACACTCCGTCCTGAGAAACGCAATGGGAATGATTACTGGCAGGAACACACGGGATCCCTCCTGGTAGGGTTCAGAGGACCATACGGGGGGTGCCAGGGATCAAACGTGGGTTAGCCACGTGCGAGATAAGTAAGTGCCTGACCTGCTGTACTATCTCTCTGGCCTGGCGGGTGCACACTTAGAAACTTTTCACTGTTGTCAACTCTTTCATGATCCCCCAGTATCCAGTGATCTGACCCCCATGTGAGATCGTGACTGCCGTTTAAGCAGCAAGGTGCCAGGTTACCAGCTGACTATAAAAGGTGAAACGCAGGAACAGCCCAGGGCAGGGTGGGGATACATAGACTCAGGCATATGAGAAGGGTGATATGGCTCCCTGCCCTCTCTGAGACCCTGTCCCCCCAGCACCCCTAGCCCCCCTTTATTGATGGAGGGGCCTCTTCACAGGCAAGATGGGTCATATCGCTGGAACATGAATTCCAACTCCAGCCCAGCCTCCCTCTGCAGGGAGGAAAGAGAAAGACTCCATCCACCCCACCACCTCTGCTATCGGGACCCCGTCTCAGGAGGACTCCAATGCTGCTTCCCCATAACACAAACTCAGGTGTGAGATATGTCTGAGACACAGTTTTCTGGGAGCTTTCAATGTGTCAGGATTCAGGAACATAGACATAAGGATTCCTTCCTACAGTCCAGTCACTGCCATGGAGTCACTGTACCACGAACCTTAATACAACTGTAACTATATGAACTAGCATATTTTTAAAAAAGAGTACCACATTGGGGCCGAAGCAATAGCACAGCAGTAGGGCATTTACCTTGCATGCAGCCAACCAGAGACAGACCCAGGTTCGATCCTCGGCATCCCATAAGCCTGCCAGGAGCGGTTTCTGAGCACAGAGCCAGGAGTAAGCCCTGAGTGCCACCAGGTGTGGTCCAAAATCAGCCCCCCCCCCCGCCCCAAATAGAATCACAAAATCCTGAACACTGAGCCCAGACTCCAACATATGTCCTCAGGATCCCTCGGCAGAATCTAGACGCACGTGGTTTGTGGGTGGCATGTTCCGTCCTCGTCATCCTTGGGACCTGCCAAGTGTTCTGCAGTGCCTGTGCTTGGGTTCATTCTGATCTGAAATTGGTGGGTACAGCCTTGAGCTGTATCATGTGTATGATACAGCATAGAGGACTTGTGGCTGTTCCCTGACTCTTCGAGTGCGTTTCTCACAGGTGTATCTCTCTGTGTTGCTGGTCAGCACAGCAGTGCTCGGAGATCGGGGACCAGGTGGTGCTTCTGCTCTCCAGATGCACCAGCGGGGCTCGGGGGGAGCAGAGACACAGGGCAGGGGAGGCTGAAGGGCACTCACTGCTTCCTTCCAGTGGTATTTTTGGGAGCTTTGGAAAATTCCCGGGGTTAGAAGGCATTTGAAGTATTTGCAAAACTCGGCAAGCACGGCTTGTGCTTGGAGGGGGGGGAGTGTAAATCCTTCCCAAGTTCCTTTTTTGGGGGAGAAAACTAAACACAGTGGCAAACCTGGAAATCTCCCCCAGCCCTCCCTGGTGAATGCCAGGCTAAGCCCCTCTGCTCACAGGACCCTGATGAATGTCCCTCGCCCACGCCACTATCACCCACACCCACGCCCCCTCCCCAGTTTCAAAGAGTTGGAAGCAGGCTCAGAGAGGCCGAGCAAGTTGCCCAGAAACACGCAGCATCCTGAAGTCTAAATAGGGCTGTAAAAAGCTCACTGCCCTGCACAGTGCTTCTGCACAGGCTCCTGGGTACTGGCCTCACTCCAGGAAAAGAAAAAGTTGGGGTTTTTTAATTTTCTTCAGTGATCCAAGGGAGAGGGCAGCAGAGCAGGACGGAGCTCCAAGTTTCCACTTTGGTTTGATTAAGTCCAGAGAAAGAAAGACAAAAATCACTCCTTTGTATCTCATGAGGTCGAAGACACACACACACACACACACACACACACACACACACACACACACAAACATACTGCACAGGGGAGATAATTTCTGAATGAAGAATGTCCCCCCAAACCAAAGAAATGTCGCCTTCTGCACATTCCTGCCCTGACTTTGTTCTGTTTCTTAGAGCCTGCAGATGAAAGGACCCCCACCCCATTTCCTGGGCTAGGAGGGGACTGGGTGTTAGCGGCTGGGAGAAACTACCCTATCTACACATCTCAGGACAACTGCACCCACACACCTTCTCTGCAAGTAAGCCCTCCACCAGTGCCCCCATCTTCAGCAGCTCCCCTTAACCACCAGCGTTTCTGGAAGGAAACATGACGCAGCTGGCCAAAGCCCAGCCAGAGAGGCTCCGAGAGGCGCAGCAGGTGGCCGGGCTGTGGACACTCACCCAGAGGTACCTCAGGAGCTTCAGCAGGCTGGGGCAGTAGTAATACTCCATCCTGAGGCTGCCAGGGATCTGCCTGCCGAGGGCTGCCTGCCGCGCCTCCCTCCAGCTCTGCTCTGGAGGGGGCGGCTCTTCCCGCTCGGCTTGTCACTCGGAGTCAAGTTCAAGGCTCATGAATCATTCAGCAGCAGGCTCCGGGCCAGGGGCCAGCCAGGCAGCGGGGACTGGCCACCACCAGGGTTGCCTCTCGGGCAGGGGAAGGCGTTACCCAGGGCCAGGTGGTAAGAGTCCAGACTGGGGTGGGGGGCCTGGGGCTCCCAGCTAATGTAGCTGGTGGGATGAGATACCCAGACCAGCAGAGGGGTCCCCCTGGGACCCATGTGTGTATATGGGCTGTGTGTACATGTGTGTGAGCCCTTCCCCCCAAACCACACCCGGTAGTCGTGAACCCCACTCTGCACAGTAAGCACCCAGATAGGATGCTATCAGCTCACACGCATTCTCACGCAGTTCCTAAGCTGCCCTGTACAAAGGGGGAAACTGAGGCCCAGGAAGGGCAACAGACCCACTCAAGGTCACACAGGAATGGAAACCAAATAAAGGCTCACACCCAGACCTCCTGTCCACCAGACCCCAGTCCTGGGGACCCTTCCTGGCTCCCAGGGGGACATTGAGGAGACACACTGGGCTTCCCGAGATCATCTCCTGTGGCAGGATGTGGGGTGACAGGCAGGTAGCAACTCCTGAGCACCCAGAGGTTGACCCAGACTGACCTTTCCTGGACATGTCTCAGTGGGCGGACCCCTCCTCTCTGAATCTGTGGGCCCCTCTGCAAATGGGCGGTCCATCCCAAAGGCAGTCCCAGGCCAGCCAGGGGAGGGGTGGGGTCTTCTTGTCCACCCAGTGAGAAACCCAAGGCTCGGAGAATTGGGGAACATCTTGCTCTGCGTGGATCCTACATGGTGTGTTGGCCCAGTGGGAAACCCAAAGCTCAGAGAATTGGGGAGAAGCTTTTCCTGAGTGGGTCCTACAAGGTGGGTTGGCCCAGTGAGAAACCCAAGGCTCGGAGAATTGGGGAGCAGCTTGCCCTGAGTGGGTCCTACACAGTGAGTTGGCCCCCGACCCACTCAATCGCCATCAGCCCAGCAGGAAACACAGAGGGGCTGCAGTGAGCTCACAAGGAAAGAGGGTCCTACAGGGTGAAAGGGGGGGGTCTTGCAGACCCTCAGGTCCCTCTGGAATATACACTTCATATAAAACACCTCACACCGGCAGAGCTGCTAACAGGAAACCCACTAGAACAGGGGCCAGCACTAAGCTCAGCATCAGAGGAAACCACAGTGGGGACAGCGACAGCTTCAAAGCGTGGGTCTGTGGCTTCACTGATCTCAGCACCCCACATCCGGCGGGTGACAGGGCCCAGCCACCCACTGCACCCCCACTCTCACGAAGGGCTGGCTTCAGCTGACAGCAGAGCTGTGGGCACAGCTGAGGGCATGGCCAGGGGCCTATGCCACCTGCCAATGGTACCAGCTGGAAGCCAGTCCTGCTGGCAACCTGCTGGCTAAACCCTCAGAACAGTCCCAGCTTCTTGACTGACTGAAGGTACAGTCCTGCTCAGTGACAACAGAACAGCAAGACAACTGGGCCCTGCTCACTGACTGACACTATAGTACAGGTCAGTTTGCTGAATGACCTACAGCCGGAAGGCCAAGATAGAGAGACGGGGGCAGGAAAAATGTGACCCCCAAAAAGTGTGAGAGAGAGCAGGAGACAGATGGCCCTGCAGGCAGCCAGGGACTGAGAGAACTGAGCACAGTTGGTGAGAGAACTGAGGAGCAGGGAAGAAGGGGGTGGGAAACAGAGCCAGGGACAGGGCAGGGTGCTCAGAATAAGAGGAAAAATAATACACCAGACGGACAGTCAAACATGGAGACAGTCCAGTGCCAGTCCTGTGACGAACTAAGTTACGGTGACTCAGGGCAGCTGCCCACCTCAGACTGGAATGAGACTGACTCCTACTTACACTAAAGAACCCATCCCATACCTGCATTAATGTGATGGACAGCCCCCACCACACACACAAGCAGAACACACCTGCATCTAGAACACACACATATAGACACAAACAACACACACAATACATTGACTATATTACACACATCCCAGTCACACCAAATGCACACAGACACCACACATACATGAACACACACACACACACAAACACACACATATCTTGGGCATCTTCCTAGCTCCCCCTTACTCATGGGAGAAAATCCAATGGGACCCCCTGCCCAAACTTTTCCTGCCAACCTCTCCCCATCACCCTATCCCGCAGACCGAATGAGCTTTGTTTATACAGCCTTTCACCCTGAGGTGAGCTCAGTGAGGCTCCTGCAAAAGGCGCATCCACCCAGAGCCTATGGACGTGCCCAGTGTAGTAAAAGCCTTTACAAGCATCATTAAAATTCTGGAGAAGATTCATGGGGGCTTTCAGTGGGATCCCTGTCCTCGGAAGAGCCAGAAAAAAGCAGGAATGGGGCTGGAGAGATAGCATAAAGGTAGTGCATTTGCCTTGCATGCGGAAGGACGGTGGTTCGAATCCTGGCATCCCTTATGGTCCCCCATGCCTTCCAGGGGTGACTTCTGAGTGTAGAGCCAGGAGTAACCCCTGAGCGCTGCCGGGTGTGACCCAAAAACCAAAAACCAAAAAAAAGAAAAGAGCAGGAAGTAGAGGACACAGCCTCAGAGTAGGCCAAAGGGAACAGGGGCAGAAAAGACAGAGGAGGCGCCCAGAGAGATAACACAGCGGCATTTGCCTTGCAAGCAGCCGATTCAGGACCAAAGGTGGTTGGTTTGAATTCCGGTGTCCCATATGGTCCCCCGTGCCTGCCAGGAGCTATTTCTGAACAGAGAGCCAGGAGTAACCCCTGAGCACTGCCGGGTGTGGCCCAAAACACCAAAATAAAAAAAAAGAAAAAACGAAAAGACAGGGAAGTGGTCACGGGGCAGCACTGCAGGAGGCCGAACATTGCTCCCCTCAGTCCTTCAGAAGGAAGCCACTGAGGGTTGGGGCAGTGCTTGGAGTCCCAGAACACCCCACACAGTCTGATGCCCCCAAGCTGACATCCAGCCACAGCCCCAGCAGCCTCCAACCCTGAGAAATGGTCTCAGAGGCTTCTGGGCCCGACTATTCAGACTTATCTTATTTCCCCCTTGCAGGAGAAAAACACCTCACTCGGCCCCCTGGGAATCCACCAAGTGAGCAAAAGCAGAAAGCTTTGCCCAGCAGCACCCAAATGACCACCCACTGGATCTGCCAGGGTCCCCCAGACACCGGGCACCTTCCTGCATGATGACACACACACACGCCCATGTCCAGGGGTCTGCTCCCAACTTCCAGATGAGCTTTGGGGTACGGCGCCCTCCCTTCTTCCAGAAGATAGAGGCATCGTGAACAGACCCCCCAGAATAGAGCAGGGTCACTGATGAGAATGAGGATAGCAGAGAAATGGAGCTTGAAAGCTGGAAGCACCCAGGTATGATTTTATTGGGCCTTATTTTGGGGCTGGGGCAGGGAGATGCTAGAGGAACCCATCTGTAGCTCTTCTCTCTGTCGTATTTCTTTCTCTTTAACTCTCTGCCATCATATGTCAAACGGCCTGTACAAGTCAGATTTCTCTAGAACCCATGGGCCTTCTGTGGACATGTGGTGGGCAATGCATGGGTGAGGAAGGGCTGGCACGCATCCCTCCCCAGCCCACCCTGGCAGAGACCTGATACATTTATGACCCTCGCAGGGAGGGGTCCCTGGTGCCCCCTCACTCCCACACACACTTGTATACTCACTGCAATGCAAGTCACACATGTAAATGCAGACATGCACACACATACAAAGATACACACATACACACATATGGACACACACATGCCCAGAGTAAGAGGCACAGCCCACAGAGAGCCTCCCAGAGCGCACGTGAGGCATACAGCCCACATTTCCAGGACATCCCTCCAGAGTGTGAATGCCCCAGTGGTGTGAGGGTTACCCCAAACATGCTCCCAGTGCCTGGTCAGCAGTGTGGTGCCTTAGGAAGTGTTCAGTGTTCCCCAAATCCACTTCTCCTAGCTCCCTTCACTGACCAGGAACTCTTTCCTGGACCTGAGCAGGCCCATGTGTATGCCCATTGGCTACCCCCTGGGGATCCCCAGAGCAGCAGCCCCTCTGTGGAAAGGCAGTAGGCGAGCTGGGGAGGGGTGTGTAGTGGAATCTAATGTCCCAGTCCTGAGGTGGGGGTGGGGGATTGGGGAACTCAGATCTGGAAGCAACGCTGACCTGGCACAGGAAAGAATCCACACCAGGTTAGGGAGATAAAAACAGGTTCAGGAACTTCCACCACAAGCTATCTGCAAGCAGGCAAAAGGTATTGGCAGACAAACAGGCTAGCTGTGGGGCCCAAACCAGAAGTCTGTCTGATTCAAGGTCTTTATTGAAGAGTAGGACTACCCTCATGAGTGGAGAACAGGTAGGGTTAGAGGGCCAACCCAGGGGTACTTCCTGCTCAGGTGGGACAAGCATAGGCAAAGAACTGTCCTGGGGCTGGAGTAATAGTACAGCAGTAAGGCATTTGCCTTGTATGCAGCCAACTCAAGAGGTACCCCAGTTCGATTCCCAGTAACCCATCTGGTCCCCCAAGCACAGAGCCTTCCAATCACAGAGCCAGGAGTAACAACTCCTGTGACCTGAAAACAGAAAGAAAGAAAAGAAAAGAAAGAAAGAATGAAAGAAAGAATGAAAGAAAGAAAGAAAGAAAGAAAGAAAGAAAGAAAGAAAGAAAGAAAGAAAGAAAGAAAGAAAGAAAGAAAGAAAGAAAGAAAGAAAGAAAGAAAGAAAGAAAGAAAGAAAGAAAGAAAGAAAGAAAGGAGGGAGGGAGGGAGGGAGGGAGGGAGGGAAAGAAAGAAGGAAGGAAGGAAGAAAGAAAGGAGGGAGGGAGGGAGGGAGGGAGGGAGGGAGGGAAGGAAGGAAGAAGAAAGAAGAAGAAAGAAAGAAAGAAAGAAAGAAGAAAAGAAAGAAAGAAAGAAAGAAAGAAAGAAAGAAAGAAAGAAAGAAAGAAAGAAAGAAAGAAAGAAAGAAAGAAAGAAAGAAAGAAGAAAGAAAGAAAGAAAGAAAGAAAGAAAGAAAGAAAGAAAGAAAGAAAGAAAGAAAGAAAGAAAGAAAGAAAGAAAGAAAGAAAGAAAGAAAGAAGAAAGAAAGAAGAAAGAAAGAAAGGAAAGAAAGAAAGAAAGAAAGAAAGAAAGAAAGAAAGAAAGAAAGAAAGAAAGAAAGAAAGAAAGAAAGAAAGAAAGAAAGAAAGAAAGAAAGAAAGAAAGAAAGAAAGAAAGAAAGAAAGAAAGAAAACTTGGGCCAGAGAGAAAGCATGGAGGTAAGGCATTTGCCTTGCTTGCAGAAGGGCGGTGGTTCAAATCCCAGCATCCCATATGGTCCCCGAGCCTGCCAGGAGCGATTTCTGAGCATAGAGCCAGGAGTAACCCCTGAGCATTGCCAGGTATGACCCAAAAACCAAAAAAGAAAAAAGAAAAAACAAAGAATAATTATCCTGAATAGTGTAAAAACTGGTTATTCCAGCAGGGCACAAAGAGAGACATGTAGATGAGGAAGACAGCATGCTCAGGCTCACAGCTGCAACCCAGCACAATCGTGAGCTGCCTCTCAGGGCCCCACTTCCTTGGGGTCAATGGAGATGGTGACAAAGTGGCCGGAGGGAAGGAGGCGATGAGGAGACAAAGTCTGTACCCACAGGTTACAATAGCATGTTGTACATGAACTTTTACATGTCAGCCCAGCTGGGCCACAGCCTGCACAGCCACTCCAGGCCGGGAATATGGACTTGGATTTTGGTATAATCCCCATTTTCCAATTGCTGCAGGACCCTTTTCCCCCCCAGGTTGCCTGGCCAATCTCCCAAAGTCCTGAAAATCATGTTCAGAGGCACATGGGCTGGTTGCCAGTTTAGGGCATTTCTGGGGCAGATGGTCTGGCCAATGATGAGGAACCATGGTGGGAGTATGGGACCCCCTGCCACTGGGACTCTAGAGCAGGTATGAGTCAACTGTATGCACTGTCAACCCGCCCAGAAATGACTCCTGGCTCTGTGCTCAGGAATCACTCTTGGCAGACTCGGGGGACCGTATGGGATGCCGGAGATCAAACCTAGGTAGTCTGCATGCAAGGCAAACACCTTCCCACTGTATTATCGCTCTGGCTCCCTGTAGGTCACCTCTAAGATGCACCTGAAGCCCCACAAATATGTCATTCTTATTTGAGGGGTGGAGGGACTTGGGGAGGGAAGACAGAAACTAGAACTCAGGGAACCGACAGAAGCAGACACGGGTTGGATGTGGGAAGAAATTGCAGCAAAACAGCAGGTTCCTATGGAGCAGGGAAGCACATGTGACCCATTCATGCAACCAGGATGAGAGATGGCAAAGAAAGGAACGAGACCTGGCCAAGCATGAGAGAATCACAGGCCCCAGGAAACCCAGCAATCCATTCACGTCAGACTCCAGAGAGCCTCCACCCAGGGATGTGGGGAGGCAGGGGTAGGGGGGAACAGCCAATGGGTTCTGTGTAGTTGGGAGAGGAACATTCTTAGGAAGATGTGCTGAAGTTTGCATCATTCTGGGAACATAGTAGAAGTCACAGAATCATGTTTCAAATGGCATGTGGTCGTATCTTAATAAGGCTGTTTGTTTGTTTGTTTGTTTGTTTGAAGCCACACCCAGCAGTTGCTCAGGGATCACACCTGGCTCTGTGTGCTCAGGGATCACTCCTGGCAGATTCAGAGGATCATGGGAAATGCCCAGAATTGAACTCGAGTGGGCTACGCACAAGGAAAATGTCCTCCTTGCTCAAGACCCACCATGATATATATATATATATATATATTTGGTTTTTGGGCCACACCCATTTGACGCTCAGAGATTACTCCTGGCTAAGCGCTCAGAAATCGCCCCTGGCTTGGGAGGACCATATGGGACGCCAGGGGATCGAACCGCTGTCTGTCCTATGCTAGCGCTTGTAAGGCAGACACCTTACCTCTAGTGCCACTTTCCCGGCCCCATCATGATATTTTTTTATAGCTGAGGAATAGTCCGTTGTGTATATACATGGATGACAGCTTCTTTCAGTTTTGGGTTGGTGGCCACACCTGGTGGTACTGAGGAGTAACTCCTGGCTCTGTGCTCAATTATCAGTCCAGGTAGTGCTTGAGGGACAACATGGGATGCCAGGGATGGAACCCAATCAACCACGTGCAAGGCAAATGTCTTACCTGCTGTACTACTGCTCTAGCCCCTGGACCACAGCTGCCTTTACTACTTAGTCACCCACAGCTATTGGAGCTATTTCCACACCTTGGCTATTGAGAACAATGCTACTATTACTCTTTCCCCTCTCTCTCTCTTTCTCTCTCTCTTTTTCTCTTTCTCACTCCTTCTATCCCTCCCTCCCTCCCCCAATGCTGGGGTTGGAAGCATCTATTTCTGAGCTCATGCTTCCATATTGGGGTAGGTGGGTTACTCCAGCTCTGTGCCTGGAATTACTCCTGGGGTCTGTGATATTGGGAGGGGGGACCTGCACTCATCCCCTTGGGCCATCTCTCCAGCTCCATGTCTACATTCTTTTGGCAAAGGCCCCAAAATGGAACCACTGGGTGATTGGGTCTTCCTGTTCTCAATGTTTGAGAAGGCTCCACACTCCTTTCCACACTCCCACCCATGAGTTCCAGGCCACTAGTAATAAATAATTTAATAAATAAATAAATTCCAGGTGTGAGCCCCGAGTGCAGAGACAGGAATGAAACCTGTGCACGGATCCAGGATGATTCCTGAGCAATGCTGGGCGTAGCCCCCAAACAAAAACAAGTAATTCCTAAAGAGCTCAGTGAATCTCAGGCACGAGCCAAGGCACGCGAGGTGTGGAGGCTGCAGACAAGAATGCCTCTGGGCTTGCCCCTCTCCTGCAATCTGGCTTGGGCGGGTGCCCAGGGCACTGACTCAAGGGAGGTATTTAACAGACCCACGCATGGTATCTAGGGACAAAGACCAGCTGGCTTGAGTAGGTATCCCAGAAGGATGCGTGACAGCTCACGAGGGAGACAGCAGCCCCTTCAGGGGTCTCAAACTCAATTTACCTGGAGGCCACAGGAGGCAAAGTCGGGGTGATCCTTGAGTGCAAAGTCAGTAGTAAGCCTTGAACATTGGGGGGTGTGACCCAAACAACTAAAACAAAACAAAAAAAGATTCCTCTAGGGCAGGGACACAAAATGTTGTACAGAGGGCCGCAAACGGCCCGAGGCCCGCGAGTTTGAGACCCCTGCCTAGGTCCTGGGATTCCAATTCCTCCCCTGGGACATGGCTGCAGTGCACCGTGGGATGGGAAGGGTTAAGGTGCAGCAGGTGAAGGCGGAGGGGCTCCAGCATCCCACCCACAGGTACTAGGGCAAAGAAGCTCGCGATCCCTAGCAGCTCCACGAGGGGGCGCACACGAGCCAGGCTGCAGAGCTCCTGAGGGTGGCACTGCCAAGGGACCTGCCAAGGGTCCTGGGAGCATCATATCTAGATCTGTATATATAATCCATATAACATATCGTATTTTCCGGCGTATAAGACGACTTTTGAAACAAAAAAAAAGTCAACCGAAAATCGGGGCTTGAGTAGGTATCCCTTATACGCCGAGTATATCCTGAAAAATGTTTCAATATGCCGCTAAACGAAAATTGCCTGAATATTGCCACGAAACGAATTATCCAACTCGATCCTGCACCAATCACTGCCAGGCTGCTCGGACCGCCTCTCTCACTCAGCCAATCCAAGCAGGTTTTTTATGCATGCAAATTATACAGTGTTCTGTACCAAATCTACACTGCAAAAAGCCTGCTCAGATTGGCCACTCAGAGAGGAAGTCTATTACAGTAGAACCTCTGAACCTTTGCTTGTTGTGATTGGCTCACTGTGGTACATGAGCACAGGAACACATGCAGCACATGCAGCACAGGAACGTTCTGTCTGATACAGCAAATATAGGCCTAAACCTATGTTTTAACTGAAAAATTAGGGGGTTGCCTTATATGCCTGGTTGTCTTATACGCCAGCAAATACGGTAATACAGAGAGCCCTATTTGTAATTTACATCTAAGACTTGTACAACAGGAGATAGACAGCCTGATTTTAAAAATGGACAAAGATGGGGCCAGAGAGGTAGCACAACAATAGGGTGTTTGCCTTGCATGTGGCTGACCTGGGAGGGATCGGGTTCAATTTCCAGCATCCCATATGGGACCCCAGCCTGCCAGGGGCGATTTCTGAGTGCAGAGCCAGGAGTAACCTCTGAGCATCACCGGGTGTGGCCCAAAAAAACAATCAATAAATAAATAATAAAGTTTAAAAAATGGACAAAGATGATGCAAGACCAGGAGAGAAACATAAGAAAAAGATACTACACATTCTTAGGGACTCAGGGAGTAGAAATCAAACTCACCATGTGACCCCACTTCACACCCATTCGGATGACTCATTCCAATAAACAACAAGAAAATAAAAACAAGTGTTGGGAGGAGGATGTGGGGAGACTAGAATCCTTGGCACAGCAAGGGACTATAAAGCAATGTATGGCAGCAGAGGGAAAGACTGGCATGGTTCTAAACATAGAATTGCTTTGGTGGGGCCGGTGAGGTGGCACTAGAGGTAAGGTGTCTGCCTTGCAAGCGCTTGCCAAGGAAGGACCGTGGTTCGATCCCCCAGCGTCCCATATGGTCCCCCCAAGCCAGGGGCAATTTCTGAGCGCTTAGCCAGGAGTAACCCCTGATCATCAAACAGCTGTGGCCCGAAAAACCCAAAAAAAAAAAAAAAAAAAAGAATTACTTTGGTTTTTTTTTGTTTTTTTTGTTTTTTTTTTTTTTGGTTTTTGGGTCACACCTGGCAGTGCTCAGGGGTTATTCCTGGCTCCAGGCTCAGAAATTGCTCCTGGCAGGCACAGGGGACCATATGGGGCGCCGGGATTTGAACCGATGACCTCCTGCATGAAAGGCAAACGCCTTACCTCCATGCTATCTCTCCGGCCCTACTTTGGTTTTTTAATTAGCACATGACACATACACACTCAATATATACCACCAGTAACATATAGCAGGAACTCAGAACCATGCAGACCAGTGCTGCCAGTGACTTTCTTCTTGATAGTCACATGGTGGAAACAATCCAGGAAAACCATCCAGAGACAAGTGATGGGCAAGAGGAGATGTATGTGTGTCCATGGTGGAACATGACTCGGCCTTACAGAGAGAACTGGGTGCTCACAAGGGTCACAACACAAAAGGCTGAGCCCGCAGGATGCTGAAGGCAGACTTAGAGAGCCACAGTCACATATTCCACGACCCCAACTACCGAGAACCTACACTAGACAACTTCCGAGGACTTTAGTGGAGCGCCAGGGGCTGGGGGGGGGGGGGGGGATGACACACACTGAGCTTCAGCTGGAGTAGATGAAAACGTCCTGGAACTGGCCAGTAGTCATGACGATACACAACCCTGTGATTGTATATAATGACACTACAGAGGAAGCTTGAAGAAGATAAATTCCATGTTGTGTTTGACCAAAGCAAATGCAACTTTTCACATTGGTACCCAAAGCGCGCTCTCCTCCTTGACCACTAGAGGACGGCAGAGCTGCTTCTAATAGGATGTGACCAGGATATTCCTTTCCCTCCTTCCTGCTGCCTGGCACAGGTGACACCAAAGCCTATATGCTGACCCTAAGGGTTCCTTGTGTCTTGCCCTTGGGCAACCTCCGCCTGACCCAACAACACACCTGACAGGGATGCTTCGTGGAGCTCCTGGAAAAAGGACTCTCAAAGAAATGTGTTTCTTATTTTTTTAAGTTACTTATTTATTTATTGGGCGGGGGGGACACACCTGGTGGTGCTCAGGGGTTATTCCTGTCTCTGTGCTCAGAAATCGCTCCTGGCAGGCTCTGGGGACCATATGGGATGCTGGAAATAGAATCTTGGTCAGTCCTGGGTCAGCTGCATGTAAGGCAAACTCCCTACTGCTATGCTATTGCTCCACCCCCCAAAAAATGTTTTTCTAGTAAAAGAGAAAGAGAGAGAGAGAAACGGTGGGGGAGAGGAGAGGAGAAGAGAGGAGAGAGACAGAGAAAGGAAGGAAAAGAGAGAGGTAGACAAAGGAGAGGGCAGGAATGAGGACAGGAGAGAAACTGATGACCTTGGTGGTAAAAAATGGGAACTGGTGAAGGGATGGGTGTTGGGCATTGTATAATTGAAATTCAATCATGAACAATGTTGTGACTATGTATCTCATGGTGATTAAATTAAAATTTTGGGGTTTTTTATTTGGTTTTGGGGTCACATCTGGCAGCACTCAGGGGTTACTCCTGGCACTATGCTCAGAAATTGCTCCTGGCAAGCTCAGGAGACCATATGGGATGCCGGGATTCGAACCACCACCCTTCTGCATGCAAGGCAAATTCACTACCTTTATGCTATCTCTCCGGCACCTAAAATTTTGTTTTTTTAACAAAACAAAATTCTAATTAAAACATCTTTTAATTAAAAAAATTGGTTTGGGGCCACACCCATATATGCTCAAGGCTTATTCCTGGATCAGTGCTCAGGGATCATTTGCAGTGGTGCTTGAGGTCCATATAGGATGCCTGAGGATTGAACCCAGGTCAACTGTATGTAAGGCAAGTGCCTCACCTACTGTACTGTCCAATCCCTCAAGTCTCCTCATGGCTTAAGCCATTCCCCCTTGTCAAATTTCTCCCACCTGGGAAATTCCTTCAATCAACTTAGATCGGACACTGTTCCAGAATCTATGAGACCCCCTCCTCTGCTTCACTCAGCCTATGCTTATTACCCCTATGCTTATTCTCTTTTCAGTGGCCACCAAGGCCTGGTGATCTGTGATCTGATTGCTACCAAGGCCCTACATGTCATTCTCTTCAGCCCCATGGACTGCAGCAACATTGCCATAATCAGTAGTGCTGCTATACCCAACAAGCCTCAGGACTTTCACATGTGCTGATTCTTCTGATATTGATCCTAGGACCTTCATACTTGTTGCTTCCTCTGATGCTGCTCCTCTGGTCCACCATTGATGGGTTTTACTCCTTCAGTTCTTGGCTTATTGTCACCTCCTGAGAAAAGCCCTCCCTTGTTGGATTCCCAACACCCTATACTATTTTCCTTGTGGCATATGGCATCATCTGAGCAGCTCTCTTTTGAGTCTGGCCCCTTGTTTAGTATCTGCTGCCCCCTGTTACAGTATCAGCTCTGAGAGCCACAGATGTGCTGTTTACTCCGGGACTTCAAGAACCAAGATGCACAGGAAGGGTCTGAAGAGATAGCACAGTGGCGTTTGCCTTGCAAGCAGACGATCCAGGACCAAAGGTGGTTGGTTCAAATCCCGGTGTCCCATATGGTCCTCTGTGCCTGTCAGGAGCTATTTATGAGCAGACAGCCAGGAGTAACCCCTGACACCGCCGGGTGTGGCCCAAAAACAAACAAAAAAAAAAAGATGCATAGTAAGTTCTCAACCAATGCCTAATGAATGAATGAGTGGGTGGGTATATGAATGAGTGACTAATATTTATCACCCTGGATAACCTGTAATTACCTGTTTATAGTCTATAAATGTGAGTAATCTGAGGAAGAAAATTAATGTTATCCATCTTTAAATACTCAGGTCTATGTATTCATAACTGGATGGTGGGTGCATATTTGAACGAATGGATGGATGGATGGATGGATGGATGGATGGATGGATGGATGGATGGATGGATGGATGGATGGATGGATGGGTGGGTGGGTGGATGGATGGATGGATGGATGGATGGATGGATGGATGGATGGATGGATGGATGGGTGGGTGGGTGGATGGATGGGTGGGTGGGTGGGTGGATGGGTGGATGAATGGGTGGAAGGATAGATCGGTAAATGGATGGATGGAAGGCTGGAAGGAAAATGGAAGGAAGAATAAAAGGATGGATAATGGATAGAGAGGGAGGAGGATGAGCAGGATAATAGATGAATAGGTGAAGGATTACTAAGCAGGCAGGTGACTGGAGAGAGAGCTGGTAAAAGAATGTATAAAAATCTTACTAATACAATGAACACTGAGTCCCAGTAATCATTTGCATTTTAAGACTCAAGAAACAAAAACTTCCTGGTCTGGCTGGTTTTTAATCCACAAACAGAACCTCATTCAGCTGAACTATAGGTTACTCAGGCCATTCAGCCTAGCAGAAAAACAAGAAGGAATTAGTGAGTGGATGGAGTCACGGGTCAGAGGGCCCGGGTGTCCCGAGTGCCCAGCGAGCTATCTGGTTTAAGCGTCGTTCAGTGCCCCAGTCACATTCCTAAATCTGCGCATCACCCAGGCTCATGTGGCAGAGCTGTCACTGGCCTCAGGGGCCGGAACCTCTCACTGCAGCCTCCCTTCCCTTCTCCAAGCCCAGCTCTCCATTAGGGGTGGGGTTCCAGAGGCCAAGGATAATGTATCTTCATCACAAAGCCCTATGTGAATTGCCTATAAAAAGACTGGAAAAAAAAAAAAGAGGCCAGAGAGATAGCATGAAGGTAAAGCATTTGCCTTGCATGTAGGACGGTGGTTTGAATTCTGGCATCCCATATGGTCCCCCGAGCCTGCCAGGAGTGATTTCTGAGCATAGAGCCAGAAGTAACTCCTGAGTGCTGCCAGGTGTGACCCGAAAACCAAAAAAAAAAAAAAAAGACTGGAAAATGGGTGGGTCAGAGCGATAGTACAGAGGGGAAGGCACCTATTTTGCTCGTGGTAGGTTCAAGCCCCGATACCTCATATGGTCCTTTAAGCTCCACCCGGAGTGATTCCTGAGTTTAGAGCTAGGAGTAAGCCCTGTGCACAGTTGGGTGTGACCCAAAAGCCAATTTAAAACAAAAACGCTTGGGGAATTCCCTCTCATCTCTGGACAGCTGCATCCACAGGAACCAAAAGCCTCGTCATTGAAGCCTAAAACTGTTTTCAATTTCTCATCATCTAGCAGTTCTGATCAAATCCTGGGATTCCCTCCCCCTCAGTCTCCATAATATGTTGCTGGGAGATGCCAGGGCACAGAGAGCAGCACCTGAGCGGCCAGGAGGTGGCGCCATCCCTCAGGGCCACCAGTGGGGAAACTGCTCCCAATAGCCCCAGGAATGACTGACTGGGCCAGGTCAGCCAAGACAAGCCCAGGAGAGACACCAGACCATCTCATCTCTCTCTTGGCCTCTGTATCATAGGACAGTTTGGAACAGTCTTGGGCCCTAAACTCGGCCCACCTCTACCACACAACTTCCCAGACACCAGCCCATCCTTCAGTCACATCTGTCCCCTGGCCTTGGAATGGGCAGAAGTGGAGGCAAAGATGGGGACACAGAGCCAGCCATAGCCTCTATGTTGGACAGATGCAGCTTTTAGAAGCCAGTGGCCCCCGCAGGCCTGTCTGTCCGTGACTTGTTCACAATTGCAGACCAACTTCCTGCACCAAATAAACCTATCAGAAGAGGGGCCTATGTGAGAGCACAGTGGGTGGGGTTCTTGTCTTGCACCACGCTGTCCCGGGTTCTATTCCCAGCATCCTCTAAGGTCCTCAAACCCAGCCAGGAGTGATTCCTGAGCATAGTTGGGTATGGCCCTCAGAAAAACACAACCAGGGACCAGAGCGATAGCACAGTGGTAGGGTGTTTGCCTTGCATATGGCCAACCCAGGACATACCTGGGTTTGATCCCCAGAATCCCATATGGTCTCCCAAGCCTGCCAGGAGTGATTTCTGAGCACAAAGTCAGAAGTTACCCCTGAACGTTGCTGGATGTGGCCCAAAAACCAAAGAAAAGAAAAGAAAAACACAACCAACCAACAACAAGAAAAACAAGCAAACAAACAAAAACCTTCTATTGGAAGAAAGACCAACATAACCAAACATTCCACCTTGCCCCAAGACACACCTCTAACCCTATTCTCTGCCATCCATCCCCACATCTCTGGCTGAACCCCTGACCACCACTCCAAGCCTTGGCTTCTGCTCTTATCCTTCACAAGAGGTCTCTTTTTCTCCTGCATATCAGGACAACTCCCAGGTTTCTCAGAACCCCCTCTCCCCAGGATTGTATACCCCAGGAGGTGACTCCAGGCCTAGCACCCCACAGACCCTGGAGGAAATAGACTTATCTCTGGAGGAGCCAGAGAATGCCCAGTGTTGGGCCAGAAAGATAGCACAGCGGACTGGTCATTTGGCTTGCATGCAGCCAACCCAGGTTTGATCCCTGGCACCTGGCATCTCATATAGTCAAGCCTGCCAGTAGTGATTTCTGAGCGCAAAGCCAGAAGTAATCCCTGAGCACCAAAAACAAAAAGAGAATGCCCAGCATCAGGTCTGAGAATTTGGGAGGACAGTCTCCAGGCTGGTAGAGACCCTGACAGAAGCCTGTATCCTTAGGGGCCTTGGGCACCCCAAGTCCATAGCTGAGCCCACACAAAGTGTGATGATGGGGTATAAGTGCTGACCAAGTGCTCCGATAGGGGACAGTGAAGGGAGCCTGAGGGAGGCCTCAAGGAGGGACCCCCTAAAAAGGACAGGAGATGGGGGGCAGTGGAGAGCACTAGCTAGGGAGTCAGGCGGTGCCAGTGCTGCCTCCCTGGCTGTTGTGGGACCATGACAAAGACCCCTCGTCTCACTGGACCTCAGTTTCCCCCAATCAGCTGGCACTAAGTGGTGCAGGCACACGATGTACTCGTCGTCCAGCCCGCAGCTCCATAACACAGCACATGCCTGGCACACAAGGGGCTCAATTTGGTCCCTGACGCCCAGCTGCATACCTCATGCTCCACATCTGGAAGGCGAAGCCGACATCAGCTAGAATCCAAGGACACCTGAGTGTCAGACACTGAGTTACTTAGATGCACCCACCCTGACCTTAACAGTGGAGAGAAGAGGTTACAAGAAGCAAATTCTCTCTCACTTTCTCTGGTAATCAGCAAGACCCCACAGCTGGCTCGGAGCCCCTGCACAGAGTCTGACCAGCCACATTCTGTGTGGCAGGACTGGGGGCGTCCATCAGCAGGGCACCAGGCCCAGCGGGTCCCAGGACCCCCTCAGAGACAGCCTTGGTGGAACAGCTGGTGGCAACGGAGACTGAATAAATAGATGGCATTCGAGCCCAGGGCTCCGGGTGTCTGGTTTCCCAGAGCTAATGCGGCCTCAAGGGGGTGGGGGGCTGGCAGGGGCTGGGAACAGGCCCAAATCTCACTTCGCAGCAGACAGGGCCCAAGTCCAAGGCTGGAAAGGACAGACCCAGTTCCTATTCCAGCTCTCCCTGTACTGAGTGGCCTTGAGGCAGTGACTGAAACTCAGTGAGCCTCGGATTCCCCCTTTGGACAAAAGGATTCATACTAGGGGTGAGTGGGGTGAAGAGGGAACTAACAGGGCTGGAGATGCAGACTTACAAAGATGAGGGGAACCTGAGTCTGGCTAGAAACCAGCAGCAAAAAGCCATTCAGGATCCAAATGCCCAACCTCCCTCACACACCTCCAGGCTACCTCACACGCCTCAGACTTCCTCACAAAGCAGGGCTTACTCTTGAATCTATATTCAGGGGACCATGATCAAACCCAGGTTGGCCACATACAAGGCAAGCTCCCTAACAACTGTACTATCCTCTGGCCCCCAGCCCTGTACTTTCTCCCCAGCTCAGTTTCCCCATTTATTGAGGGACAGTTGAACTTGGTGACCAAAAGGGGGGTGAAAAGGAAAAGGAAGAGGTGAGAAGGAGGAGGAGGAGAAGGGATGAAGGGCAGGGGGGAGATCTCTAGGTCACCACTAGCATCCCTTTGGAACTGAATTAAGTGCTCAGGGATCTCACACTGCTAACAGAAACTCTCTAAGACAACCATCCTTTTTATTTATTTATTTTTGGTTTTGGACCACACCCAGCAGTACTCAGGGGTTACTCCTGACTCAGCGCTCAGAAATCGCTCCTGGCAGGCTCAGGGATACCCGGGGATTGAACCTGGGTCTGTCCCAGGTTGGCCACGTGCGAGTCAAACGCCTTACTTTACCACTGTGCTATCACTTCAGCATCCTCATTTTGGGAAGGAAGTGTCTGAGGGCCATGGAGGCTCATCTGGTCCCCTGCACAAGGCCCCCTCAATGGCAGAATCAGAGCTTAGGATCTGAAGCTCCCTTTTGAAATCATGAGGATAGTAGTATGGGACAGTTAGTATGACAGAGCACACACTGCCCCCTATTGGCTACTTCCCTTGATTACAGGCATGAAGCCAGAAAACTGGTCAAGAGGCTGGAGTGTGGCCTGTAGGCCTCTACCTGGCCCCTTCAGGTTCAGGCTGACACTGATAAGACAAGAATAAGTGGCATGAAGTAGACTCTCCTCTCTCTCCCCTCTCTCTCTCTCTCTCTCTCTCTCTCTCTCTCTCTCTCTCTCTCTCTCTCTCTCTCCCTCGCTCTCTCTCTCTCTCTCTCTCTCTCTCTCTCTCTCTCTCTCTCTCTCTCTCTCTCTCTCTCTCTCTCTCTCTCTCTCCTCTTTCTCCCCCTCTTCCCTCCCACAGAAGATACCAGGCAAGAGAAACACACAATGTTCCAACTCACTCCAAGTCTAGAAGGTGCATTAAAAGCAAGCACAAAACCCAGAGCAGGCCTCTGGGAGCCACGAAAATAGTCAGGCGCAAGAAAGACAGTAGGAAGTGGGGAGCCCTGGATGGCCATGGGGACACGGTGTCCTGGGCTCCTGTTTTCAGGGGCTCACACAGCCACTCCTTTCTCTCAATGGCTGAGAGGAGAGAGAAGTCTCTCCCCCACCACAAACACACCCAGGAGGCAGAACTCAGTGACAGCAGCCTAACAGCACCTCAAAGGAACTAAGGAACGAACGCCTGAGGAAAATAGTGCAAGTATGAATGGAGACACTTTCTGAAGAGCCTGTGGGGCCCTGAGCCCATTAGAGTCCCACATTAGTTCTATGAGATGTCTATAAACTCATTTTTACAGACAGGGGAACTGAGGCCACAGGCTCACCGGCATGAGGAGGCAGAATCTGAGGTTGAATGAGGCAGCTTCAGAACCTCTTCACTCAGCCGGCCATCCTGCAGCCGTTCCCCTCGATCCCTTGGGCCCCACATACCAACTCCCTCCTCCTCCCATGTGCAGAATCTTGGAGCCCAGGAGATACATCAGAATCATGAGGGCACGGCCAAGGAGACTAATCACGAGCAGATCGGGGTGCAAACTCCAGGCTTCCGGGCCCAAATTTCTCAACCCAGCCACATGCTGGGACCACGACCAAGCCTATCAGGGGCTCCGTTGTCCCTGACCCATGGGCATGGCCCATGTTCCCCTCCTCACCGCCCCACATTCACTCACCACGAAGGGCCCGCTCTTCTTGTCCCTGCAGAAACTGTGGCTCCTCCGGGGACTCGCCGAGGCAGGGGACACCTTCCTGGGAAGCTGCTCATGGTTCCCCAGGGGCCGCACCTGGAGCACAGGACACAGGAAAGGGCTCTGTATGAGGTTTTCTTCTACATACAAGACCATGTGAGACCAGACCACATCACTCGGCACCACAAGCAAGGACGGAACCTGCAGGGACTATATGCAGGGACACCGGGTCTGCGTCCGTCCCATAGACTGTCCTCTCTCATCGTAGCTTCACTGTGTGACCTGGGGCAAGTGTTATCACCTCTTTGAGCCTGGAGAACTTGGAAAAGCCATTGTCCATGGGGTCCTGGGGTTGTGTGAGAAAAAGGGACTCTCAGGACATGGTCCCACAAGGTCCCCTCACCCCAGGACGTAAGACTCAACAGCCCTGCAGAGTCCCTCTCCCATAGCACATAGCCTTCATGTGTCCCTCGTGGCCCTCTGATCCCATCATCTGTGCTGCCTCCAGAGTCCCTCACGATGAGGCCATGACATCAGCCTCCACAGGTCCCACATAGTCCCCTGATCCTCCATGATCACCCCAGGGTGCTCCTTTAGTCCTGAGGGCCCCCACATCAGAGGGAGTGTCAAAGATGACAAGTCTGCTATGTCACTTGCTCAGTGGGACCAAGGGGTCCGCTCCTTCCACCCCAGGACTGGAAGTAAATGCTGTCTCCCCACAGACACAGACACACACAGACACACACAGACACACAGACACAGACACACACACACACAGCTTTTCCTGACCTCCTCAGGGCTATCTTGGGGTTTCATACACCTCAAAGGAGCCTCCTGGCTCTTCCCAGGGCCCAGCCCTAGCCCCCGGCTCCACCTCAGAGCCCTGCTGGCCAGGGCTCCCCTCCTGCCCTCCTCCACCTGCTCCGCCTCCATACTGCACCTCTTCCCTCCCACACCTGCTGTGGGGCTCACATCCGGTGCCAAAACCAACTCAAAATAGATCAAAGACCAAAATGTATGAACTAAAAGGAGAAAACGCAGAGAAAACAGACAGAACTCTTGGTGACCTGAGATGAGACCAGGGTTTCCCAGACAAGAAGGCACCAGCAGTGGAAGGAAAATACAGTGAGTTTCATCAAACCCACCAGTGACTGGATGGGGAGGGGTGAGAGAGAGAGAGAGAGAGAGAGAGAGAGAGAGAGAGAGAGAGAGAGAGAGAGAGAGAGAGAGAGAGAGAAGGAGAGAGAGAGAGAGGGAGGGAGAGAGACAGAGACAGAGACAGAGACAGAGAGACTCACTCATGGCAGACAGGGCCATGGAATAAAAGCAAGCTGACTCCGATGAAACTCTGATTGCTTGTGAATTATTTCTGCTACCCTTCATCAGACCCGTCAATCTAAAGGGTTAAAAACACAGTGCCTGGGGTGGTCTCACCCAACACATGGATCACTTTGTATTTTATATATATATTTGGTTTTTGGGTCATACACGGCAGCACTCAGGGGTTACTCCTGGCTCTATGCTCAAAAATCACTCCTGGCAGGCTCGGGGGACTATATGGGATGCCGGGATCAAAACACCGTCTTTCTGCATGCAAGACAAATGCCCTACCTCCATGCTATCTCTCTGGTCCTGTATTTTATATTTTTATTCTACAGGGCTCACCTTCGGTACACTAGGGTCCCCCCTCAGGCAGGTTCAGAAAATACCCCACCACCCTGGTGACTGCTACTCAGGATGAAGTGACACAGTGCCCAGCTCCATGGTCAATGTCCACAGGAGCCAGGTAGGAAACCCTCCCAGACCCCAATAGATGCAGAAAGAGACTGAGGCTCGGAGCACTGAAATCACTGCCCCAGTTACTGTCATGGAGAGTGACAGGCAAACTTCAGCCAGTACAGGCCCAAACCGGATGACACTTGGCTGTGTCTTTTTGGGGGTGGGTCACCTCAGCAGTGCTCAGGGTTTGCTCATGGATCTGCACTCAGGGATCACTCCTGGCAGGCCTCAAGGGACCATATGGGGTGCAAGGGATAATGCCCTACTGTGCTATCACTCCAGCCCCACCTATATATATATATATGGGTTACTCCTGGCTCTGAGCTCAGAAATCACTCTTTACTGGCTCAGGGGAACCATATGGGTTGCCAGAAATTGAACCCAGGTATGTCCAGGGTTGGCAGCAACATGCAAGGTATATACCCTATGGCTATCTCTCTGGCCCAGCCCACCAATATTTTTTTTCCAAAGGAAGAGAAGAGACACAGAATGGGAGAAAAATCCTCCATATCAAAACAGCTAGGTCTGATAAGACTGTGATATACAAATATATAAAGCACAATTATGACTCAATTAAGGAAAAAGGGCAAACAAACCAATTTAAAAACTGGCCTCAGCAGGCAGAAAGGAATCCAAGGAAAGAAACCCACAGCCAATGCACACAGGAAAACGTGTTCAACAGGCAGGCCCAGTCAGAGACAGCAGGAGATAATGCTCACAACCCCGGAGCCGACTATCAGCAGGCTGGTGATAAGGAGCGTGGGCCTGGAAGCAGAGAATCCGGAGGCCTCCCTCTCCTCAGCGGTGGGGACATGAAATGGTGTGGCTGCTTTGTGACCTGGCCTGGCAGGCCTACAGAGGCACGCCAAGTGTCACCATTCAACCCAGCAACTCTGCATCTTGCTCCTGGGCCAAAGTGAGAAAAGCAGAGGACTGCACAGACACACATGTAGGAAAGTTTCCCAGCTGTGTCCTTCATCCTAGACCCCAAGGAAGAGCAACTCAAGTGCCCATCTGCTGATAAAGCAGAGATCATCAGACAGTAGAATAGTATTCAGCCATAAAAAGGAATGAAGGGGTGAAGGGATAGCACGGGGCTGAAGGTGTTTGCCTTGCTTTTTGCACGTGGTTGATCCTGATTCAATCCCCGACATCCCATATGGTTCCTTGAGCACCACCAGGAGTGATCCCTGAGCACAGAGTCAGTTATTAGCCTTGAGCACAGCCAGGTGTGGTTCCCCCACCAAAAAATAACCAAACAAACAAACCAACAGGGGGAGGGGGTGCTCAGGGCGCTGATATAAGCCACCACCTAGATGAACTTCTAAATTTGATGCCCAGGGAACGATCTCATCACCACATGCACATGCTGTGTGATCCCTTCACAGGAAATGACCGGGATCTGCATAACCATAGACAGAATGTAGACGCACAGTTGCTGGGGCTGGAGGATCTTGTTAATGTTTCCTGGAAACTGAGGAAGATGGTCTAAAACTAAGGGAGGGGCCTGACTGTGAGCACAGCAGTAGGGCGTTTGCCTTGCACACAGCTGATCCAGGATGGACTAACGGTGGTTCGAATCCCAGCATCCCATATGGTCCCCCATGCTTGCTAGGCACGATTTCTGAATGCAGTGCCAGGAGTAACCCCTGAGCACAGCCGGTGTAGCCCCAAACCAATAAATAAATAAACAAACAAACAAACTAAGGGAGCTGGACCCAGCGGAACCTCAGTGAACACTTCCCCGTCAGAACAGAAGTCAGTGGCTTCCCACTGGGGTCAGCAAGAACCTCAGGGGAGAGGAGGGGAAATGAAGTCATTTCTGAGATGTGCCTTTCCTCGTTCAGTGGGATCACTCAGCAAAAGTCGAATTTTCAGATTCTCTTGCTAAACACACTTGCCTGGTAAGGGTAAGGAGCACCACTCCTGTTTGTCAAGATTCAGGGAAGGAGTGGCAGCAAAGTGTCCATGGAGACATCAGAAGCGTGAGCTTGCCCCAGACTCCACCCCACCCTAGTGCCTCACGCCCAGCCTGACTCCACTTACCAGATCCAGGTAGGTTGATTTGGAGATGCTCCACCCCCCACCTCCAGCCCGCATGCTTCACCCATTTTGGCTGCTCAGAACAGCCGCAAACTTACCTTCTGACGTTCCCGCGACCCCAAGTCCTGCTGGCCGAGTCCCCTGTTGATCTCTCTGACATCCAAAGTCTCAGTGGGGAGGCTAGATCTCCCTTTGGGCTGCTCTCGCCTCCTTTCCCAGGCATCCTGCAGGACGGACAAGCCCTCTCGGATGTGGGCAGGGGGGCCCTTCTCAGAGCAAGTCCTCTTGACATCTGGTGGTGTGAGTCGATGGTGAGAAGAGCCAGCCCGTGGGGGCCCTCCGCTGCCCTCCTCTCCATTTCTGGTGCATCTCCTGCCCAGCTCCACCCAGGCAGCAGGTCTGGGCTCCACGGGGTAGCTCGGAGACCTCGAAGGATGGTGTCTGCCTGCAAAGGCCCCTTTCTCATTCTCGGGGGGTCCTGAGGCATTGTTCCTGGGACCCTCTGAGCCAGTGGAGGCCCCTGAATCCTTTTCACAGGGCGCAGAGGGCAGCACCGTCCAAAGGAGGGCATTGATTTTGGGGTTAAGGGCCGTCCCTGGGGAGCTGGCCCGAGTGGAGCCGTGGTTATTCTCAAAGAAACTGTTACGTTTCCAGGATCCCTCAGTTTCCCGGCCCTCCTTTGGGCTCCTCCTGGCACCATCCATCCTGCCTTGCTTGCCTTGCTTCTCAGGAGAGGAGTGGTTGGCTTGGACAGAGGGACTCTCCTGGGCCTCAGTGGATCCCCAGGCCGGCTGCTTCCTGTACTCCTCCATCAGGGCATCGATGTCCAGCACACTGGACCGGTAACCATCTTTGGTCCTGCCTGGGTGCCTCTCACTGACTGTCTGCCTCAGGATGAGATCACTGGCTTTAGGGCTTTTGAAAGCGGGTGTTGTTTGGGGGACACTGTCTGGGGCACTCTTGCTCCGGCTGTTCCTCCACTCGTTTTGAAAACTGGATCGATCCTCCGAAATCTGCTGGGCACAGAAAGCACCGGCATCCTTTTTCTCGCCAGAAGGATCCAGGAATCTGTCTCCTCCAGAGGGCAGGTACATGTTGGCTGGCTTTTGGGGTTTGGAGAAGCTTATGCCATCACGCTCTCTGCCTCTGGCACAGTTTTTACTGTCCCTGGGCTCCGACGGCTCTTCCTGGCCTACAGACACTGAGGGAGATGCTAACTGAGGTGATGGAGGTGGAGCCATTTTTCTAGAACGTTCCATGAAGGGTGGGGTCTCTGGCTTTGAGTTCTTTGGTTTTTGAGCCTCAGGAAGCTGGCAAGTCAATGCAAAGAAGGTGGCCCTGGGTTCCTCCTGTGATACAGGCTTCCCAGTTGCCAGCGCTGGGTCCCGGGAACCACCTGGGCGCTTTTCCTGGCCCTCTACCCTCCTGTGGGCTGGTGTGGGGTCTCTTAAGGCAGTGGTGGAGGGGCCCAGGTAGTCCGACTGTCTCTGCTCTGGGGCCAGGAAGCTGAATTCCTCAAATCGGACATCATTGGGCAGGGTACGCCGCCGCCACCTGTCCAGTCTCTGGTCCCCGGGGGCCCTACGCAGCCTGACCAGGGGCTCGGGCGCCTGCGCCTGCTGAGTTTCACCCCCACGGGCAGCCCCATTGCTGCTGCCCTTGGCTTTCTGCACAAGTGCCGCGAGATCTGCGCCAGGCTGGGCCCACAAGTCCGAGCATGTGTCTGTGGGGCGCCCCCAGGAGGGACCCCTTTCTCCACCAGGGAAGCAGCTGTCCTGCTTGTTGGCAGCCCCTTGGCGCCCTTCTCGGGGGACCTCAGAGATGATAGTTGTCTGAGTGGCCCTGGACAAGGTGGCCTCTGTGGCGCAGGGCCTGACCACTTTAGGACTCCGCTCCTGGCCGCTCTCCACACTCTGCACAGTGTCAACTGGATGCCAGCGGGCCACCTTTGTCCATCTGGGGGACAGGCAGTTGCCCTTTGGTTCTTGAAGGTCAGTCTTTGGTCCACTGGCAGCAGATGTCTCTGGAACTTCCCAAATCAAACTGGTCCTGTGTCCTAAGCCCTGATCCTCAGGGTAACCAGGAAGGGTCTCCGGGGGTCGCTGCCCCACCTTCAGCCGGTGCCTAGAACCACTGCTCCGCAGGGTCACGGCGGTTTCCTCGGGGGCCATGGGCACAGTCTGGCTATCAACACGACCCCCCACAGCCGGAACCACGCTGAGGTGTGGTTGCACCTTCTGCACCATGGGCAGGGGTTCCAGGTGCCGCAGGAAGGGGCTGACTGGGCTCTGGTCATTGTTGACCAAAGGGGACTTGTCAGGGACAGGAGAGTGTTGGGGTTTGGGCTCCCCGTTGGAGCGAGTGCTTCTCACCGACTTCTCTGTGTCTGGGCACTGCAGCCACCTGCCAGCTTCTGGCTTGGAGGAGTCCCCTGGTGGGTCTTTCCCCAGCCACGAGCCTCTCTCAGGTCTGGGCTTACGCCTGGACCCATCGGCCACCATGGTTGTGGTCACTGTGTGTCTCTCAACATGATGCTCAAACAGCGTGGCCCGCACGGTCTGGAAGCTTCCATCAGCCTCTGGAGTGATTGTGGCACTGCCTTCTTGGCACCTGTCAGGAACGTGGCTGGTGGAGTCCTTCCGCTCTGGTGGCCAGGCCTTCTCCCTGAGGGCTCCAGGCTTCCAGGGGCTCTTTGGGGACGTCACTGCATCCAAGACAGGCCCTTCCTTCTGCTGAGGAGAAAAGAGAAAATGCCACATAACTTAGAGCAGTATTTTTCAACCATTGTGCCGCAGCACACAACTGTGCCATGAGATATTATCTGGTGTGCCAGACCATGAAAATTCCAACTTCATCCATAACATTCGGCTTTGGCTCACAAATAGGCCAAATCATCATCATTTATTATTTCATAATAAAGTAATTATAAAATAATTTCTTTGTGTTTATTTGATTTCTATTCAAGAGAATTACTTTATATATATATATATATATATATAGTCAATACAGGCACAGTGTTAATTTTTTTTAATATTTTCTAATGTTGGTATGCCTCGTGATTTTTTTGTTCATGAAAAAAGTGTGCCTTGCATAAAAAAGGTTGAAAAACACTGACTTAAAGGATTTGAGGTGGAAGGGAAGAGCTGAGGGAGTAAAATGGCGGCATTTGAATTCCCCAAAGAGATACCCTAAAACCATAGTGAACCAAGTGAGGCTCATGGTTTTAAAGCAGTCATTTCCTCCCATCGGCCTGATTTTCTTTTTCCAGAATTCTTGTAGGGTCTTTTGTTGTTATTTTCATGCTTGTTTGTTCATAGGGGTGAGCACACTAAGAACTGCACAGGGCTTACTCCTGGGTCTGAACTCAGGGATCACTCCTGGCAGGCTCAAGGGATCCCAGAGGGTGCCAGAGACTGAACCCAGGTCGGCTGTGTTCAAACCAAGTGCCCTACCTGCTATGCTAAGCTCTCTAGCCCCTCTCCCAAACTGCGGAAACTTGGTTCAGATGGCACAGTCTAGAAAGGCAAAACCCACCAAGAGATCCAAACCTCAAGATGCAGCATTAGGACCCAATGTGGGGCAGAATTCCCGTGACCAGACTCTGAGAACACAGAGATGAGGTGTTGGCTGGAGGACAGACAGTCCAGTGGAGAGAGAACATAGGTTGTAGAGCATCCCATTTGATGAACTTTTTATTTTTATGAAATTGCAGTTATTCATGATTGGATTTCAGGCATACAATGTTTCAACACCAATTCCTTCACTGGTGTCTACTTCCTTCCCAAATTTGTATCCCCATTACTAGTCTGCTTTCACAAGAAATACTTTATATACACACATATATATATATTCATATATATATAAATTCACATATGCATATAAATTCACATACATGTGTATGAATTTTTGCACTGTGGCTCACAGTACTATTGCTGATAGGGTTTCACATACAATACTTTACCACCTGTTACCACTCCCTCCTCCTCCTGGCTGAATGCTTCCCTCCAACATAGACATTGTTCCCTCCCTGTCCTCTTCCCCAGTCCCTTCAGGTGGCCTGTTTCCTGCTAAAGACCCACTCCCATGCTTTTTGTTTCCACAGTCCTCGGGTCTTTGCTATTCCACCATTGTGTTTCTTTATATCCCACATATGAGAGGGTTCTTTCTGTGCCAGCCTCTTTCCTGTTGGCTAACTTCACTCAGCCTGATACCCTCCAGGTTTCTCCATAGCATCTCATTTTGAAAGTGGTCCACGTGGGCGGGAAAGATAGCATGGAGGTAAGGTATTTGCCTTTTATGCAGAAGGTCGGTGGTTCGAATCCCGGCATCCCATATGGTCCCCTGAGCCTGCCAAGAGCGATTTCTGAATGTGGAGCCAGGAGTAACCCCTGAGCGCTGCCAGGTGTGACTCAAAAACCAAAAAAAAAAAAAAAAAAAAAAAAGAAAGAAAAAAAGAAAGTGGTCTGTGGGTATCTGTATATGCAGACTATGTAGGCCAGTATTTTCCTAACTAGATGATACCACCAACAGGGAACTGGAGCAACCAAGAGAAGAGTCCCTGTGGGTGAAATCAAGGGATGCTTTTCCTTTGGAACCTCTAATGTAGCTAAACAATGGAGGAAAGATAGGCAGCAAAGCATGAGTAAGAGAGGTGGGGGAGTGTAGTGGGAGGAAAGAAAGTGGAAAGCACATTGTTATTTGCTCTTACATGCTTCGGTTTCACTTCATTTTGTATCATATACATATATTAGTTAGCATTTTTTCCTTGCTGGAGTGATGGATTTGAAATTAGTATTGAACAAGGTAGTATGCATAGCATTCCCTGGGGCTGGCAAGATAGAACAGAAGGTGAAGCACTTCCTTGCCTGTAGCCAACCCGGGTTCGATCCCCAGCATCCCAGATGGTCCCCTGAGCACCACCAGGAAAGATTCCTAAATGCAGAGGAAGGAGTAAGCCCTGAACATTGCCATGTGTGGCCCCAACACGAAACAAAAGCATTTCCAGATGAACCACCCATCTCACTCACAGAGTAGATATCCCCAAAGAACTGTGGAGGCTCTAATGAAAAGCAGGCCATAGCAAGGGTCTCAAACTCAATTTACCTGGGGGCCACAGGAGACAAAGTCGAGGTGATCCTTGAGTGCAAAGTCAGTAGTAAGCCTTGAACATTGGGGGGTGTGACCCAAACAACTAAAACGAAACAAAACAAACAAAAAAAAGATTCCTCTAGGGCAGGGCCACAAAATGTTGTACGGAGGGCCATTTGCGGCCCGCGAGCCACAAGTTTGAGACCCCTGCTAGGGGCTGGAAAGATAGCACAGCAGTAGGGTGTTTGCCTTGCATTCAGCCAACCAGGACAAACCTGGTTTTGATTTTAGGCATCCCATATCCTGAACCTGCCAGGAGTGATTTCTGAGCACAGAGCCAGAAGTAACCCCTGAGTTCCTACAGGTGTGACCCAATGCCATGCCCCCCCAAATATAAAAGCAGGCTATATTATCTTATTCATAATAAGAGTAGAAGGGTAAAAGTAACCCAAAAGTCCATCAGTGCATCAACTGGATAAATAAAACATGGTCTAGCCACCCACCGGCACAGGACTCTGTCTTAAAAACAAAAACAAAAACAAAACTATGAAGGTTTCAACATGTTAAACCCTTAAAATGTGATGCAATGTAGCAGAAGCTAAACAGGCACAAAAGGCTACATGTTTTTGTTTTTATTACTCCATTGACAAGGTATATTGAGTGTAGGCAAGTTTAGAGAGAAAGAAAGCAGCTTCCTTTCAGGGTTTCCAGAGCCCAAGACAAGGGGCTAGGAAGTGACTGGAAAGAGATTGATGGCTGTCCCTTGGGGTTCTGAAAAATTCTGGAAACAGAAAGTTTTAGAGGTTGCACAACATTGAAACTTTCCTTACTGGGCCAGAGTAATAGCACAGCAGATAGGGTATTTGCCTTGCAAGTGGCCTGCCAGGAGCAATTTCTGAGTGCAGAGTCAAGAAGAGTAACTCCAGAGTGATGCCACTGCTGCATGGCCCAAAAAACAAACAAACAAGCAAATGTCCTTAATGCCACAAAATCAGATGCTTTTTTTTTTTTTTTTTTTTTTTGGTTTTTGGTTTTTGGGCCACACCCGGTGACGCTCAGGGGTTACTCCTGGCTATGCGCTCAGAAGTCGCTCCTGGCGTGGGGGACTATATGGGATGCCAGGGGATCGAACCGCGGTCCGTCCAAGGCTAGCGCAGGTAAGGCAGGCAGGCACCTTACCTCTAGCGCCACCGCCCGGCCCCCAAAATCAGATGCTTTTTAAGGGGTTATAATGAATAGCTGGAACAATAGAACAGTGGAGAGTGCTTGCCTTGCACATGGTTGCCCTGGGTTTGACCCCAGCACCCCATGTGGTCCCCTAAGCACTACCAGTATCGCTCCTGGCAGGCTCGGGGAACCATATGGAATGCTGGGATTCGAATCACCATCCTTCTGCATGCAAGGCAAACGTCCTACCTCCATGGTATCTCTCTGGCCCCTATTTTAACACAATTTTAAAAATCATCAAGGAGCTGGAGATATGGCTCAGAGACAGAGCACAGCCTCTGCATGTATCAGGCCCTAGGCTTTATCCCCAGCACTGCCTAATAAACAAACAACCACCAAGAAACATTTCAGGTGGAACCTCATTTGATTTAAAGCAATAATTTCTTGGACGGGAGCAGTAATACAACAGGAAGAGCATTTGCCTTGTCAAGGTCGATCCAGGTTTGATCCCCAGCCCCTGAACCCCTCCAAAAGTGATTCCTGAGTGCAGAGTCAGGAGTAACCCCTGACTCAGCATAGCTGTGGCCCCAAACAAAAACAAAAACAAAAAAAGCAAGAATTTCTTTAATGTTTTGAATATTGGGGGGGGGATTTACACCCGGTGGCATTCAGGGGTTACTCCTGGCTCTATGCTCAGAAATCAATTCTGGCAAGTTCGGGGGACCACATGGGATGCCGGGATTCTAAACACTGTCCCTCTTGGATCGCTGGCTGCGTGCAAGGCAAACACCCTACTGCTGTGCTATCTCTTCAGTTCCTCGAGTATTTTTTTTAGTAGTCAAACACACAGCATCATAGAGAAGAGAAATAAGAGATGTGCTTCCAGTTCTTCCCTTAGAGCCAAGGTTTTACCCACCTGATTTTCTTTTTTTTTTTGGTTTTTGGGCCATACCCGTTTGACGCTCAGGGGTTACTCCTGGCTATGCACTCAGAAATCGCCCCTGGCTTGCGGGGACCATATGGGACACCGGGGGATCGAACCGCGGTCCTTCCTTGGCTAACGCTTGCAAGGCAGACACCTTACCTCTAGCGCCACCTTCCCGGCCCCTACCCAACTTGATTTTCACCATCTCTGTTCTTGCCTTCATGGTTGCTACTATCATCTCACTGAATCTGAGGAGTTTTGCTGAAGTTGGATTATCTCCCAAGCATTATCAAAGAAACGGCTCAGGAGGTGGGAGAAAAAAACTAAAACAGGATAAACCGCAGCCACCAAGGGTGGAGGGCACTGTGATTTAAAACCACTTATTTTTTTTTCTGAGGATTTATATCAGGAACAACAGGCTTGGATCCAAATTCTGGTATTTGAAACTGAGCCTATGAGCCAGCTCTGCTATGCCTCACTATCAACTTACCTCAAAGACAAGGAAACAGAGGGCTGGAGAGATAGCATGGAGGTAAGGTGTTTGCCTTGCATGCAGAAGGTCGGTGGTTCGAATCCCGGTATCCCATATGGTCCCCCAAGCCTGACAGGAGCAATTTCTGAGCATATAGCCAGGAGTAACCCCTGAGCACTGCTAAGTGTGACCCAAAACAAAAACAAAACAAAACAAAAGACAAGGAAACAGAGGTCTGGACAGAGCCTTACCTACAAATGGCCATTGGCTGCTGGATTCACAGAGATCCCCAAATGAAACCACCTAAATGTCCCCAAGGGCTGAATACGTCAACAGTACTCTCGTTCCCAGAACAGTGTGTAATGAGCTATTGATAGATGCATAATGCAATGATCAATCTCAAGGTAACTTGTAAAATACAACCCAAGAGTTGTGAGATCAACATACCGAGGGAAACAAGTCAGATTTGTTTGTTTGTTTTTAGGCTTAGGGTCACACCAGGCTTCCTCCTGCCTTTGCTCAGGGGACACCCCTGACAGATCAGGAGAGCATAAGTGGTGCCATGACTGATCCCCAGGTTGGTCACGTGCAAGGCAAGAGCTTTAACCCTTGCTCTATCTCTTCAGCCCGAATAAAGTTGATTTTAAAAACAACTTAAAACTCTAGAGAGAGCATCAACCACAAGTCAGTTATACCTTGCTGTTATTTTATGAGCTCTTTCTTATTAAAGAGATGACATAAAAATCTTTTTAAGCAACTTAGTAGCTGTAATTTAGCTCCTGCTGCAAGGTATGAAAGTGAGGGTAAGGAACAGAACAGGGACATCAGCAGGAAAAAAAAAAACTGGAAGAAATTCTCATTAACATTTCTAAAATCTAGATTTATCTTCTTAATAAAGCAGGCATTCCTACAGAGGAAAGCCATACCCCTCCTCCTCCTCCTCCTCTTCCTTGAATGAAAAACGAACAAACAAGCAAACAAAATCAATGGCTGGTGCTTTATATTTGTAAACAGCATTGTCCATGAAGGAACAGGCCAGAAAGAGCTTTAGAAATCTCCAAATTGGGAAAAAAAAAAAAAATCCCCAAATTGAAAGAAAAACTAAAGTAAACAAGAAAACACCTTCTTGTTTAGGCGAGGTTTCAGGTACTTTCCCAGAGTCACCAAAGCTCTCTCTCCCAGCAGTGTGATGTGAACCAGAAAGCCCAAAGTGCCACACTCTGTACCTTATCTTGGGGCTCCTGGGGAATCGTGCTGCTCCGGGCAGAAAGCTTCTCATATCTGACTTCGTGGCTGGCAGCTGGGCTGGAAAACCTGACACAGAGACCCAGGTTACCACAATGGGGCCAGGAGCCAGAGCGCCCCTCTGCTCCACAGGCCGAATCTCAGAGCTCAGGATGGCCCGGTGAGGTCAGCCTGAGTCTCAGAGACTCTGGGGAAAAGGCCATTTCCGGTCCCCTGGGATAGAAACCCAGCAGGACACCCCAGGGGGCCAGTGGCCTTACCTTAAACACAGCATTGTGGAGGGTAGGAGGACACCCCAGGAGACCCAGGGCCCAGCTGGCCCAGCTCTCTGTCTGACCAGCCTCTGTAGCAGCTCAGGTCTGATCTGTGATCTCTCCTGAGCCTCTGTTTCTTCATCTCCAAAACGGGATAATTAACGCCTCCCCCTCGCCTTTTGTAGGGCAGATAAGAGGCTGCCCAAGGTCCTAATAGCTACGTGAGGGCGTTGTGGGAAGAGTGAAGATGCCCTGGGAGGGATAATTGGTGGTTGTTGTTGGCAACTCCCGGCACAACAGGGGCTCTACCACTGTCCAACCGTGCCTCTGCCTCTCCGAGTGACCCTGGCCAAGTCATTGTCCCTCCCTGAGGCCTCAGTTTCCCATCTGTAAAAGGGAAGAGGGAGAAAGGAAGAGTGCAGGGTTTTGGAACTTTTCCCATCTCCCAAGAATATGTGGGGTATGTGCCTAAAAAGGCTGGAAGCTGCAGAGAAAGGGGCAGGATGAGGCCCTAGGGAGGCCTTTCTACACCTAGAGCCTCAGTTTCCCCAACTATCAGAAACACTTGAGAAGACACAGCATGAGTAGGCTGGCCTGGATGTCCCTTTCTCTGTTACCAACACATAGGGGCTTGTGGGCTGCAGGGAGGGCAGCGGACTGACTCACTTGGGAAATTTTTAAGAATAAACAAGATAGAAGCCTCTTGCTTTGCACAAGGCAGACCTGGGTTTGATCTCCAGCACCCCATATGGTTCCCTGAGCAATGCTCAGAGTGATCCCTGAACACAGATCCAGGGGTAACAAGCCCTAAGCACTGTTGATGTGATCCCATCCTCCTCCAAAAATAAGTTAGTAGCTTTGAGGCCGGAGCCATAGCACAGTGGTAGGGCATTTGCCTTGCACATGGACTATCAGAGACAGACCTGGGCTCAATTCCCAGTATCCCATATGGTCCCCCGACTCTGCCAGGGGCGATTTCTGAGTGCAGAGCCGGGAGTAACCCCTGAGCACTGCCAGGTATGCCCCCCCCCCCCCATGGTAGTTTCTCCCAGAACAACTGAACTAGACTGTATGGATGTACAAAGAAGACCTTGGTAGAGGGCCACACCCTGTGACATTTGGGCCAGCTCTCCAAGCTGAATGGGTCAATGCAAGGATCCAGCAGTGCTGGGGGCCACAGGGTTATTGGGGAGTCGGAACTGTGCTGGTGCTAGAACCTGGGGCCTTGTGCACACCAGACAGTCTCAGCTATGTCCTAGGCCCCTCTCCACATGATTTTAAATGCAAAGAGCATGCCACCACCACCCTACCATTCCAACTGGCTGCCCTGGTTCTCAGGGCTACTGGGCAGTGGATCCAACGTCCCCCTCCCTCTGGGAACCCCCACCCTCACAAAGCATGTCAGTGGCATGCATGGCATTAACAAGTTAGTGCACACACCCAGTCTCTTCAAGGAGGCAGAGGGAACAGAGGCAGTGAGAGCTGGGAGAATCAGCTGCCAATGGGGCTGAGAGAATCAATCATGGGGCACAGAGTGGGTACAAAGGGTTTCCAAGGGGGCAGAGCAGTGCCCAAGATCCTCCTCCCAACTGTCCCCAAATCCTGGCAGATGGTCTTCATACCGGTTCCATTTGGAGACAAAAAACTAAAAAAAAACTAAGATATTGAGAATTCATTCTGACTGAGACCAGCCCAATGTCTGATTTCAATCTTTTTTGTTTGTTTGTTTGTTTTTGTTTTTTGGGCCACACCCGGTGATGCTCAGGAGTTACACCTGGCTACACGCTCAGAAATCGCTCCTGGCTTGGGGGACCCTATGGGACAGCGGGGGATCGAACCACGGTCCGTCCTAGGTTAGCGCTTGCAAGGTAGATGCCTTACCACTAGCGCCATCGCTCCAGTTCAATCTTTGGTTGCCTTGCCGAGGGTTAGGCCCTGTGCTCAGATTCCTGAGCCTCAGGACACAGGAAGCTGGCAGGGCACCTGGTAGGTCTTGTGCCCTTGATCTCTGCTGTGATCACTCATGCCCAAACAGGGCATGAGATCAACAACATGCTAAGACCATGGAGGACAACAAACAGGCTTTCGATGCACCGATGCATCCCACATAAACACCTTATCTCTTTTGTTTCCCTTCTCTGGGGGAGAGGGGTATCTCTGGACAGTGGTCAGAGATGGCCAGGGGGTGCAAAGAGAAAGCTCCAGAACATTTCCACTCACAGTTTGGTCAGATCCATCGACAGTGGCCGTGCCTGGACCGTCTTTCTCCTCCTCTCCGGCCTGGGCTCCGAGTTCTCGCCTGCCCAGCCCTTGATGCGATCCAGGACACTCACTCCAGCTCTCCCCAGCGCTGGCGCCTCTGACGGGGGCTCAGGAGAGATAGGTGGGGGTTTGGAAGCTGCCACCAAGACTGGGGAGCTCTCCCCTTCTACAGAGCTGATGTGTTTCCAGAGGCCAAGGCGGGAGCCAGATTCTCTAGGGGTCCCAGTCTCCCCATCAGCCGCTCTGTTCTTGACCTCAGCAGGGTCTTGGCCTTTTCCTGGCCTAGAAGAAGAGACCTGAGGTGTTGGCTCTGGTTCCCTGTCCAGCTGAACTTTCTGGTCCCCCACAGTCTGGTCCTGCAAGAGGTTGTCGGCCTTGGCTGAGCCCCCCACTGTTCGGAGGCTGCCCATCTCCAGCTGCTTTAGAACCGACTTCTCCCTCCGCTCTGGGTGCTTTGGGGCCACCTCTGGGGTGTCTGTAGCTGGAACCGAGTGCTCTCCATCCACTTTGGGCTCTGGCTTGGCCCTCTCAGGTCCCTGACGCTGGGGAATCCCCCCAGCCAGGGCCTCCTCAGCCCCCTTCTTAAGCAAGACCTCTCTGCTCTCAAACCGGGCAGTGAGGTCCATGGAGAGGGGCCTGGGTCGCCTGACCCAGGTCTTCTCAGGAGGAGTGGGGGGCATTTTCCCCACGGGAGAAGCACCCTCCAAAATGACCCTCTGAGGCTGAATGGATTCCATGTAAATGGCCGAAACGGGCCTTCTCTTCGGACGAGGTCTGGGCTCCAGAGCTGGGGCGACCAGGTCCTCCACACCACTGGCCTGGGTCTGGAGCTCCTTTGGGCTTGTCTTGTCTGAGGTGACAGCCAGCCTTGTGTCCAGTGGCAGGAAAGCTGGCCGGGTGACGGTCCCCACCGGCTTTCTAGCTGGCACGGCCGGCTTGGCAGCCACCTCAGGCAGAGGACCCGGAAGGGGCTCCTGAGTTGAGCGTGTGTTGTTGACCTTGGGGGTCCCTGAGGCAAGGACCCCCTTGCCCAGAGTGGGGTCCACTTCAGTGTTCTCCAAGACACGGTTGGTGGAGGGACTGATCTGCAGAAACTCAGCCTTGTAGAACAAAGAGGTGCTTCTCTTCAGGCCGGTCCCGACCCCCACCTCCTGCCCCACCGAGTTGGGCATCTTCTCCCCCAGCTCCCTGGCCACCCCATCCTGGGGATGCCCACAAGGAAAACCAGGCCGGGCCAGGCCCCAAGATGTGTCGGGTGATTTCATGTCGGGGGCCTGGTCTTTGGAGAACGGTTTGGGAGCCAGTCGGGACAGAGGGAGGATGCGAGTAGGGCTCCTGAGGGGGCTTTTTCTGTCCAAGAGCCGTGCTGAGGGGGCCCCTGGTGGGTCAACAGCCTGGCGGAAGTAGGCCCGATGCAGCGTCTCCTCCTTGGCGAGCTCACTCAGGCCTGGCACTCCGGGCAGGGGCGTCACGGAGCCCACCTGGACCCGCGTCACCATGGTTATAGGAGCAGGTCCATAGGGGTTCAGAATATCCGGTGAGGAGAAACGAACGCTGAGAAGAGAAAATTGAAAAAACAAAGTTACTTATTAATTTGGAGATGGGAAGCACGCCTGGCAGTGCTCAGGACTTACTCCTGGCTCTGTACTCAGGAATCTTTCTGGTGGGGCTTGTAGAGGCTTGTAGGGAGCTAGAGGGCAAACCCAAGTCGGCAGTCTGCAAAGCAAATGCTCTAACCATTGTACTTCTCTCTGACCCCCAGGAGAAGTAAATTTAAAGTTCAGTGAGGGTCTGGAGTAAAAACTGTCTGGAGTCCTGGGTTCTGAACTAAAGCTCCCCACCAGCTCAGGCCAATCTCCCCCACAGTCTGTGCTCTGAAGTTCCCGTCAGCTGAGAGGGAGCACAAGAGGTGATGGCCTTCTCCAGGTTTCCCCAGCCCAACTCAGTACACTCTGGAGGGAATGGGCAGGGCACATGGCAGAGCACTGACATGGCAAGTGTGAGGCTATGGGTGCCCACTTCCACCCACCTGCAACTCATACCACAAAGCATACAACTGAGGAGTGGACCGTCTCCCCAACACTGGCAATGACAACCACAGGGCCCTTCTCTGGACTGCATTAGGGAAATTGACTCAGTGGCTGGGCTAGGTATGAAACCTGTGGGAAGGTGCTGAGCGGGAAAGAGGCAGTGACTGGGGCTGGAGCCCAGGTCCAGGGCATGCTCTGAGAGCCAGCTCTGTCCAGCAGCCCTGAGGATGTGCCCGAGCTTATCCTGCTTTGCCCCGTGCTGCTGAGATCCACAGAGCCAGGACGGGACCAACTGAACAAAGCCAAAGTCCCCTCGAAGGTGACAGATTCAGATAACACCCAAGAGGCCACCCTCCTGTTCCTGCTCCTCAGTAGCCAAAGTTTTCACCCAGCCTGCTAAGCTGGGCTGGGCCCTACACGGCTCCTTTCCTCCCTGTGCCAGCTGCTGTCATCTGGGTCAGCACAGGGGCAGCACCAGCAGTGGCCTTCCGTTAAACTGAGCCTCCTGGTAAGTTTTGCAGATGGATTCCCTCCTCCTTCCAGCCCCGTGGGTGGGGAGCATGGCCATCAACTGGCTCAGACACAAGCCCCAGATCCACCTATCTCTAAGCCCTTCTCTCCTCTCACCCTAACCCTCCCTGATAGACAATGGAAGCCAAAGACCCAGAGAGGGCATGCACGTGGCCTGGGAGCACACAGCAGAGCGCCAGCGACAAATCACCCCTTTTCAATCCCATCTTTATAAAATGGAGCTTGGGGGCCGGTGAGGTGGCGCTAGAGGTAAGGTGTCTGCCTTGCAAGTGCTAGACAAGGAAGGACCTCGGTTCGATCCCCCGGCGTCCCATACGGTCCCCCCCAAGCCAGGGGCGATTTCTGAGCGCTTAGCTAGGAGTAACCCCTGAGCATGAAACGGGTGTGACCCAAAAAACCAAAATAAATAAATAAATAAATAAATAAATAAGTAAGTAAATAAGTAAATAAAGTGGAGCTTGGCAGTGCCAGGCCAGTCCCTATTCTGGAGTTCTTGTCCTTTCCCTGCCCCCACTCTTATGCCAGTGTTCTCTGCCCAACATACCTGTCTGGAGCCTGTGGGGGAGCCTAAAAACGCCCGCCAACTCACCAGACTGGGGGTAGGGGGGAGAAGGCATTTTGTTCCATGCAAGTCTCCAGCTTCCCTTCCTGAGGTGACAGTGGGGGGACTGGGGAAGGGGCCACTCAAAGCTCACATGGCTGCCCCCCAGCTCTGTCTCACTCCTGCAGCCCACAGAAAAGAAAGGCAGGAGGATTTTGATCTGTTTCTGTCCCTGATAAGTTCTGTGGTGCTACTGCAGATTCATCCCCGGGCTAAACGTCCAGACACAGGGTGAAATCCTTCCTCAGTGACTAACGCAGCTCCCAGATACTTGGGCACAGCCCCCACCACCACCACCACCACCACCAAGCCCAGGGTCTCCCAGAAGCCAAAGGTCTCTCCCAAAAGGCATGAGACGCAGGATAATCACCGAGTTTAGGGACAGGGAGACAATGTCCTAGCAGAGCCCAGAGGCGCCCCCTCCCCAACATTCCCATCCCTCATGCACCCGCCTCACTTACCCCCCCAGCTGGCAGTCCTGCCTCGGGGAGGTGTGGCAACAAAGGGTGCCCACCGAGTCACCTCTTCACGGAGAGTGCTCCACCTTCAGAAGGGCCAGAGGTGGGCAGGCCTGGGGGAAGCTGGTTCTCCCCCAGCACAGTTTCCTCAGAGCTGGGGAGACCAGGGCGAGGATGGCCATGGCTGCCTGGGCTCCGGAGCCCCAACAATCTGCTCACAGAGGTGCTGAGCACGCACCACATCCGCTGGCAGATCCTCCAGCTCGGAAACTCCAAAGAGCTCCGCTCTGATTCTCAAAGCTGCCTCCGCTGGGTGAGGCAGGCACAGAAAGCGCCAGGTTCTCAGCAGGCTCCCTCGGAAAACTCCAAACCTCCCGTTGCCTGCAGTGCCTTCGGTGTGCACAGGGATGAAGCCGACCCAGCCCTTGCACGGAATGGGGGGGGGGGGTACTCAAACACACACACACACACACACACACATGCAGATAGACTCTCATACATGCATACATGACACGTGTCCACATAATGCACACATATAAAGACACACACCCTCATGCACAAAATGCAGTACATAAACTCACACACATGTACAGTCATACATGCAGACATTCTCATGTGCAAGCATTAATTCCTTGCATGCACACACTATTGCAATGTTGGGGGACAAACATCCCAACATCTAGAGCAAGGGTGGTGCCCTGATCTGGTAGTGGAGGTCAAGGTGGTTCTCTGGGTAGAGACGGCTGTAAGCACCCTAAGGGCTGTTTCTCCCAGTTCTCCAGCACCATGTTAAGTATTTGGACTCTGTACCCCCAAAGGCCCCCCAAAGCTAGCTCAGGACCTTAGTCCACATACTGTCTGCCCACTAGACTCCCTTTGATCACTCCCTCATGCAGCTCAGGTTCCTAAGGCCCCCACCAACTTAGACCAAGCTCCTGTGACCCCAAGATCACAGAACACCACAGACACTAGACAGGTCACATCCATCCCTGCGTCCTTCACCTCACATTGGAGCTTCTCCTTTAGCTAAAGTTCCTCCCCACACACATTTTATCTTTCTACTAATGCAAGTGCCCGGCTTGACACTTGGCACTACCAAATACACTGTCTCCATAAACAGCAACTGGGAGAATAAACAAACCCATGAAGGATGGTTCTCTTATGCCCAGCAACACCACTGCCTGCTTCTCTTGGACTCTAAGGGGCCTTGGTGCCCTGAGAAAATCAGGATACTGGGGCTAGAATTTTGGCTCCAGTCTGCTCTACTTGGTGCGGGGCCATAACCCCAGCTGCTGGGCAGAGGGCATCTATGTGGAAGCAGAAGGTGCCAGCTCCACCCAGAGGCTAGCACAGAACAGCACCACCAGGGAGGACGGGCCATACCAGCACCTGGTCCGAAGGAGGAATGAAGCTTCCTGCTGACCGTGTCTGAAAAGGGCAACCTGCTGAATAAGGGTTCAAGGAAGGTGAGGGCTGGTCCCAGTATCCTTACTGCAGGGGAGGCAAAGTAGAAAAGGTTTAAGAAGATTCAGTTCAAGCCCCTTCCCCCAGGGCACCCTCATCTCTACATTTGGGGCTTCTCAAGTCTCTTTTCCAATTGCCTGGCTGGGAGTAGTGGGCTAGGGGACAGGGCTCAGAGGTAAAGCAAAAATGCCTTGTGTGCATGAGATCTGGGTTCGATCCCTAGCCCAGTGTGGGGTTGGGGGTTATCAAGTGCCTATCACGTAAAAATGGCTGCAGGACCAATTTAGCAAGTTTACTAATATCTCGAGGAAGTGAAGGGGGGAAAGGGGTGTTTTGAAACCACTGCAGTGGACAGCTAAATAAAAATAAGCCTATTCCAGACCTAGAAACTCCTGATTCCCAGGTTTTCATTTAACCTGGTGTAAAATACAAGGAAACGGATTGAAATAGAGGCTTTGACATCCGACTTCAAATGTATTCCATATGTCAAGCCTAATTTAAGAGATGCGAAGTCTCTTCCAAAACATTTCGGAAGCCCACTCACGGAAACCAGCTGCTATTTATTCCTGGGTGGCCTCGCTCCTTTTTCTTCCTCCCTCTCTCCCAGTTTTTAGATGTATTAGACCTATGGCCCAAGCCAGGTACATAAGAGCTTCTCAAAGAAGATCCCCTGGAATAGGGCCATGTCTGAAATGAGATGTATGATCACTGGGGAGAAGGACATGGGGTGTCCGAGGAGGTGGAGAGGTATCCCTGCCCTGGTCTGGGAGACAGACTTCAGGCTGATCTCAAGCAGAAGGTGACCCAGAGTGAAAGCACAGCGGGTAAGTCGCTTGCCTTGCACCTAGATGATCTGAGTTCAATCCCAAGAACCCTCTCTGGTCCCCTGAGCCTTCATAAGTGACCCCTGAATACAGAGCCAGGAGGAACCTCTGAGTAGCCAAGTGTGGCCCAAAAATCTAGCACTGAGGGTAGCTACAGTCTGTCTCTCTGTTTCCTAACCTACCCACCATTTTCATCTCCCCACTCTGATTGGAAGTGTCTGAAATTCTCATTTCCTGCCACTTCCTGCAAAGGAAGCCATTTTACCAAGGAGGCAGCCAGGCAGACCCCTAGTCTTTGCAGGCTCTAGCCAGCCTTCCATTGTCTCCCCCAGGGACCTTCCGCCCACAGACCCGGATCTGTGCTGCTTTGAGACTGGTGTGCTCTTCCCGAGTGGAGGGCAGGAGAAATCCCCAAGAACCCAAGAGAAGTACTTCCATTCACAAACCCCACCGCTTGGCAGCCTCTCTCTGGATTTCAGAGTCGTTGATTCATGCTCACAGCTGTTGCTGTTCTTTCATAATTACCCCTGAATCTGACTGGGGGGTGCACCATTCATCAGCCATCTCCGGGTGCCCTTTCCTGGGAATGCCACCATCTGGTGGGGAGGGGGGCCAGTCCTCTCATAGCTCAGCCTCTGCTGGAACCAAACCGGGAATCCCAACTGTGCAAATCATGCTAATGGTGCCAGTGGACAGGCCACGGGCTCTCCCACTCGCCCCGCCAGGAAACGCCAAGACAGTCCAGGCTGGCGGCTCTTCCACCCACAGGCCCGGATGGGAAGGACTCAGGGTCTAAATGTCACCGTAGTGTTCCCACTCTCCCTAGGACTGTAGGCCCAGCTCCTCATCCATACTTTGTCCCCACCAGGACTCCCTCACCACGCACCCTTCAGTTCCCAGACTCTTGGCCAGAGCAGCAAAGACAGCATCAAAAACCTGTTCCCAGGGCCAGAGTGATAGCACAGTGGTAGGGAGTTTGCCTTGCACACGATTGACAAAGGACAGACCCAGGTTTGATTCCCGGCATCTCATATGGTCCCTTGAGCGTGCCAGGAGCAATTTCTGAGCACAGAGCCAGGAGGAACCCCTGAGTGCTGCCGGGTGTGGCCCCAAAACGAAACAAAACTGTTCCTACACGGCTAACCAGCAGGAGGAGGGAAAAAGACATTAAGCCACATCAGTAAGTGACAGGTGGGGCCATGGTGATAGCAAAGCAGTAGGGTCCTTGCCTTGCATGCAGCCGAGCCTGAGTTCGATCCCTGGCATCCTTTATGGTCTCCTGAGTACCACCAGGAGTGATTCTTGAGTGCAGAGCCAGGAGTAACCCCTGAGCACCACCTAGTGCATCTAAAACAAAATAAAAAGCCCTAAGCACTGCTGGGTGTGGCCAAAAAAACCAAAATATAATGAAAGAAAAAGAGAGAGAAGGAAAGAAAATTTTGCAAGTACCTTGGTAGGACATGTATACTACCCTAATTATTGCAACCACAACCACAACATTGGCCACAGCCACCACCAACACAACTACAACAAAGGGAAAGAGGAACAGAGAATCAGAGAAACTGGGGATGTAGGAACACTCCCCCTCCCCATAGCAGAACCTCAGAAAATGAGGAATAAAAATAGCTTAGTATGGGCCAGAAGATGACTCAATGAACTAAACACACGCTCTGCACCAGAGAGGACCAAACCTAATTCCACGTACCACATAGGCCCCTGAACATGCCAGGAGTCACTCCTGAGCACCCTTGGGTGTGGCCTAAAAGCAATAAGGGAAAAAAAAAAAAGTAAAAGGTGCTGCTGTGTGTTAAGCATATGATCTGCTAGGTACTGTGCGTGAAGCATATGATCTCCGTTTGTGCCTTGAACCAGTCAATAGAGCAGGCCCTACTGTGAGTGCCTATTATGGATGAAGGTTTTTGTTCTTGTTTTTGTCAACTGTGATCAGGAACTACCCCTGGTTCTGCACTCAGAAATTACTCATGGCGATGCTCAGAGGACCTGATGGAATGCAGGGGACTGAATCTAGTTCAGCCAAATGCAAGGCAAGGGCCTTATCTGCTTTCCTATCTATCTCTCTGGCCCTGGGATGAAACGACTGAAGCTGGAGGGATTAAGGATTTGCCCAGAGCTGGCAGCTCCCGAGGTCCCTACCTGCAAAACATCTTCCAAAGTCCACATGGGCTTAACTGGGACAAATTGTGCTTTATGATGCCCCAGTGCTCAGGACACATCCCACTCATTGGCTATGAGTGGAGAAACCATCTATTAGTGTCAGTGAGGATGTGGAGAAGCAGGGAGCCTGTGCAGTGTGGCTAGGGAAGGTGAACTGGACATGCTGGGGAACCATGATGGTGTATCCCCAAGAATTAAAACAGGAACCTCGGGGCTGGAGAGAGAGCACAGCAAGTAGGATGCTTGCTTGCATGTGGCTGACCTGGGTCCTTTCCCCAACATTCTCATTTGGTCTCTTGAGCACTGCCAGGAGTAATTCTTGTGTGCAGAGCCAAGAATAACCCCTGAGCACTGCCCTCTGCCCTGCAAAACAAAGGAAAACAAAACAAAACAGGATCTTCTTATAAACCAGCAATCAAAATCAGTAATTTGCCCAAGAGAACTGAGTGCAGGGAGAGTCAAACAGATCCATACTTGCTCATGAACAAATATTCATTAATAATCTCTAACAGCCCAAAATGGATAAAACGAAATGTCTATTGTCAGATGAACAAAGCAAGGAAACAGATCTGGCCGCACAATGGAATATTATTCAGCCGTAAAAGGGGAGGAAATGGAGACAGGTGACAAGAAGGACAGACCTTGAGGACAATATGCCAAATGCACTAGGATCATCATAAAATATGAACAGGTGTCAGGGAAATGATAGTGTGGGGGTTAAGATGCTGACCTTACACTTGGTTGGCCCTGGATTGATCCCCAGCACTATACAGGGTCCCCCAAATACTGCCAGGAGTGATACCTGAACACAGAGCCAGGCCCAAGAGCTGAGCATTCCTGGGTATAGCTCTCCCTCTCCCTCCTCAGGAAACAGAATATTGTCTGAGTCTACTTCTGTAGGACCTAGAATGGCCATATAGTAGTAGAATGGAGGTGCTAGGAAATCAGAGTGTAGATGACTATTGGGTACAGAGTTCAGGTACGAGAAAAAGAAGTTCTGGAGGAGATGTCGGTGATATACTTAATATCTCTGAATTACAAGATTAAAATAATAAAGATGGAGGCCAGAGAGATAAGACAGCCAGAAGGTAAAGTGTTTTCCTTGCATACAGCTGACTAGGGTTCAACTCCCACACCCCACAAGAGTCCCCTGAGCATCCAAGATTGCTCCCTGAGCAAAGTCAGAAGTAAGCCCTGAGCACAGCTAGGTATGGCCCAACCTCCTCCCCTCTACTCAAATAAAAGCCAAGACGATAATTTTGTCTATTTTGCCACATTTAGAGAGTAATAAAGGGGCTGGAGAGAGCTCAAAGGACATCATCCCACAGGTGTACTAGAGGCCCAGGTTTGATCCCATGAACTGCATGGAGGTGTACCAGGCACCAAGCTAGGAATAGCTCCTGAGCACCACCAGGTGTTACTTCCCAAACAAAATAAAATGAAAGTGAGAAAATAAAAAAAATTCAAGTGTAGGAACTGGAGCAAAGCGGGCAAGGTATTTATTTACCTTGCATGTGGCAGACCCAGATTTGATCCCTGGGCATCCCCAAAGGTTCCCTGAGCCTGCCTGCCAGGAGTAATATCTAAGCACAGAGCCAGAAGTAACCCCTGAGTGCCACCAGGTCTACCTTCCCCCAAAAAAACAAATAAAATACAAATGTAAATCAAACTAAGTGTGGGAGGGTTTTTTGTTTGTTTGTTTGTTTGTTTGCCTTTTATTGTTTGTTTTTGGGTCACATCTGGCAGCGCTCAGGGGTTACTCCTAGTTCCAAGCTCAGAAAATCACTCCTGGCATACTCAGGGGACCATATGGGATGCCGGGATTCAAACCACCGTCAGTCCTGTGTGCAAGTTCTGTGTGCAAGGCCAAAACATCCTACTGCTGTACTATCTTTCTGGACCCCTGAAGGTGATAGTTTTAATTACTCTGTCACTCGCTGAGTTCACAGAGACTCATGACCTTTAGGCAAATCTATTCAAAGCCGTCAAAGGGGTTTGGACATGATTCTGTTCCAAAGCACATTTCAACATGCAAACTTGAAGCTAGCAAGCGACGCAAAGAGTTGGATCCCCGGCAGTGGCCCAAGTACCAAACACGATCCCAGCAGCTCTGCTGGTTGGTATCTCCGGGGGTGATTTTTGGCACACAACACACCCATGTGTGACTCCAAAAATCACAACCACCATTACCACAAAGGAAAGGGAGAGGGAAATAAATGAATTCCATGATTAATGATAATAAAAGCCCTACATCAAAAGAGTGAAAATAGGAGCCAGCAGAAGTGTAGAGAAAGAAGTAAGAACCCACTTACATTATTGGGGGGAGGAGGTAAGGCATCACAGCCTCTAAGGAAAACAGTCCAGAGAACATTAAAGGAAGTAGGACCAGAGTGATAGTACAATGGGTAGGACATTTGCCTTGCATGCAGCCGACCTGGGACGGTCCTGAGTTTGATCCCCAATATCCCATGTAGTACTCCCAAGCCTGCCAGGAGTAATTTCTGAGTGCAGAGCCAGGAGTAACCCCTGAGCATCACCAGGTGTGGCCCAATCCCCTATATATTTAAAGCAGTAACTCAACATAAAGCATTTGGTTTGCATAAATGAGGTCTGGGAAGAAAAAGATAATTAAGATCTACCACACCACCCTAGCTATCAACTCTAAGAACTCAAAAACACAGGATTCAAAAATACATGCGCACCCTTCTGTTCACTAGAGTCTAGATTTGGACTTGACCAAGAGATCATGGAGAAAGACCTGATGGGTCTGAGGTACAGTTCAGTGACTTACAGAGATTGCTCTGTGAGTGTGAGGCCCCAAGTTTGAGGCCCACAACTCTGAGCAGAGAGACCCCAGTACCACAACAATGTCCAGCCCACCGTAGTCAAATGCTGAGACTACAGACATGTGAGTACTGTGGTCAATGCCTAGGAAGCGCGCCAATGAGCCCGAGACCATAATGTCACCAACAGCACTGCAAAAGACTATAACTCTTGATAAGCACCACAACCAAACATGTAGACATCAAAGCCAGGTGCTTGCTCATATTCACATGTGTGTGTGTGTGTGTGTGTGTGTGTGTGTGTGTTTGAGGGGGTCATCAAAACAGCATACTCAACCACAAAAGGAAGGGGGTAAGGGAAATGTAGGGTTCACACACAACAGAAAACTACTCTGTGATAAGGAGAAATGAAATCTTGCCTTTTGCAACAATATGGGTGGGTTGGAAGGGGTTGTGTTAGGTCAGGGGTCTCAAACTCAATTTATCTGGGGGCCACAAGAGGCAAAGTCGAGGTGATCCTTGAGTGCAAAGTCAGTAGTAAGCCTTGAACATTGGGGGGTGTGACCCAAACAACTAAAACAAAACAAAACAGAAAAAAGATTCCTCTAGGGCAGGGCCACAAAATGTTGTATGGAGGGCCATTTGCGGCCTACGGGCTGCAAGTTTGAGACCCCTGTGTTAGGTAAAATAAGTCAGAAAAGGGCAAATCTTGAATAATCTCATCCAGAGAACCGGAACTCAAGGGAAGCAAACCCCAGGGCGCAGACAGCAGAGCAGAGGTGCCAGAGGAAGAAAGCACTGGGGACAGGTTGGCCTATGGGCCCTGGTGAGGAACAGGTATTGGTATTGTAGTGATGGTCGTGGTGTGAAATTGTGCTCTTGAAAAAGTACAGATTACGGGCCCGGAGAGATAGCACAGTGGCGTTTGCCTTGCAAGCAGCCAATCCAGGACCAAAGGTGGTTGGTTCGAATCCCAGTGTCCCATATGGTCCCCCGTGCCTGCCAGGAGCTATTTCTGAGCAGACAGCTAGGAGTAACCCCTGAGCACCGCTGGGTGTGGCCCAAAAACCAAAAAAAAAAAAAAAAAAGAAAAGAAAAAGTACAGTATAGGGGCTAGAACAATAATACAGTGGTAGCTACTTGACTTAAATGCAGCTGACCCAGGTTCAAGTCCCAGCATCACATATGGCCCCCTAAACCCACTAGGAGTGACCCTTAAGTACAGAGACAGCAGGAGAAGACCCTGAGCACTGCCAGTGTGGCCAAAACAAACACATATGCACACACTCGAAACAACACAGTAGCATTTAGTAAACTCACAATGTTGCATAGCTCTCACGACTACCTGGTTCCAAAAGAATATGCATCACCACAAATATGTATCACCCATGCCTTGTTTGCCTTGCACGCGCTGACCTAGGATGGACTGCAGTTCGATCTCCTGGTGTCCCATATGGTCCCCCAAGCCAGGAGCGATTTCCGAGCGCATAGCCAACAGTAACCCATGAGTATCACCATCACCAGGTGTGCCCCCCCAAAACAAAACAGTACAAAACAAAACAAAAAAAAAACAATGGAGCTTAGGGGCCGGAGAGATAGCATGGAGGTAGGGCATTTGCCTTGCATGCAGAAGAGCAGTGGTTCGAATCCTGGCATCCCATATAGTCCCCCTACCTTGCCAGAAGCGATTTCTGAGCGTAGTCAGGAGTAACCCCTGAGCACTGCCGGGTGTGACCCAAAGAAAAAACAAACAAACAAAAAAAAAGGAAGTACCATACCTGAGATGTGGCCTCCCCAATTCCCGTGCCCCTCTCCTACCCTCGCCCAGCCTTTGGCACCTCCACTCTGCCTTCTGTCTCTGTGGATTTGCAATTTCTGGGTAGTTCATGAAATCAGAATCCCACAGTATGTTCTCCCCCTCGGGAATTAGTCTCTCCACTAACTTGCCAGGAAGACTCCTCAAGTCAGTCTGTCCTTCATTCTGGACTTTGGTTCTCTCAAAAAGAAACAGCAGATTGGCGAGGGGCCCCCCCAAAGTTCCCTGAGACTGTCCGAATCCTGCTCTCTTCCATCTGCTAAATGCCCAGATGCACCATGTCTGTGTTATACTCACTTCTCTATGAGCTCAGCTGGTTTCCCATGGAGCCAAATGCCCTGGATTCTCAATCTAGGCACTTGATGTCCACAGCCCTGAAGATTCTTTGTAAAAATGAAGTGCTTGGTAAAGACTGCTAAGGAAATCAATAAAATCCTCCCCTAGCGCTGGGAATGAGTTAAGCACGCTACAGACGTTGCACTATTTCTGTTGATTTGTTTGAGGGGGTCACACCCTACTGTTTTCTGGGCTTACTCATGGCCCAGAGATCACTCTTGGCAGGATTCATGGGAGTTTATGGGGTGCTGGGGATGGAGCCCAGGTCAATGTGCAAGGCAAGCACTCTGCCTGCCATATTCTTACTGCAACCTGCTGTTTCTCTAAACAGTGCTTTAAGCATCAAACTCTTCCCTTCCAGGCCCATGTCAGGCTCCCAAGTAATCACATTCAGCACATCTGGTGATTCAGATTATGGTATCTACTGAAATAGTTTGAGCAGGCCACTCCCAGCTCAAAGTTTCCTGGCTAATACAGTAGGATCACGTGTCCCCACTGAAGAGCTTTATGGTTTCTTAAAAGGGTCTGGGGGATGCCCTGCAACCTTCTGAGAAGGCTTTCCAGATTCTTTAGGACTTAAATATACACACTTAGAGACCCCAAAGCACGCTCCAGACTGCATCACCCCAGCATTCCTGGTTCCAGGTGCAGCTGCTGATCTGGAGAAAGAATGCTACCACTTATCTTTATGCCTCGGTGAGAACATCCGCCTTTTCAAACTTCATTGGCCAGTTCCTTCCTACTATTTGTGCTATTTCTGGACCTGAGCTGAAGCACTCCCTGAAACCATTAATCAAGCAGCAAGCTGGTTGGATTTGTTTTCCTCTAAGTCTGAGATGGGCAAACTACAGGCAGGTCGACCACAGCCCGCCCACTGTCTGGCTGAGCAAATAAAGTTTTATTGGCACACAGCCATGCCTGTTTGTTTACAGATGTTCAATGGCTTCTCCCGCAGGGAAGAGGATGGAGGGGAGTAGTTGTCATGGAGGGATAGGTACCAATGATACCTGATAAGTAGAGAAAGTTGAGTTTATAGCCACCTGCACTGGGTTGTGGCAAAGTCGGTCCCCTAAGAGACTGAACTCTTCCTAGGATGTGATGCCCCAAAGCCCAGTCTTCTCAAAGGACCAACTGCAGGCCATGCCTGTAAGGGTCTCAGGTTCAATATCTGATACCACACAGTCCTCTGAGCACCACTAGGAGCGTGTTCCCTGATCAGAGCCAGGTGTTGCTCCCAACTATCACTAGGTGTGCTCCCAAAACAAAACTAGAAAATAAATCCATAAACATAAAATAAAATTCCAACCCTCTTACATTATTTTGTTGGAAATACTTAACTAGCTCCTACTCACCAGATCTCTTCAGGGGTTCCCGTGACAATGAGACAAAAAAAAATTAATACAAATGAGCGATGGAAGGGGGGCAGGGCAGAGCAGTAGTGAAGCAGTAGGGTGCTTGCCTTGCACACGACTGACCCAGGACAGACCTCAGTTCGATCCCCGGAGTCCCATATGGTCCCCCAAGCCAGGAGCAATTTCTGAGTGCATAGCCAGGAGTAACCCCTGAGCTCCACCGGATGTGGGCCAACACCCCCCCAAATGAGCGATGGGGAGATGACTCCAAGGTATAGAGTACATGCTCTGCTCTGATCAGTTCTGATCCTCAACATCACATCCCCCCCCCCCAAACAACCTTCAGCATAGTGCAAAGTGTTAACTCAGAGCACTATAGATTAGAAAATTTTGGTTTTGTCTGTTTATTTCAGTTTTGGGGCCACACCCAGTGATCTTCAAGGATTACTCCTGGTTCTTCACTCAGACAGTGCTCAGAGGACCCTCTAGGATGATAGGATGCAGGGGATCAAACCCAGGTCACTGCATCCAAAACAAGTGCCCTACCCATTGTACCATCACTATAGCCCTAGAAAAGATGCCTTTATCCCAACACCACACCAGTCTAGTCCAGAGCCAGCAGCACCATTACCTTTATGCTGTTTGCCAACTTGTGTAATTCCAACCTAAAGGGAGCCTTCATCAGAGGTGAAATGAGGGACTGGAGACATAGGAGAGGGGGTGAGCCACAACCAAGCACTGCTAGGTGTGGCCCTGGAGGGTCCTGAGCACCACAGAAGTGGTTCAGGTACTTGCTAGCACCACAGGGTCCATATGGCCCTGCACCCTCAGCTGTGGCATTGAACCCCCACCCCCCGATGACTGAGAATCCTCAGGAGGGATTCCCCACGCTTCCTAAGTACACCCTCTCTCACCCCAAAATATAAAATGGAATGTACAAGTTCAGGACTTTTGCGTTTGTGATGTTTCATTTTATAACAGATCAGAGATGATTCACAACAATAACCCCGTGACGGAGGGTAGCTCAGGACTCAGGGATCCATCTCCTCTCAAGACTTCAGATGCTTCCAATTACTGCCTGCTCAGGCCCAGCAGAAATGAACACACATGCCAATGCGATCGTTTTCTTTTTTAGGGGTGGGGGTGGGGTCACACCAGGCAGCGCTCAGGGGTTACTCCTGGCTCTATGCTCAGAAATCACTCTCGGCAGGTTCAGGGAACCATATGGGATGCCGGGATTCGAACCACCATCCTTCTGCATGCAAGGCAAACGCCTTAACTCCATGCTATCTCTCCGGTCTCAATGCAATCATTTTCTTTTCCTTCTCTCTAGCCTTTACTTTTTATTTGTTCTGTTTTGGTTTTGTTCCTGGTTTGGGTCGCACCTGGCTTTGCTCAAGGCTTTCTCCTGGCTCTGTGCTCAGGGATCACTCCTACAGATGCACAGAAAATCATATGTGATGCCAGGGGTTGAATTTGGGTCAGTCCCATGCAAGGCAAGTGCACTACCTGCTGTGTTTCCTCGCTGTAGCCAAGCAGGCATTTTCTTCCTCAGTTTTTTTTTTTTTTTTTGAGGGGAGAAATTGGGGGGATCATACTCCACAGTGCTCAAGGCTTTTCCTGACTCTGTGGTGGTGCTCACTCTTGGTGGTGCTTAGGGAACCATATGGGTATCTGGGGATCAAACCCAGGTCCACTTTGTGCAAGGCAAGAGCCCTACCTGTTGAACTCTCTCTCTCTTGCCGTGTAATCATTTTCTTAAAGATAAATGTTGCCTGCCAAAGGGCTAGCTGTGTCCAAAGGGTATTGTAAACCTTTTGATAATTGCGAATAGACCTTCACGGGAAGAGGAACACACCCCTTGCTGTTTGAGCCCCAAGTTTCAGAGGTCAGGGTTTTCAACCTCTCCCCTGGGGGCAGGGCCCATAAAGATGTATCAGGAGCCATAAATCAAGGCACCTGGCTGGCTGTGCCCTGATGGGTCACTTTGATGGTTCTCCTGATTACCATGAACTTGATAGGGAGATGTGTGAGGGCAATGAAAGCAGCAGGGGGGAGGAAGATGGAGAGTCCAAGTTCAGCTTTGAGGAGGAGGAGGAGGAGGGTAGGAAGAGAAGGAGGAGGAAGACAAAGAGGAGGGGGAGGAGGGAGAAAGGGGGAGAAAAGGAGAAGGGGAGGAGGAAGAAGAATAGGAAGAGGGGAGAAGGACAAGGGGGAGGAGGAGAAGGAGAAGGGAAGGAGGAAAAGGAGGAGAGGAGGAAGAGGGGGAGGAAGAGGAGGAGGTAGAAGAAGAGAAAGAAGAGGAGGAGAAGTGGAGGAGGAGGAGGAAAAGGAAGAGGCGACTCAACCAAACACCCAGCCGCCAAACCCTTGCTCAGAGCAAAGGAAATCCAAACATTAATTCAAGAGGACACTGGGTGCAAAACTTGGCTCAGGGCCCCTGGGAGCCCAAGGCTGCCTCTCTCTGTAAGAAAGCTGAGACAGGAGCAGTGACCTTCAGAACAAATAATGATTCCCTCTAAGCACAAATATATCTCTGGGGCTGGACCAATAATAATACAGCAGGGAGGGTGTTTGCTTGGCAAGAGGCCAACCTGGGTTCGGTCATCAGCTTCCCATCTGGTCTCCTTAGCACTGGCAGGAGTGAATCCTGAGTGCAGAGCCAGGGATAAGCCCAGGACACTGCCATGTGTGACCCCAAAGCAAACTAAATGAAATAAAATAAAATAATAAATAAAATAAGCATCTCTGGACAACTTTCTGGCTACAGGAGTCCAAATTCCACCCATCCGGTTAGTCCTTTTTGAACTGTAGATAAGGAATATTACTTCTGCCACAAAGTGGCCTAAGCTAATTTTCTGAGCCAAAATGACTTCCAACCTTCTGGGTCAATTTACCTGCTCATGATGTCTGCAGAGTGGCGTAAACTTGAGGTTCTCAGCAGCAGTCACGGAGCCCCACCCATCCCAAGACCCTCCACCCCAGCCTGCCTGACGCCTGATTCTGCAAGGAACCGGGAGGCAGTGGGAGCTCTACACACTTTGATATTTCAGACACAGGATGGAGCTGCTAAGAATGTCGGCCTGTTTCCTCTCCTGAAGTCCCTGAAACCTCTGACCCTTCTTCTAATCAGTCTATTGAACACCAGAAAACAACCCCAGGCTCCCACCTATTAGATGCAAGGGCAGAATTTCAGCATTGTTACTTCATTTTCATTGTTTGGTTTTATTGTCACTTTCTTGTTATTGTTGTTGTTGCTGCTGTTGCTTTGTTTTGTTTGGGGGAGTAACAGAGGTTACTCCTGGTTCTGCATTCAGGAATTACAATGAGAACCAGAGCGGTGCCATTTACAGAGTTTGAGCCTAAATCTAGGAAAACAACAAAGACTAGACCCTCCCTGTTCCCAGAATGGTATCAAAAAAATCCCCCAAAACTCACCACTGGTCTCTGGGAGGGCAGAGACTGGACAACAACAAGCAAACAGGGCTTGTAAACAGATGCATGGCTTAATCAAAAGTCTGCATGCCTTGCATGCTGCTGACCCAGAATGGACCTGGGTTCAACCCCCGGCATTCCATATGGTCCCCCAAGCCTGCCAGGAGTGATTTTTGAGCACAGAGCCAGGAGTAACCTTTCAGTATTGCCAGGTGTGTCCCAAAACAAAAACAAAACAAAAAAAAAAAGAAATATATCTACCTTTTCTCTCTCTGTCGCTGCCTTCTCACTCTCTGTCTCTGTCTTCTCTCTCTCTGTCGTTCTGTCTTCTCTCTCTCTCCCTCTCCCTCTCCCTCTCTCTCTCATATGTTCTGCGTGGCAACTGGCCATCTAACAACACCTGGCAGACTCAGAGACCATAGGGGATGCTGAGGACAGAACCAAGTCCTTTGTTTGTGCAAAGCAAACAGCTTACCCACTGGTCTATGGCTCTAACCCTAATCATTATTTTGTATCTGAAGATCCACGACATGAATTTTTTTTTACTTACAACAGAAAATTTGGGAGGAGGGTCACACTTGGCAGCGCTCAGGTTTTACTCCTGGCTCTCAGAAATCACTCCTGGCAGACTCAACGAACCATATGGGATGCTGGGGATCGAACCCGGGTCGGCTGAGTGCAAGGCAAAAGCCCTACCCACTGTGCTATCGCTCTGGTTCCACAACAGAAACTTTCAGAAAAGATATAAAAATTTTATAAATAAAATTATGAATTCAGCAAAAGCCCAACCAACCAGCAGGAAATTGTCAAGCAAGGAAGTAGAAAGAACAGAATTTTCAGGACAAAAAAGAAAGGAAAGAAAACAGAAACAGGCTTTGAGCCTTTCCTAAGTTGAATAAGCAAGGACTAGTTTTCCTTCATTCACCCCAATTCCAGCAAAAGCAGGGTGATACTCAGGAGTTACTCCAGGCTCGGTGCTCAGGAGTCATGCGGTGCTTGGGACTCAAACCCACGAGGCCTCTGTCATGCGAAGCTTACACTCAGAGGCCTCATTTTGGAAAGTATTTACTTATTTATTTTTTTTGGGGGGTGCACCCACATAGCTAGTAATGCTCAAAGACTTCTTCTGGCTCCATACCTGGAGGTCGCTCCTGGCAGTGCTTAGAAGACTGTGTGGTACCAGCAACCAAACCAGGTCCTCCTGCATACAAAGCATGTGCTCAGGCCCTATGAATTATCTTTTGGGGCCCAACAATGTTGCTGTGTTTCAAGTAGCAACAGGAAGCCCAATAGAAAGCTTAACTAGACTGGGGAGAAAAGAATAGAGGACTACCTGGAGGAGGTAGAAGAGAGCTGAATGGCTGTCTGAACAACTCAGGTCTCTATGAAGTTCTTTGAGTTGGTCATCCCCATGGAGATGTTCCACCCTCATCCCCACCTTTTTCCAGCTCTTTAGGACCTTTAGTGGCACAATATCTTGCAAGACAGGGCCCTGATATTTTGTTTTTGTTTTTGTTTTTGTTTTTTTGGGCCACACCCGGCGGTGCTCAGGGGTTACTCCTGGCTGTCTGCTCAGAAATAGCTCATGGCAGGCACGGGGGACCATATGGGACAATGGGATTCGAACCAACCACCCTTGGTCCTGGATCGGCTGCTTGCAAGGCAAACACCGCTGTGCTATCTCTCCAGGCCCAGGGCCCTGATATTGGCTTCCCACAGAGTTAGTAAACTGTAGATGTCAATGGATTAAGAAAAAAAGAAAAAAGAAAATGTTATCCAGAACAGTGCTAAAAGAAGGCAAAGCCATATGCATGATACCCTTTGAGCAGCAGTACTGCAAACCATGGTATGTAAAAGATGGGGGCAGGGAGGGGGGCAGACTGGGAGTAGGAACAGGAAGGAAACGGGACATTGGTGATGGGAAATGTGCATTGGTGTTGCATATTATATGATTGAAACAACATATTATAAATGTGCATTGGTGTTGCATATTATATGACATGAACAACATTTGGGGGAGGGGTGTCCCACATACCTAACAATGTTCAGGATTTACTCCTGGCTCTGCATTTAGGAATTACTCCCGGCATTGCTTGGGGGACCATACGGAATGTCAGGGAGGTAACCCGGTTGGCCGCATGCAAGGCAAACACTCTTCCCATTGTGCTATGGCCTCAATCAACAACTTTTATATGTTTGTATTTGCTTTTATTTTTGAGCCACACCCAACAATGCTCAGGATTTACTCCTGTTTCTGCACTCAGAAATTACTCTGGGGGGGCCGGAGAGATAGCACAGCGGCGTTTGCCTTGCAAGCAGCCGATCCAGGACCAAAGGTGGTTGGTTCGAATCCCGGTGTCCCATATGGTCCCCCGTGCCTACCAGGAGCTATTTCTGAGCAGACAGCCAGGAGTAACCCCTGACAACGCCGGGTGTGACCCAAAAACCAAAAAAAAAAAAAAAAAAAAAGAAAAGAAATTACTCTGGGCAGGCTCAGGAGACCATATGGTAGGTCAGGTTGGTCGCATGCAAAGCAAACACTCTACCTGCTGCGCAGCCCCCTACACCTTTTTAACTCTGCAATCTCACAGTGTTCAACTTAAAATAATTAATAATAATAATAATAATAATAATAAAGCAGTGTTTCAGACTACTCTGATCCTGAAGTGAGACATCAGGGAACCTTCTAGACTGTGCAGTCCCAATGGGATGTACTCCTGTGGAAGCACTTGAGTGTGGGGAGTGAGGGGAGAGAGAGGGCAGAGAGAGGAAGCAGACAGCCAGATGGCATCCATGCCCAGGACCTCTAGAGCTCTTTTTCTTCTCTGCACACAGAGACAGGCCCCAGTGGTGCAACTGCTCCACCAGACACAGCCTTATCTATCTGGAACAGCATGTAAGTCTGCCAGAGTCTCCCACTGAGGGGAGTTCATGATCCAGAGCCAGGCTTTCTTGTGACCCCTCTGGCCTTCTCCCTTAAACACAGGGTGCAAGGAGGGGCGAGCAGAGGAAATGACAGGTCTGCTCCACCGAATCCGGGAAGGAAAGGACAACTCATTCCGGCAGAGAGCATTTGTGATCCGGACCAAGACATGCCATGGACTCGTGATCGGTCACCACCCCCTTCTTGCCCCGGCCCACACATTCTTCCTCCTTATTAACAGGCAGAGAGAGTACTAAGAAAATCTCTGTTGGATATGGATAGGAATATGGTCTCAATATAGACAGGGAACAAGGTTCCGTGTATAAGGTAATCTTTGCTCCCTGAGAGGAATTTTCTTAGGATCCTCAAGTCTCTGGAACCATAGTACAGCAGGTAGGGCACTTGTCTTGCAAATGGCTGACTCAAATTCGATCCCTGGAGGCACCGCATATAATCCACACACCCCATCAGCAGTGATCCCTCCCTGAGCACAGAGCCAGGTGTAAGCACTGAGCACAGCTGGATATACCTCCAAAACCAAAAGGAGAAAAAATAAAAATCTTTTTTTTGGGGGGGGAGGGGCATACTAAGTAGTGTTCAGGCATTACTCCAGATGGCTCTGCACTCAGGAATAACTCCTGGCAAGCTCAGGAAACCACATGGGATACTGGGGAACAAACTGAAGTGGGCCAACCTGCCCACTATGCTATCTTTCTGGCCCCCAAATCTCATTGTTTTGGGCTAAGGGCAGTGACCCAGCTTTTGGAGGAGAAAATACAAAAAAAATTTTGGGGGCTTTGTTTTTGGTTTTCCTACCTGCAAGAATTCCTTGTAGGTAGCAAAGGCATGCACCCTCCCTGCTCTGGCCCTGGAAAATAAAATTTAAATAGAAGTTTTAAGTTCATTCCTTAGGGAGGAGGGCAGGAAAGGAGTGGGCGAGGGGGGCAAAATAGCAGGGAGATGGGCCCGGAGAGATAGCACAGCGGTGTTTGCCTTGCAAGCAGCCGATCCAGGACCAAAGCTGGTTGGTTCGAGTCCCGGTGTCCCATATGGTCCCCCGTGCCTGCCAGGAGCCTATTTCTGAGCAGACTACCAGGAGTAACCCTGAGCAACGCCGGGTGTGGCCCAAAAACAAAAAATAAATAAATAAATAAATAAAAAATAGCAGGGAGATTTCTCACTATCTATACCTGGGTAACTTTCCATTTTAAATCTGGTGAAAGTATCCTCTAGCCTCAGAAACCAGTAAAAGTGAACTTTGCTTGTTTGTTTGTTTGTTTGGGAGTCACTTTTAAAAGACTGAAGAGAAGAAACTGCACAGGAGTAGCCCAATGGCAGGAGAACAACATCCCTTTGAGATCCATATCTGGAGCTCCCAGGTGTTGGAGAAGTTCTCAGAGGCAACATTCAGATGCAGAGACTGAGGATCTATCCAGAGAAGGGTGAACCCCTTGGAAAAGTAGAAGTCACAAGGAAATCTAAAGGTCCTGATAAGAATAGGAAAAGGCTATCAAAAGTCCAAGAGTGACAACACCTAGAGGAACTTTTATGTGTGCAGAGAGCTAGTGGAATACAATGTAGAGAAATTGGGTTAACCTTCTAATATCTGTGTGTGTGTGTGTGTGTGTGTGTGTGTGTGTATGTGTGTGTGTGTGTCTGTCTCTCTCCCTCCCTCTCAAAAAAAAAAAAACAAGTAAAGTAAAAAATAAAAGACTTAAGAACTATGTGGTCCTGAGGTCCATTCAGGGTTAACGAAAGTTAATTCATAGTTGCAGGGAGATCAGGAGTGATTTTAATCTTTGATTATGTATAATGTCCAAATTTCATACAATGAGATTAAACATCAACAGCAGTACAACAGTTTCTCTGGGTTGAAAATAGTGTTTCCCAGGCAAATATTCACTCAACTTCTGAGGCAGGCAACATTTTGCCTCAGTTGTACAGGAGAGGAAAACAAGGCTCAGAGAGGCTGAGATGGGGGAAGCCCACCCTTGATAAAATGAAGGTGCTTTAATTTTCGGGGGCTGGGGGGCAAAGGTATTTAAAATGCTGAATAAGGGTCCAGAGAGATAGCATGGAGGTAAGGCATTTGCCTTGCATACGGAAGATCGGTGATTCGAATCTCGGCATCCCGTATGGTCCCCAGAGCCTGCCAGAAGCGATTTCTGAGCGTAGAGCCAGGACTAACCCCTGAGCACTGCTGGGTGTGACTCAAAAAAACAAAAAAAATGCTGACTAAGCAGGAGGACTTGAGCATATAACAGCAGGTAAGGGGTTTGTCTTGCAGCAACCAGTCCAGGTTCTGGTTTTTGTTGGGTTTTGCTTTAGTTTAGTTTGGCTTGGTTTGGTTTGGGATCACACCCAGCTGTGTCCAGGGGACCAAATGGGATGACGAGGTTGGAACCCAGGTTCACTGTGTGCAAGGCAAACACCCTCCCCTCTATATTATTGCTCCAGCCCCCCCCCCCACAAATTCGATCCCCAGCACCCCACATGATCCTTGGAGTCCCACCAGGGAACAATGCTCAACTACAGAGCCAGAAATAAGCCCTGAGCACACCCAAGTATGCCCCCCAAATGATGAGTAAGCCTGAGTAGGCAGTTAAACGAACTGGGACTGAATTCCTGCATGAAGCAGGAATATGAAAATGTGGAAGCATCCAGACATTTCCCAATGCAGGGGTGGGGGTTGCAGCAGAGCCACTGGTTGTACTGAGTGCTCCCAACACTCACCCCCAGAATTAAAAGAGGCTGGGGAGTGTCCAGCTGAGGCCTGGTTTCTGACACTGAGGCATTCTTGGGCCCCAATTCCATTGGGGGGGGGTCAGTACTTCACCAGAGGCTGGTGGCCATCTTGCTTTCCCTGTCTCACCTCCACACTGCCCAAGAGGGCATCCTGGGTCACCTCCTCCAGAAAGGGGCTCAGTATTCCCACCCCTGCCAATGGCTCCTGGGTTCAGGGGCCATATCCCAGTGGTTTTCAACTTAAGTCAGGTAACTCCAGCACCTCCATGGCAAAGACAAGTCAGAAATAAGGAAAGCAGGTGAAGTAACTGGGGGTTCCCCCAGGAAAGAAAGTCTCTGTGCTGGAGAGAAGGGACTTTTCCAGCTGGACAGAATTACAGCTAGAACCTGGGGTTCCTCAAGTATGATACAATTTATATGTAACAGATATAACTATGTATTTCTTTCTACCACATATCTGATTAGGTGCTATATATCCTCAATTTTATACCATATGTTGGCATGATATACAGCAGATATAAAACATAATAATATATGCAAATACATGCTAATTTATGGAGCAATCACTTGAGTCCAAGGCAGACTATCTCAGCTCCAGAAGCACCATGTGAGTCTCCAGCTGGCCACACAACAGCAGCATCTAAAGACCATCAGTCCCAGGTCAAAAGGATCAGGGAGGAAGCTCAGGAATCCCTAAACACTGAGTTAGAAGCCCTAAGCATGACCCCAAAACCAAAACCCAAATTGAAAACAGAGAAGAAACCAGAATAATAATATTGCAGTTAGGGTGCTTACCTTGCATGTGACCAACCCAGGTTCAAACCCCAGCACCCCATCTGGTCCCAAGACTGCCAGGAGTGATCCCTTAGTACAGAAACCCCTAACACTACTGGATATGCCCCCTCCCAACACACACACACACACACACACACACACACCAATTAAAACTTCTAGAAGGAAACACTGGATAAACTGATATCAAGTTCAGGAGACTCGTGTTCACTGGAAGACACTCATTAAGACAATGAAAATGGGGGCCGGAGAGATAGCATGGAGGTAAGGCATTTGCCTTTCATGCAGAAGGACAGTGGTTCGAATCCTGGCATCTCATATGGTCCCCTGTGTCTGCCAGGGGCGATTTCCGAGCATTGAGCCAGGAGTAACCCCTGAGCACTGCTGGGTGTGACCCCCCCCAAAAAAAAAGACAATGAAAATAGGGTCAGAGTGATACCACAGCAGATAGCATAGCGTTTGCTTGCACACAGCCAACCCAAGCTCGATTTCCAGTGTGCCATATGATCCCTGGAGCATGCCAAGAGTGATTCCTTGGTTCAGAGCCAGGAGTAATCCCTGAACACTGCCAGATGTGCCCCCCAATAAAAGAGAGAGGGGGGCAGGAGAGATAGCATGGAAATAACATGTTTGCCTTGCATGCAGAAGGACAGTGGTTTGAATCCCGGCATCCTATATGGTCCCTTGAGCCTGCCAGGGGCGATTTCTGAGCACAAAGCCAGGAGTAACCCCTGAGCGCTGCCAGGTGTGACCCAAAAACCAAAAATAAATAAATAAGTAAGTAAGTAAATAAATAAAAGAGAGGGAATTAAAAGACAAAATAAGATAATATATACATATATATGTCTATATCATATTTGTATTTATAAGTATAATTCATAGTCCTATATAAAAGATAACATATGAAGTTCTAGGTCCTAGATGGCGAACCTATGGCACGCATGCCAGTGGTGACATGGCAAGGCCTTGCAGCTGGCATGCAGGAAGGTCAGCAATTAAGATATGCAGTGCGTGCCGCATAGTTTTTAGATACTAAAATCTTGTTATTAAGGTTTAATTGACATGCTGGCACTTTTGAGGAAATTCTTTGGTTTTGTGCGGCAGTTTGGGCACTCAGGCTCAAAAAGGTTAGCCATCACTGGTAGGAGATGATATAAGAATTAAGGTTCTTGCCCCCACATGCCCACATGCTGCCAACCCTTTGAACCCTAGGGACACCATCACTGGACAAAAAAGCTGAACAGAGGCCAGAGCCCACCCCTCCACACACAGCAATAAGGAAACTAAGCAAAACATATGTGTATGTGTGCTCACACACACCTATAGCACAAGGATTCTATTCAGAATATATAAAGAATTCCAAAACAAGAAAAAGACCTTTTTTGGGGGGGCCACACCGTTTGATGCTCAGGGGTTACTCCTGGCTAAGTGCTCAGAAATCGCCCCTGGCTTGGGGGGGACCATATGGGACGCCGGGGGATAGAACCTTGGCTAGTGCTTGCAAGGCAGACACCTTACCTTCTGCGCCACCTCACCGGCCCCAAGACCTTTTTTTTTTTTTTTTAATCTTTTAAGAGATTTATAAATCATGGGCCAGAGAAATAGCATAGCAGTAGGGCATATGCTTACTTGCGGCAGACCCGAGATGGAACTGGGTTCAATCCCCAGCATCCCATATGTGCCCCTGAGCCTGCCAGGAGTGATTTCTGAGCACAGAGCAAGGAGTAACCACTAAGCGCCACTGGGTGTGGCCAAAAAAAACAAAAGAGAGGGATAGAGAGAGAGACAGAGAGAGACACAGAGAGAGACACAGAGAGACAGAAACAGAGAGAGACAGAGAGAGATAGAGAGACAGAGATAGAGACAGAGACAAAGATTTATAAAACTGGGGCTGGGGTTTTTTTGTTTCATTTTGTTTTTTGTTTTGAGGAGCGTAGACTCTGAGTTATGCTGGCATTATTCAGGATTTACTTGAGGCTTAGAGCTCAGGCTTGGGGATGCCAAGGATTGAACCTGGGTTGATCTCTATCTGCTGTACTATCACTTTGGACCCTCAATGTTGTTTTTGTTTGGGAACCATATCCGATGCTGCTCAGGGCTTGCTTCTGACTGTTTCAGAGATCACTGCCTGGCAGGATTCAAGGGGCCATACGAGGTTCCAGGGATCAAACTTGGGGTTGGCAGGGAGCAAAGCAGGCGCCTTAGCTGTTGTACTATCTCTCCTAGAGATAAGAGACTTGAATAGGAAGGACTTGATCCAAAGGCAGAGAAACAGGCCATGATCCACACAGACAGACAGAGGCTTAGTTCAGGGGTCAGCAGAAAACGGGAGAATTCCAAAGAACTCCCATCCACAGCTCTCCTAACTGCCAGAGGCAATTAGAGTATTCTGATTAACCAGGAGGAGGGTGTGGTAGGTTTAAAAGAGGCACAAACACTTAAGAAAGAGACCCCACCTCACAGGGCCAGCTTTCACCCCAGAAGCCAGGGCCCAGATTCTTGAAAATACCATGGGAGAGCATGCAGCAGTCTGGGCTCCAGCTGAGACCTAGCATCAGCCCCATCGTACCCCACAGTGCCTGCACATGGGCAGGGCAGAATTCATTAAGGAAAAACTTGGTCCCATGACACGCATGGGTGAATCATCACTGAAGCTGTGGCAAACAGAACCAGGAACCCCCCACATACACACAAACAAAAGTCTATGTACATGCTTTAACACTGCACTACTATAGGCCTGTTCTGTTCATGTGTTTATGTTTTTGTGTGGTGCTGGGGACAGAAACCAGAGCATCATAGTCAAAGGCAAGACATCTGTTGCCAAACCAAGCTAGTCTCTGGCTTTCCCTTTTGTTTTGTTCTTTTGCTTGTCTGTTTGAGGGCCACACCAGGCTGTCTTCAACACTTATTCCTGGCTCTTTGCTATGGATCACTCATGGAGAACTTCGGGGACCATATGGGGTGCTGGGGATAGAACCTGGATCAATGGCAGACAAGGCAAGCACCTCCCTTGCTGTCCTATCACTCCAGCAACTTGTTTTGTTCTTTTTTTTTTTTTTTAATTTTGGTTTTTTTCTCTTTTTTTAATCCATCATATTGGGGGGGTCACACCTGGTAGTACTCAGGGTCTATTCCTGGCTCTATGCTCAGAAATGACCCCTGACAGTGCTCGGGACTTCTCTTGAGGGTTTGAAACCATGTCACAGCTGCCACAGTCACATGCAAAGCAAGAGCCTTCCCTCCTGTACTATGTCTCCAGCCACACTACCCTTTGTTTTGTTTTTGAGTGCCAGGCATGGAACTCAGCCTCATGACTAGCAAGCCATGAGCTTTACCAAGGAACCACACCTCGGTCCACAGACACTGCACTTCTCTGAGCTTGAGGAAATAGGCCAAATTCTCTATGGCAGGAGACAAGGTTCAGGGGATACTTGCGCGCCTGAAACCTGGCTTTGATTCCTGGCACTACCCCCCAGAATCAAAAATGGATGGGGCCCAATATCTGCTATCCCCTTTGTAGAGAAGATGAAAGTGGACCCCAAGAGGCAGAAAGCCAATCACAAATATTCCAGCACTGAGCTTCCAGGATGCAGTTACCCCCACGCAGGACCTCTCCATGTCTGCTGAACTGCAAGGGACCACCCTCTCAGATGGAGCTGGAGAATGTTCCAACTAACTGGGCTGAGTCCTTCAGGCCTCCCTGCAAGTGTCCACCCCAAATCGGGAAGCCAGAGCCAATGGCAGACTTTGAAGGCCCCCAAAGGCTGCTTCTCCTGAGCTGGAGAGGACCTGCCTCCCCTCATCACATTCTCTCCCCACAGGGGTGAGGCTACAGCCCTACCCTCTGCATCTCCCAAGAGTCCCTTCCACAGAATGATCCTCTCCCCACCCCATGCAATATTCTGCTTCTTGGGGCCCCACTCAAGGCAGAATTCAAGCTTGTCAACCACTCTCCTGGCATCCAGATGTGGCTCCAGATGTGAGTCTGGGACAAAGGACATACTAGCAATGAATTTGGGAAGGGCCAAGGTGTGTACACATGTGGACACACATGTGCATATATGTACATGTGTGCATGGTGGTGTGCACCTGTGTTGTGTACCTGTGATATGGGTTAACATGTGACATGTTGCCTGTGAAATATGTGTGTGCACAGATATTGTGTGCATGATGTCCTGCCTCTTAATGCCCTTCCTTTTCTCTAACAGGGACCAGAGTGATAGCACAGAGGTAAGGCGTTTGTCTTGCATGCAGAAGACTGAGGACACATCCGAGTTCAATCCCCGGTATCCCATATGGTCCCCCGAGCCTGCCAGGAGCAATTTCTGAGCCCAGAGCCAGGAGTAACCCCTGAGCACCGCCGGGTATGGCCCCAAAACAAAAACAAACAAACAAAAAACCCTTTTTCTTTAACAGACACACAAAAGGATCCACATCAGGACACCATAATTTTGATTTTTTCACACAATACCAGCTCTCCCTCAGAGCATCCTCCCCTGGCAGTCTCAGTCCCGCCGGGCAGGCAGGGGTTGGCACCCCCCAGTCATTGCCATGCCCCCCACAGAATTCACAGACCACAAGACACCGTCTCCTCCATGAGGATAAACACCACCTGCTCTCAGTTGCTCAGACCCTAATCTTGGCTCACATAATCACGGGTTGAGAGCTCAGAGGATGCAGTCTGGGGGACAGCACTCAGGAATGGCGGCCAGCCCCCCACCCCAGGCTCCCTGCCCTGTCTGTGTTCTTCTGAGTGACCCCGTGCAGGACGGTCTGGGGGGCCCCCCAGAGAGCTCTCCAGCAGGAAGGCAAGGCTCTCTAGATCTCTCCCTGCTGTGTGGCATCGAGGGCTGTGCCACCTCTCTGCGCTGAGGCTGCATCTTCTTAAAATAGCAATGTCAGCTGCTCTGACTTAGGTACAACATGGCTACACCACAGTCAACTTTTATTCAACACTATGACTGCATCTCCCCTCCACCAAAAGGGTCAAGACCCTCCACCACCATCTCTGTTACTTGAGCCCAGTCCTCCCCAACAAGCCCCCTGCAAGTCACCTGCTCCACAGAAGTCATTTTGTTGATCTGTGTTTTGTTTTGTTTCTTATTCTTGAATTTTTGTTGTGTTATTTGGTATTTGGGGGGGGGCACACATGGAAATGCCCAGGGTTTACTCCAGGCTCTGTGCTCAGAAAACTATATGGATGCGGAGGACTTTGCAGATTGTTTCTTTCTCTTTCTCTCCCTCCCTTTCTTCCTTCCTCTCCTTTTCTTTCTTTCCTTCCTTCCTTTCTTTCTCTCTCTTTCATTTCTTTCCTTCCCTTCCTTCCTTTCTTTTCTTTCTTTCTCTTCCTTCCTTTTTTCTTTCTTCCTTCCTTCCTTTCTTTCTCTCCCTTCCTTCTTTCTTTTTCTTTCTCTTCCCCTTCCTTCTCTTTCTCTCTCTCCCTCCTCCTTTCTTATTTCTTCCTTCCTTCCTTCATTCTTCCTTCCTCCCACCCTCATTCCTTCTTTTCTTCCTTCCTCCTTCCTCCCTCCTTCCCTCCCTCTTTCTTTCTCCATCCCTCCCTCCTTCCTTTCCTTCCCTCTTTCCTTCCTTCCTCCCTCCCTCCTTCCTTCTTCCTTCCTCCCTCCCTCTCTCCTTCCTTCCTCCATCCTTCCTTCCTTCTTTCCACTCTCCCTGCCTCCCTCCCTCCTTCCCTCTGAACTCAGAAGTGATCCTCAGTGGTTCTCAGGTGGAAATTGCAACAGAAGGAGCTGCATGCCAGCCCAATGCCTAGCATATTGTAGCGTCTCTCCAACCCACATCTGCATGGGAGTTGCTTAGAGAGACCAGGAGGAGGTGGGAGCCAGTGCAGGAAAGAGGCCAGAAGTGTGGGTCCTGCACCCATGCTACAGCAGTAGACTCCGGAAACTGGGCTCCATCAGTGTGCTAGAAACTTCTCCCTCCAAAAATGGGCCCCAGATGGATGCTGGTGCCTCAGCTCACAGCTCAAAGAGGCACTTCTGAGTTCACTGCCCAGATTCTGGGTGGAAGCAGTTCCTATTCTCTCCACCAGGTGCTCTGAGCTCAGGCTCTGGTCCAAGTGGGGCCCAGTGGCCCCATGTCATATCCCAAAGCAAGCCAGTTTCTTTAGGTCAGAGGGCAAGGTCCATGCCTGGAGCCCCTTTGTCAACCTCACACTTCCTACTTCTGAGGGTAAGCTCCCAGCACTCAGATAAGCCTGGTCGCAGGTCCCTCCATGCTAGCACCTGCTGCTTAGCTCTGATCATGTCCTGCCACCCACACAAATCTGTGCCCCACCCTAGACTCAGGCTTCACTTCTGGGAGAGTCTGACCTAAGACTCTTCACTTTCCTGGGACCACTGAGTCACCTGGGAGTTGCTCATACATAATATACTGGCTCTTCCTCTCCCATCGCCCCATCCACGGTGCAGAGCTGCAGGAGGAAGAGATACTCCACAGCAAATGGGCCAAGAAACCAAGGACTTGCTCAAGTCTTAAAAGTTGCTTTTTTTTTTGGGGGGGGGGGGGAGATAGCATGGAGGTAGGGCATTTTCCTTGCATGCAGAAAGACAGTGGTTCGAATCTTGGCATCCCATATGGTCCCCTGAGCCTGCCAGGAGCAATTTCTGAGCATAGAGCCAAGAGGAACCCCTGAGCGCTGCCAGGTGTGACCCCAAAAAAAGTTTTGGGGGGCTGGAGTGATAGCACAGCAGATAGGCATTTGCCTTGCATGCAGCCAACCTGGGTTTGATCCCTGGCATCCCATATGGTCCCCAGAGTCTGCCAGGAGTAAGTTCTGAGCGCAGAGCCAGGAGTACCTGCTGCTAGAGCATAGAGTCCAAAAGCAGAAAAGGCAATGAATGCACAAGCCATGAGGCCAGGGCAGATGTGACAGCAGATAACAGGAGCGTCTGGCCTAGAATAGGTTCTCATTGCTTGGTTGATCAGTGAGGGGGTGACACTTCAGCTGCATCATTAAAATGCCCAGGAGACAGGGCCAGTAAGATGGCATAGAAGTAGGGTGTTTGCTTTGTGCGGCGGCCATTAACAGACTTGGGTTCGATTCCTGGCATTCCATATGGTCCCCAAGCCTGCTAGGAGCAATTTCTGAGCGAAGAACCAGGAGTAAACCCTGAGCATAGCCAGAAGTGGCCCAAAACCAGAAGGAAAAAAAAATGCTCAGAAAGCAACCCACGAAGGCACAGGCCATGAGGGTTCGAGCTAGGAAGGAGGACAGAGCAGACACTTCTGCTCTCGGGCTGGAGTGGTGTGCAGGAAAGTGCAGGGCCAAGTCTGGAGAAGCAGACAGTGGGCAGGTTTTCTAGAGCTTTGAGGCGACCCAGAAGAAAGCGTCTGGGGTTCTCCCCCATTGCTCCCTGCGATCTGCTTTCCTGACTGGGAGAGGGTGCAATTACCAGCCGCCTGCCAGCAGCCTCGAGGAGAGCCCGTTCCCTGAGGGAGGGCATCTCATATGTCAGCATCCACCACCCTGGGCCGCTCAGGGGAGGGGGGCAGCTCGGAGGTTTGAACCTGGCAAGAAGGCATCAGAGGAGGAGGAAGCGAGCACTGGGCAGCAGGTCACATCACGCAGATTTAAGATGGGAATTCAAGGCCCAGAGTGAGAGGACAGCGGGGAGGGTGCTTGCCAAGACAGGTTCAAGCTCCAGCACCCCCCTTAAAGTGCCCCTTAGCCCCACCAGGAGAGATCCCTGAGCACTGAGACAGGAATTAAGCCCTGAGCACCACTTGAGTTTGGCCCAAAAGACAAAAACAACAAAACAAACAGAAAAAAAAAAAAAAGAAGAAGAAGACAAATTCAAATCCTGCTTATGGAAGCCTGGGCAAGTTGGCTGTGCCTCCTCAGATCCCTGCCTGCTGAGGGGTTAAGAACCTGCCAACTGCCAGCAGCCAGCAGCCAGAGCTCTGCTTTCCTCCAGGAAAGCACTTGGCATTGTTTCTTTAGATTCCATTTTTCACCAGCCTTCTCCCTTGGGGTCTGCACAGGACCAGGAGCTGGCAGTAACCACCAACAGAAGAGGGTCCCGCTAGGTGTAGCCACTGAGACCTACAGAATTGACACAGTCTGGAATGATAAAGAATTCACAGGAACACATAGTAGGTGTGTTTCTGGAATGTTCCTTCAATTTCAGGTACTGTGTCCCCTCCCACAAAAACAAAAGCTAGAGCCTGAAGTCACAGCTTGAGACTCGAAGTTAAGACCTTTTTCTCCTGACAGAGGGAGACCAGAATACAGGTATCTAAAAAGTGTTCAGTTTGAGGCAAGAGCGATGGTACAGTGATAGTGTTTATCTTACATGTGGCCAATCTGGTGAGATTCCTGCATCCCATGTAGTCCACTGAGAAGGGCCAGGAGTGATACATGAGTGCAGAGCCAGGAGTAACCCCTGAGTACCATCAGGTGTGGCCCCCCCAAAAAACAACAGATATATATATATATATATATATATATATAGGTATAGATATATATATTATATATAATATAGATATATAGATAGTCCACATCCCTCAGCACTTCTGGGCATGACACCTGAACACAAAAAGTGTGTTCCCATGTGGCTTCCCAAACCAACAACAAAGAATTCAGAAGGGGTTTTACTTTCTTATTTTTAGGTCATACCTCACAGTGCTAGGGCTAACTCCTGTGTGGCTAATTCCTCATACCCCGATCCCGAGGGGACTGGGGACTCGGGTCTGTAAACAAGGCCAATGCAGGAAATAATCCAAACCAGGCTGGAGAGATGAAACCCACCACGAGAAGCGGAGATCTGCCTGAGCCACGGTCTATATTGGAAAGAATAGGAGCACCCCGGTGGGTGGAGAAAAGGTTGGAATAGAGAGCCAGAGGTTCTTCCTGCCCAGGTGGGATAAATATATGTAAAGAAGAAGCCATCTTTGATTAGGGTAAACATATGTAAAGAAGAAGCCATCTTTGATTAGGGTAAAGACAAATTAATCTAACACTCCTGTCTCTGTGCTTGCGATCACTCTTAATGGAGCTCTGGAACCATAGGGAGCACTGGGTCTGTCCATATGAGGCAAGTATGCTGTACTATTTCTCTGGACCCTAGCATTCAGTTCTTCATGAAAGTATTCTCAGTTCTGGCAGGATCAAAGCCCAGCCCTACTTCTCCCCTCAACTGGCAACATCCTTAAAGTCTTAGAAGATTAGCTTTGGGTGAGGCCAGTTATATCCAGGCTGTGCCAGCAGGCATGAATCATGTCCCCGGAGGAGGAGCAGAGCCGATGCCATCCATGTGGGCCAAGCCAAGGAGGGGGCCGGGCACGTGGGGTTCCAAGCTCTCTGTCCCCAAGAACAGAGCAAGCCCTCAGCCCCAAGCTCAGTTTGGTGTGCCAGTCCCTGCACCCAGAGAAACTCAGATAGGGTTTATGACCTAGATAGGGAAATGGCGGAAACAAGAGTCTTAAGGGCTTAAGCTTCGTCATCCTGTCAAATTCCAGAGACCAAAACTCCGAAACATGTTTCTGGACTGGCAGGAAGGAAGAAAGGGGAGCACCCTAAAATACTGCAGGGTGCTCAGGTCCCACACCCAAGCGTCGCTGAGGCAGGCATTACTGGCATCAGTCCTGTGGCATGGTGCCAGCCGGGGAGGCCTGGGGTTCTGGATAGGGCTTCAGCACTGTGCCCTCCTTGAACTTCCAGTTCCCCAGTTGAGAGAAAGGTGTTCAGGGTCCTGAGAGATAGCATAGTGATTAGGGGGCCTGCCTTGCACACGGCTGACCCAGGTTCAAACCCTTGCATCCGAGTACCACCAGGAGTGATTCCTGAGTGCAGAGCCCTGAGCTCCACTGGGTGTGGCCCCAAAACAAGCCAAAAAAAAAAAAAAAAAAAAGCTGGCACCGTATTTGTGCCCCCAGCACCCTCAGGGTCCTGAGCCCTTCGCAGGGAAAAGGAGGGAGCTAAGGCATCCAGGCTAGAGTCCAAGGCCAACCCCACCCACAAGTCACTATGGGGTTGCCATGGCCACACCCCTGAAGGAAGGGCCAGACTGGGTGAGAACAGCACCTGTTATGCCACACCTGTGGGACCCAGAACCAGTTCAAAGGGGCTTCAGATTCTGCAGGGCAAATCCAAGATCATAGGCCAATGCCGCCTCTGCTGCTGTGTGTACACATGAGTGACAGGCGCCAGGGCCTATACTCGTGTCTCCCAAAGCTGGGTGGGTGGGTATAAGATGAATACGTAGATATGGGGGTCCCAGGGGTATGTGGGAACCCTGGGAAGGGCTGTAGTTAAAAGCAGGGAAAACATGTGACCCCTCCCAGACCTCAGCTACTTAGAGATTGTGTGACCAGTGAGCAAACTGCAACACGCCTGAGTCGATTCTCCGTCCCTTCAACCGTGGCATGGAAGAAAGGACAGTATGTCCATGGGGACATGGCACCAAGTCCAGAGCAACAGGACAGTGGGTAGGGCACTTGCCTTGTACAGAATTTGCTGGGTTCAATCCCCAGCATCCTATATGATCCTCTGAGAACTACCAGAAGTAAATATTGAATACAGAGACAGGAGTAAATCTACACCAAGAAAGAAAGAAAGGAAGGAAGGAAGGAAGGAAGGAAGGAAGGAAGGAAGGAAGGAAGGAAGGAAGGAAGGAAGGAAGGAAGGAAGGAAGGAAGGAAGGAAGGAAGGAAGGAAGGAAGGAAGGAAGGAAGGAAGGAAGGAAGGAAGGAAGGAAGGAAGGAAGGAAGGAAGGAAGGAAGGAAGGAAAGAAAGAAAGAAAAGAAAGAAAGAAAGAAAGAAAGAAAAAGAAAGAAGGAAAGAAGGAAAGAAGGAAGGAAAGAAAGAAAGAAAGAAAGAAAGAAAGAAAGAAAGAAAGAAAGAAAGAAAGAAAGAAAGAAAGAAAGAAAGAAAGAAAAGGAAAGAAAGAAAGAGAAGAAAGAAAGAAAGAAAGAAAGAAAGAAAGAAAGAAAGAAAGAAAGAAAGAAAGAAAGAAAGAAAGAAAGAAAGAAAGAAAGAAAGAAAGAAAGAAAGAAAGAAAGAAAGAAAGAAAGAAAAGGAAAGAAAGAAAGAAAGAAAGAAAGAAAGAAAGAAAGAAAGAAAGAAAGAAAGAAAGAAAGAAAGAAAGAAAGAAAGAAAGAAAGAAAGAAAGAAAGAAAGAAAGAAAGAAAGAAAGAAAGAAAGAAAAGAGGAAAAAACCCACATTCCATTCTGACTTGAGACCCAAATTTGATTTCAAAAACTATAAAAAAAAAATCAATAAAGCATTAAAAAAGAATGATGGGCCTGAGTGGGCACAGTGGGCAGAGCACTTACTTTGCACTCAGCCAACCAGAATTCAATCCCCAGTACCCCATATGATATGATCCCCCCAGAAATGATCCCTGAGTGCAGAACCAGGAGTAAGCCCTGAGCATAGAGGGTATACCCCCCCAATGGCATGGCTGGAGGGGGCTAAGTTGGAGAGGCTGTGAAAATTAAAATAGCAAGCAAACAAAATACAAGCTAGGTGCTGGGTCATGTCATTTGAGTGACATGGTACACACCCCTACTCTAAGACAAATTCACCCCCACTCCAATACCTCCCCAAAGGAAACCCCTTTATGCATCAAGCCAAAGAACAGTCAGGAGGCCTAAAACTACCCCTCCAGCTGGGTCTGGCAAGGCCAGCTCTGCCTTTGAGGGCTCCTGATCTGGAAAGAAGGGAGCTGGGCAGAACCCAGAAAAACCAGGGAAGTTCCCATCAGTGAAGAGTGATGGGAGTGAAGGGATGTGTGGGAAGGAAGATGGAGCCCATGCCAAGGTGCTGAGGTGGAACTGGGGGAAGGAAGAGGGCCTAAAGGCTCAGGGCATCCCAGGGAGGAGGGCGCCAAGTAGAAAAGGGATCTGAGGGGCAAGCCTGGGACTGGTCAAACCAGGGGATTCTGCTCATGGGCAGGAATTTTGTTTATTCATTTGGTTTGGGGTTGGGGCCAATCTAGCGATGCTCAGGGTCTACTCCTGGCCCTGTACTTAGGAATTACTCTGGGTGATGTTCGGGAGAATCAAATCCAAGCCGGCAATGTGTAAGGCAAATACCCTGCCCACAGTCCTGTCACTCTGGCATGATTTTGGGCAACTTTATGCAGTTGTTTCCAATGAAATTTGCCAAAGTGGGTTAAGAGACACAGTGCATGTGGGATGCTAATGCAAGGAGGGAAAAGGGGAACTAACTGGAAGGCTGTAACTGGAGGTGTCTAGGGTGCAGTGAGGAATCATAATCAGTATAATCTGTCTACATAAAAAAATAATGAACCCCCCTCAAGAGAGAAGTCCCTGGGCGAAGTTCAGGGTATCTATATGAGGGTAGAAGGTTCTGGACAGATGGTTTTTCAGGCTCTTTTCCTATGTTTGATTAAAAAAAAAAAAAGTTTTTTTTAAACAAAATTCAACACATGTTTAGCAGAGTGAGAATTTTGTCACTTCCTGCCTGAACCCCAGAACCCCTAGAAGAGTTTCCCCTTGCACTGAGGAGGCTCATCCTTTCTTGTTCAAACTTCACACAGACAAAAGTCCACTTGGCAGAGGACCCAGGGTAAGCTGGGGGTTCACCCTTCTTCACCCCTGGACACAGCAGCTATGACAACAATGAGTGTTTTCTCACAGGGGTTGAGAGCAAGGGTTCCCAGCTCAACCCAAATAATTTCTTCCCCACCCAAGGGCAGGGGTCGACCCTCCTCCCACATACACACATAGGCCAATGCATCGCCTCAGAGCCCAGACCAGCCCTGAATTCCTGGGTGTGGAAGCCCAGAATCTCCTGCTGAAATCCTCTCTGCAGCTCAAATTGCTTTGCTGCTCCTGTGAGTGAGGAGTCCTGAGAAGGTATGTGAGGTGTCCAAAGACATGCACCTAGGAAGCCAGAGCAAGGTCCACTCTTGGGCCTTGGGCCAGCACCTCCTCCAGGGAATCATTCATCCATTTATTAGGTGCTGAGTAGGTGCCAATACAAACTTCATGCAGGAACAGAGCAAAGTGAGTCAACCAGGGCCACAAGGCAAGGAGCTGACCTAAGTTCTTTCCCTGGCATCCCATATAGTCCCCCAGCCTGCCACGAGTGATCCTTGAGCACAGAGTCAGGAGTAATCCCTGAGCACTTCTGGCCCCAAAAATAAAAAAGATAAAAAAAGAAAGAAAAGAAAAGAAAAAGAGGGGCCAGAGTGATAGTAGGGTATTTGATTTGCATGCGGCCATCCTCGGACAGACTCAGTTCGATTCTCAGCAGCCCATATGGTCCCCCAGCCTGCCAGGAGCTATTTTTGAGACAGACAGACAGACAGACAGAGACAGAGAGACAGAGACAGAAAGAAAAGAAAGAGTGAAAGAAGAAAGAAAGAAAGAAAGAAAGAAAGAAAGAAGGAAGGAAGGAAGGAAGGAAGGAAGGAAGGAAGGAAGGAAGGAAGGAAGGAAGGAAGGAAGGAAGGAAGGAAGGAAGGAAGGAAGGAAGGAAGGAAGGAAGGAAGGAAGGAAGGAGGAAGGAAAGAAAGAAAGAAAGAAAGAAAGAAAGAAAGAAAGAAAGAAAGAAAGAAAGAAAGAAAGAAAGAAAGAAAGAAAGAAAGAAAGAAAGAAAGAAAGAAAGAAAGAAAGAAAGAAAGAAAGAAAGAAAGAAAGAAAGAAAGAAAGAAAGAAAGAAAGAAGAAAAAAAAGGAAAGATAAAAGAAAAATGTATCAGGCCAATTTAATAGCACAGTGGGTAGGACACTTGCCTTGCATGAGGGTGACCCAATTTCAATTCCCAGAACCCCATATGGTCCTTCAAGTCCACCAGGAATTATTCCTGAGCACAGAGCCAGGAATAAGCCCTGAGCCAGGTATGTGCCTTATCACCCCCCACTCCTCCAAAAAATCAAAAGAAGTCTACTTCATGGCCTGTGGGGGTTATATGAAAAACCACATTTCAGAGTCCAGCACTGCTGTCTAAGTGGACCAGGCCCATTGAACAATAGAAAGTACCTGATGGCGGGCCCGGAGAGATAGCACAGCAGTGTTTGCCTTGCAAGGAGCCAATCCAGGACCTAAGGTGGTTGGTTCAAATCCTGGTGTCCCATATGGTCTCCCGTGCCTGCCAGGAGCTATTTCTGAGCAGACAGCCAGAAGTAACCCCTGAGCACCACTGGGTGTAGCCCAAAAACCAAAAAAAAAAAAAAAAAAAAAAAGTACCTGATGGCTTGGATGATAGACAGAAGAGTTGGGTGGACAGAGGCGATGTGAGCCAGGTGGTTCCGGAAAGCCAAAACTATGTACTCTCTGCTTTACAGAAGTTGACCAGGCTCTATGCTCTGATCTGGTCTGTCACTTCTAGGTACGAGTTCCCCGGACTCAGCCCAGGCTTGAGCTGAAGTAACAAGGGCCAGCGATCAAGGAAGGCTCCTCCCTCAGGGGCTGAGTATCCGGAGGCTGGTGATAGGAGGGTGAACTAATAAATGAATGAATGAATGAAGGGAACAGACACACCTCAAAGGGAAGACACAGGCTCCTCCCAACAGTCCCAAACCAGTCTCATGTCCAACAGTAGCAGCATGGCTGTGACATTCCGTGGGCCCCTGAGCGCCAAAGAGAGGATGTGATTCATTCCTTGGGGCCTTTCACCAGGACAGGAAGGAAACTGGGAGGCCTTGGAGCCAGATCTGGAACCAAAATTAACTCCTCTCCATCACAGCCGCCACCCTATCCCCCAATACACACATAACACACCACATGCATGCACTGCACATCTTCCACCTTGTTTAGGGGGGATCTACCCCCACAGTCAAGTGGGAAGGAGTGTGAGGGGAGGCTGGTTCACATCTCCCCAGAGGGCGTCCCGCAGATTTCCCCCACAAGGAGTGAGCATTCCTCAAGGATACCAGCTCCTCTACCCCCAGTACAGGGACCAGAAAGAGACCGGAGAGATCAGCACAGCAGCCGATGGTGCTCCACATGGCACTTCCCATGTGGCCAATTAGCTTCTCCTGGGAAGGTGTTTATGGGACCCAGAGGGGAGCAGGCACATGCTTAATTGATAGAAATCTCCGCAGAAGGGAAGTGGCTGAATAAATATGAGGTTCTTTCTACCTTCTGGGAAGGGGGACGTGCTTTTCCAAAGGACCAGAGAAGCATCGACTCTAAAGGACTGGAACAGCAAGTGAACAGGTCTTGGGGTTCTAACACGGCCAGGTCCAGACATAGTCACCAGCCCCCACACATGGCCAGTCAGGGGACAGGTCAAAGGGGGGGGGTGTCTGCCTTTTCCTTCCAGAGCTCTTTTCTGCACTGGGGGGATCACAGAGGATCACAAGTAGAAGGAAAATCAGTGCTCACTCCTCTGGCACAGATGAGTTGCCCCCCAACTCCCTTAGCTGGACCAATAACACCAAAACACCACCATTTGCTGGCCCGGAATCCCAGCCCCAGTGAAACTGAGGTGGCGCCTTCTTCCCAAAGCCTTCACCTCCAGGTGTGCTTAACCAGAGGTGGCTTGGGCAAGGGAACTCTCTCCCATCTGTGTGATGCTAGCGAAACTGCTTGCTTTCTCTGGTCCTCCATTTTGGTCCTGCCTACCTGCCAGGGCTCGGATGATAAAAGGGAGGAAATGGGCAGAGTGCATGGGGCAGGGGATCCCTTCAGGCATGGACAATGCCCTTCACAGCCATGCCCCCTCATCCATAGCCAGAATCATCTTCCCCCAGAGTGAATCGATGAAGGCGGTCCCAGATTCAGTCCCACAGAAGCTCTTGTAATGAGATCCAAGCTGTTACCTGGCCCTGTGCCCAGTCTCCCAGGTCCCCTGACTCCTAGTCTCTCTGTCCATGACTCCCCACTGCCTGTTCATGCTTCCTCTGCTCTGGTGCCCCTGTCCTCTGCTGCAGGACCATACCTAGCCGGTTCCTTCACACATACTGTTCCTTCAGCCCAGAAAGATGTCCCCACCAGCACTCTGGCAGGGTTCCCTCCCCTCCACACACTCCAGAGATCCTTCTTCACTGCATCATTGAACTCCATCCATTCTGCGTCCACACCCAGGCAGGAGGCCAGAATGTGACCTTATGTGGTGTTTGAGGTGATTAAGTCTTCATGGGACCATGAAGAGCTGTGAGAAGTGACTTTCAAAAGACAGGAGGAAGGGCCCAGGGAGACAGTACAAGGGTCAGGGTACATGTCTGCAGCCAGCCCCAGTTAGATGCTAATACCACCTGGTCCCCTGGGCATCACTGAGGACAGCCTTGGAGGCTCTGAGCACTGCAGGGACACTGCATCCTTGGATCCTTGCACTGAACTGCTGGTGAATTGGCTGAGAGATCCAGAATAATTAGAGCACCCTGGCCCCAAACAAGCAGACACAGATGGATAGACAGACACCAGTGATGACAGGGAGCCCGCAGTCATATAAAAGGAAATGAGCTGGTCCCCCTCTAGGTCCTTAAGAGAGTGGCCTGTCTTTGGTACTTTGAGCCTCCAGACAGGGAGAATGAGTTCTAGCTTTTACCTCTGGTGAACTGTGATAAGTTGCTACAACCCCCTCAGAAAGACCCGAATGGCCTGCAGAGTACATCCCATCCCCCTGATTTTCTTCCCAGCATCCTCTCCTGCAATGTCCACTTGCCAGTCATCACCTGAGAAAGGGACCCTGCAGCCACCAGCCCAGAATCTGGCCCTCTGCTAGCTGCTGCAGACATCTCATAAATGCATGAATATGACAGGCATGCCAGGGATGCCCTGGAGGTCAAGGGAGGCAGCAAGGATCGGAGCGATAGGACAGTGGGTAAGGGAGTCTGCCCCGCTTGCACAACCTGGGCTTGATCCCTGATGCCCCGCAGGGTCTCCTGAGAGTCTCCTGAGCCAGTAGGAAGTCCTGAGCACTGCCGGGTGTGGTCCCAAAACAAGGAAAACAAAAGCAAAAGGGATGCAGCCAAGTTCACAGCCAGAACTGACAGGGAGCCATGCTCACTATCCCTCAGTCCAGAAAATCCAGCATTAGAACAAGACACTCACCCCACTAGGACTTGGCCCAGCGGCAGATGCTACTCCCCCTCCTCCCCACTGCTAGCCCTGTGCCCTCAGGGCTAAGTGCCCAACCAAGTGCCCAACCTTGGCCAGGACAGTCTCCTCTCAATAAACCTGTAAATAAAAAACCTCTTGTCCTCTAAGGCTCTGGGGTCATGGCAGAGCAGGAGAGATTCTGCACATGGAATTACCCCAATGCTCACAGGGCAGTGATGGGCAAATAAGCAAGTGGCCTCACCCGTGGGACTCCCCTCATTCCATGTCACTGACCAAATCAGCACTGGGAGGAAGACAAAAGCACAGATTCAGGGAAGGCAGACACATTCTGAGGTGGGTGCAGAGATATCTCAGTGGCTGAAAGCACTGACTTTGCAAGCGTGAGGTCCTGAGTTCAATGCATGGTGCTGCCCGCATATGCCCAGCTCAGACACGGACACTCTGCTCTCTGCAAAGTCCAGTGCTGTCATCACCTACTGCACAATCTCAGCCAAAAATGTATGAGCACCACAACCATAGTGTGTCACCAACCCCTTTCTCTACCTCCTAATCTCTGACACTAAAGTTTTTCGAGATTCCCTGGCAGATGTAAGTCCCGAGGACTGCCAAGTGCAATTCAAAACAAACAAAAAACTAAGTGTGAGACTCCAATAGCAACAATGAAAAATAAAACAGCCAAAAAAGAGGTGTGGTTTTGGGGCCACATCTAGAGGCGCTCAGGGGTTACTCCTGGGTCTGCGCTCATATATTGCTCCAGGTAGGCACGGAGGGGACCATACGGGCTGCCAGGTCTATCCAGGGCTGGCCACATGCAAAGCAAACTCCCTACAGCTGTGCTATTCCTCCAGCCCAAAAAAGAACTTTTAAAAAGAAAAAAAAAAAAACCAGGTGCAAGAGAAAGTCCCCATCGGTGCCTGTCTGGCCTTAACTCCTGAACACCACTTGCTAACCACCCTTCTTACCCAAGTGACAGCAAAATCTCTGGCTCAAAACCCGCAGGAACAGAGAAATGCATCCAGTCGAGATCACCAAGTTTAGCTTTCTTTGTCTTTTAAAAGCCAAGTTGGATGCGTGTTTGTGAAAGAATGATTTTCTGTGGACGACATTTTACTGTGACTCAGTTCCAGGCCACCAATACAATGGCGTCCAAGAAGCCAGAAGTGTAAAGTGAATTTCTGAAGCAAACTAAATGAATTCCTGACAGACACACCATCACTGACACTGCTCTTCAAAGACACTGCAGGCAATTTATAGAAAAAAGAAGCAGAGAAAACTACAACTACAAAGATAAGCCTACATTTTTCACCAACTTGGGAAAGAATCTAGCATAAATCCTGCAAATACAGCTAGATTTATGCTACCCTGGCTGACCCTGTTTGATCCCTGGCACTGCCTAGGTTTCCTGGAGCACCTCCCAGGAGTGGTACCTAAGCACAGAGCCAGGAGTAAGCCCTGAGTACTGCTGGGTGTGGCCCCAAAACCAAAAAAGAAAAAGGAATTAACCTTTTCTTAGACTCCCCCCATATCACAACCCCCAACTTACTCTTCAGTCTGGGTTCCTGCACTTCAATTTTCCTCTGTTGTTGAGTTGACTAAATTGGGTTTTCTGTCCAAGAGGGAAGCAAACAGAAATCATAAATGTTCTTGGTCTGGGGCCTAGAGGTGCTCAGTGGTGGAGGAGGAGCACGTGTGAGTATGATCCCCAGAGGTGTTCTCCCTACCCCACCCCAATGCTGCCAAAGAAAGGTGTGTTGCTCTCCAGACACATCTATCAGGTATGCACCAGCTGTGCTCATTAAAACAGCAAAGGAAGCAGGGAAAATAGCTTAAAGAAATATCATGGAGGGGAAGAGATAGCACAGTGGTAGGGCGTTTGCCTTGCATGCAGTCGAAGGCAGTTCGAATCCCAGCATCCCATATGATCCCCCAAGCCTGCCAGGAGCGATTTCTGAGTGCAGAACCAGGATTAACTCCTGAGCGCCACATCACTGGGTATGGACCCTCTCAAAAAATAAATATCAGGGGGCCAGAAAGATAGTATAGTGGGTAGGGCATTTGCCTTGAGTGCAGCTGAACCAGATTTAACTCCCAGCATACTATATGGTCCCTTAGCACAGCCAGGAGTGATCCCTCAAAGACAGGAGTAGCCCCTGAACACTGCCAGGTGTGACCCAAAAACCAAAAACATATAAAAAAAAAAGAGAAATTCCACAAACCTGAAAATGTGAATTGTGTGATAAACATTGCCTAAGAGAAAGGTTGTGCATGGTCAAAGCATCTAGGTTTTTGCTATTCAATCCACAGGTTTATTGGACATCAACCCCAATGGAGGGGACTTTACATACTAGGAGAGTGATAGCATGGGAAAAATCTAGACACGGTTAGAATCATGAAGAGAGAGAGTGAATGCCAGACCCAGGAACCCACACTCATTTCCTGTGCCCATCTCCTTTGGGAGTTGCAGTCCCAGATGTTGACGCCCACCCAGAGCAGGGAAGTCTGAGATCTTTGCACAGCTGGCTAAGATCTACTTTTGACCAGGCCTTTCCCCTACAAAGTCCAGCAGACTCAGCAGCCCAGGGCTGATCCAGGAAAGGGCCCAAACCCGTTTCTCCACCCCCCATCGTGCCCAGACACCTTCATGTCCCCACTTGCCCTATGAGTGCCCCACATCCCTAGTAGAAGCACCCAAGCTGGCATGTGGCCCTCAGGTGGGACTGCAACTGGAGCTACCTCATACCTGCTTGCAGGTTCCCCCAACAATGGAACCAAAGAGAGGGCAAAGGGTGCCAGGTAGAAAGCAGGCAAAGGGAAACAGGAAGCAGGAAGCAGACAGGAAACAGGAAATCAAAAATAGAAAGTGGGAAGCAGAAAACAGGAAGCGAAAAGCTAGGGATTCCTCAAAATCCCACCTGTATCTTTAGTGTGACCTTGAGACAAACATCAACAAAGAATGATCACACTCATTTGTGGGATATTAATAAAAAATATAGTTGGGTAATAATATCCAGAAACGATAAGAGATGAGGGCCAGGGACCAGTCCATGGTAGGAAGGTTGCTGCATATAACAAGGGAGTGCAGTTAGGGCAGAGAAAGGACCATTATGTCAATGATAGTTGGAAATGATCACTTTGGACAAGAACTGGGTGTTGAGAGAAAAAAGTGATATGCATGACACCTTTCCAGTAACAAGATTGCAAACCACAGTGTCTAGAAGGAAGAGACAAAGAGAGGGAGAGAGAGAAGGAAAATGTCTGCCCCAGAGGCAGGCAGGAGAGGGCAGTGAGGAGGGTAGGATGGAAACTGGGGGCATTGGTGGCAGGAAATGTGCACTGGTGAAGGGTGTTGTACAATGTATGACTGAATCTCAATCATGAACAACTTTGTAAGTGTGAATAAAAATCCAACTGTATGTATTAAAACCAACCTTGTAATCACGGTGTTTAAATAAAGTAACTTAATCATTTTTTTGCTCGAGTTCTTTGCTCCCTCCTAAAATAGAACCACTTCCAGAAGAAATAAAAGGACAAAATCAAGACCTGGTGAAGGCCTGAATCTAATGATAGCTCCCTAGAACCCAAGGCTCTGTTCTTTAATTGGAAGTGCCTGAGGTGGCGTCACTGACCTTAAGGGAGATACTCAGCATTCCAAGAAGTGTCAAATAGGCTCATGGTGGGGAAGGAAGAACCAGCCTGGCTCACAGTTTACTGACCTAGAATCCCCACTTCCCAAACAAATGAAGCTGGTCCATGAGGTAGCAGGAAAAACCCTCCCCATTGCTGGATTCAGAAGTCAAGACCCAAAGACCCTGCAAGAGGGTTGCCAAGGGCCAAGCAAGCTGCCCAGGGAAGCATCTGGAGCCATGGTTGCCCAGCTGGCTCTCTGATGAAATCCAGACAAGGAGAGGAACTGCAATGGAGGCTGATAAGACTAGCGATAGGACAGTGGGAAGGATGCTTACCTTGCATGCAACTACAATCCTAGTTCTGTCCTCAGAATACCATATAGTCTGAGCCCTGTCAGGAGTGATCCCTGAGCTCAGAGCCCAGAATAAGCCATGAGCACCACTGGGTGTGTGCCCAAACAAACAAACTCACTAAAAGAAGTGAACCATCGGGCCCGGAGAGATAGCACAGCGGTGTTTGCCTTGCAAGCAGCCAATCCAGGACCAAAGGTGGTTGATTTGAATCCCGGTGACCCATATGGTCCCCCGTGCCTGCCAGGAGCTATTTCTGAGCAGACAGCCAGGAGTAACCCCTGAGCACTGCCGGGTATGGCTCAAAAACCAAAAACCAAAAAAAAAAGAAGTGAACCATCAGGCTTACATGGCCAGCAGAGAATCTCAAAGGTGTCCCCCAACTCTAGATACCTGTTGGGCTCAGAAATATGTTGCTACAGAGGTTAAAGAACTCTATGGATTGAAAACCACTGAGTCTAAACTGGAGAAACTGTGTGAGATGTGAAAAATAATTCAAAAAGTTTTTTGTTTGTTCTTTTTTTTTTTTTGGTTTTTGGTTTTTGGGTCACACCTGGCAGTGCTCAGGGGTTACTCCTGGCTCTGTGCTCAGAAATCACCCCTAGCAGGCTCAGGAGACCATATGGGATGCTGGGAATGGAACCACCATTGGTCCTGGGTCAGCCGTATGCAAGGCAAATGCCCTACCACTGTGCTATCTCTCCAACCCCACAAAAAGGTTTTTCCTTTATGTATTTATCTATTTTTGGTTTGGGACCATAGCTGGCAGTGCTCAGGACTTAACTCTGGCTTTTTGCTCAGAGATCCCTTCTATCTGTGCTCAAGGAACCATGCAGGGTGCTGGAGATAGAACTAGGTAGGATGAACACATTCCAGCATGCACCTTGCCACCCCACCACTGTACTTAATCTCCATGGTGCCAATGAAGCTTTTTTATTTTTTATTTTTTAAGGACACACCTGGTGAAGCAAAGGACTTACTCCTGGCTTTGCACTCAAGAATCACTCCTCGGGCAGGCTGTTCTAGCACTGGTTTATATTGGGACAGTCAGTGGAAATTTTTTCTCTTTTTTTTCATATTGATATTATTGTGTGCATATATTCTATATATCCATAATATCCATCTTGTATTGGGACCTTGATACTGCCCTACAAAGCTCATTTCTAATATTTTACTGCCTCAGTCCCAACCCTTACTTCCCCCCATCTTCCCATGTAGGTGCAGCTAATGACATGAAGCTCACCACATAGAATGATAAGTGCAGAGAAATAACTACACTGAAAACTATCATAACAATGTGAATGAATGAGGGAAAAGGAAAGCCTGTCTCGAGTACAGGTGTGGGTGGGGTAGGGAGTGGGTAGATCTGGGAAATTGGTGGTGGGAATCCTGCACTGGTGAAGGGGGGGTGTTCTTTACATGACTGTAATCATACAAGTACAATTATATTTGTAATCACGGTGTTTAAATAAAGATAATTAAAAATAAAAAAATAAAATAAATAAAAACAAAATAAAAGAATCACTCCTCGCAGTACACAGGGGACCATATGGGATGCCAGGGATTGAACCTATGATTGGTTAACTCCTACCCGCTGTCTTGTGGCTCCAGTCCCCAGTGAAGCATTTTAAAGCATTAGCTGAACCTACAGAAAAGTCCAGCAGCTGAGTGGCAGCCCCAGTGATGCAGACATGAAAACTTTCCAAGGTGCCATAAGAATGAACTGAGCACGTTGGGGACTGCATTGAATCCACAAGTTCAATTTTCAAAGCGCAAGCTGGAAGTGGGTCCAAATTCTCCCTCCTGGGTGACCTGGGCTAGTGACTTCACCTCTCCTAGCCTTGGTCTTATCTGGAGAATGAAGGGTGAGGGACAAGAAGACTTCAGACTGGGGAGAAGAGAATCACCTGGGAACAGCCTGATTTAGCACAATGCCTGGCATGCTAGGCAGGGGTGGGGAGAGATGGAAGAAGGTGCCATCACCATCCGTCGCCATCCTTCACTGTGCAGGGACACAGTGGCTTGTGGAAGGGATGACACCAAGGTTGGCAAAGGCCAGACTAGCCACCCGAATCTCTTTAACTTTAGCTGCATAGTTCTAACCCCTAGGTGGTACAGGCTTCATTCTTCGGGCTCTCCCAAGACCTGAGTCTGGCTGGTAAGGTCTTTCCCCAAAGTGAGATCAACCTGAAATCCAGTCAGAGGCCTGCAGGCTGGGTGGGGGTCATGGGATATACCTCCATGGGGTAAGGAGGGGTCTCAATTTTGGGGGTGGAAGCAAGGTGCAATACAAGATTCATCACCAGAGTCTGACACCCTTTCGTGGGACCCTCATTATTATTTCTGTTCCTCGTGCTTCTTCCCACCCAGAATTTCCTGAGAATTCGCGAGTCATCAGATGACAAATGCTTTCATTAGACTGTCTCAGTTCCAACATGCCAAGAGTGCCTTCCTGGAGCTGACAGTTCCATGGGAGTGAGGGTGGCTCAGGCAGGAGAGAGGAATTAACACCTAATCATCAAACTGAAAATGGGAAAAGCTGCTGACAGATGGTCCCCTGAGCCCCACCAAGATCCCTGAGCACAGAGCCAAGAGTAAGCCCTGAGCACTGCAGGGTGTGCCCTCCCACACACACACAAACAGAACTCTAGCCAGATACATCATGAAGGGCTGCTGAACTGAATATCAACACTAATTCGCCTGAAATGGTCCTCCTGCTGCTCAGACCCCTGAGCCTTTGGTGCCTACAGTATTCCCAGCTTATTCCTACCTTAGGCCTTTGCACCAGCCAGCCCTGATGCTCAGAACCCTTTCCCAGATCCCTTAACATGACTCCTTCAAGCTTTCAGCATGAAGTTCACTTCCTCAAAGACTCCCTGCTTTTACTAACAATCTAAAGCAGACATCGGGGGCTTAGGGAGATAGTACAGTGGGGAAACGCTTGCCTTGCATCTGACCTGAGTTCAATCTCCAGCACCCCATATGGTTCCCTGAGCACCACCAGGAGTAATCCCTAAGTGCAGAGACAGAAGTAAGTCCTGGTACTACTGGCGCTAAAACCAACCCCTCCAAAAACAAAACAAAACAAAAAAAAAATGTTTAATTAAAATAGACACCAGAAGTCTTTTATTTTGGCCACAGCTGTCCAAATTTGTTTTATGGGTGAATTTGTGTGCAGGCCTTCCCCCACTCGGATGTGACATCCCCGAAGACACTGAATCTTGCTGTGGCTGCAGCTCCTGGCACTGTGCCCGACACAGAGGAGGAGTCAGACTGCACAGGAGGGAGAGGGCAGTGAATGAACAGGGCCCAGCAGAATCCCTCGTAGAGGGACCACCCCAAAGTCACTGTCAGTGGAAACATTACCCAGGGTGCACCCTGGGAGAGGACTCGCAGGGACAGAAGTTCCAAGGTCTAGCTGGAGAACTGGACAGCGGAACTGCTGCTTCTCCAACAATGGATTTTTTTTTCTAGTCCAGCAAAAGCTAATTAATAATGATAACAATGATGATGATGGGGCCAGAGAGATAGCACAGCGGTAGGGCATTTGCCTTGTACACAGTCAATCTAGGACTGAAGGTGGTTCGAATTCCGGCATGCCATATGGTCCCACATGCCTGCCAGGAACGATTTCTGAGCACAGAGCTAGGAGTAACCCCTGAGCATCGCCGGGTATGACCCAAAAACCAAACAAAAAACAAAAAACAAAAAAAAAACCAACAATGATGAGGATGAGGATGACAATGACAATGGTGATGACAATGATGATGCCAGTCACTCAGGCTACTCTTAGGTGATCACTTTTCTGAGTGCTGAGTACATGACACGCACTTGGCAACACGAGGCCATGATGGAACCTCCTCGGCCACGCAGCATCGGACAACAAAGAGGTTATATGAGTCAGGCACAGCAGTCCCAGGGACTCAGTGAGATGTCACCAAGCTGGGACTCAGCATGGCACCGGCACCAACTGTGTGGCTGTCACAAATGTGCATGGCACTTCTGTCCAGTGGGTTAAGTCCCTCTACGAGCGGCAGGTTCCATGAGTCCAGCTCTGTCACGGACTTCTGAGGTGATGCCAGACGCACCTCACACAGAGTTCTGGCACACACAAAGGCACACATTCCAGAGGCCAACAGCCTCCAACCATCCCCCTTCTTTTCACTGGCCCAAGTTCCTGAGGGTGTCTGGGTGCCTGTAGCTCTTCACCTTCCTCACTCTGGGTATGGCACAGCTTCCTCCTTGAAGCTTCTGCTGTGGCCAGGGGACTAGAGGATGGGGCCCAGGATGGGCCTCCCAGGGGGTGGCTGGGCCTGAAGCAGCAGAGCCCACTGGGGCATCCAGCTGACCCAACTGAAGCCAGAGTAGGGGGTTGACTACTCTGGCTCTGCTGGGCGCTGCCTACCTGTGAGCCATCTCCAAGGCATCCCACTGCCCTGCCTGCATTCTCGCACATTCCAGGGGGCAAGGCAGAGGGACCACAGCCATCAAGAACCTCTGCAGACCCACTCTACATAGTCCAAATGCACGGGAATAGGGCTCACCTCACCTCTTTGAGAAACAGTTCCAGCATAGAACGTTTCTGCTTCAGGACTCTGGGAATACATGGCCATAGCCTGCACACCCGGGGTTCCATACTTCACTTTGCAATCCTGCCCCTTCTAAGCTGCTTCCACATCTCTCTCCTCCGGGGGTGGTGCCCAGGCACTGGCATACAGTTGATGCCTAATATATAGTAAAGGCAAAAAATGGTCATCTGTTCTGAGGGTTCTGGGGCAGAGACCACAGCAGAATCAGTTGGTGTGGGGATGTGGGCTGGGGTCTAGAACAAAAAGAAGAGAAACTAATGTGGCCTGGCTATTCCCAACAGTCTTCCTTCCAGCCCAGCCCCAGGTTCCTAGAAATGGCTCATCCCTGCAGGATCTGTGCCCACCAAGGTCTGGGTTTGGTGTCGGGGCAGGAGGGGGAGAGTGGCTGAGTGAGCTCACAGAGCAGCTTTGAGGCTGCTCCTTCGGCCTAAAGGGCCCTCTGCACACTCCACATACTTCTTTTCCCCTAGCAGGCAGCTCTCACCACCATAGGTAGACAGGATTGTCCCCAGAAAGGGATTTTGTTATAGAAAGAGAGGAAGCAAGCTTCAAAGAGAAGAAACAGCAACTCGGATAGGCTGGAAGCTTCAGGCCCATCTGTGCCCTGGAGAGTCATTACTGCTTCTTAGCCCATAACACCAGAACTCTGACTCAGTTTTGCTTCCCCATCCCACCCCTCCAAGTGTCAATGGGCTCAGTGCATGAAGAAAGAATAGAAGCAATAAAACAGCACAATAAAATAGAGTGAGGGAAGGAACACATTAGAAGTAGCAAGTGGGGGCAGAGAGATAGCATGGAATTAGGGCATTTGCCTTGCATGCAGAAGGATGGTGGTTCGAATACCTGTATACCATATGGTCCCCCGAGCCTGCCAGGAGCAATTTCTGAGTGTAAAGCCAGAAGTAACCCTGGAGTGTTGCCGGGTGTGACCCAACCCCCCCCCCCAAAAAAAAGAAGTAGCAAGTCATTCTAACTATTTTGTGTGTGTGTGTGTGTGTGTGTGTGTGTGTGTGTGTGTGTGTGTGTGTGTGTGTGTGTGTGTGTGAAGAAGGTTTGGAGCCATACATCCAGTGGTGCTCAGTTCTGAGGTCATGGAGATCTCACCTGCTGCCAGGGGTTGAAGGGATTGAACCTTCAAGGCAAGCGATCTACCTGCTGTACTATCACTCTGGCCTTAACTGTTCTTTTCTATGACTCATGTAATGAGTTCTGCAACTATTTCACTACACACTGGGAAGATTTCATCTGTGGTTTATAAAGCAATTTCTTGGGATGACTTATATGCAATAAAATTAAAAAACAAAAAACAAAGGCCGGAGCAATAGAACAGCGGGGAAGGCACTGCACATGGCTGACCCAGTGTTGATCCTCGGTATCTCATTATGGTTCCCTGGTTGGCAGAGTCAGGAGTAAGCCCTGAGCATACTGGGCAGGGGTTCAAAACAAAACAAAACAAAAAAAGAAAGAAAACATTCAACTGATTTAACCCTGGCTCCCAATTTTAAAGTACCTACTATGAGTGAGGTGTGGCTTTGTGTCCAGTGATCTCGCAAAATCCTACCGAGACCCCACAGGGAGAATCTTAGCATCTTCTGGCTTCAGATGAAGAGCCGAGGCACACTGAAAGGTGACATTCCAAAGTTACAGGGCAGTAACAGTGGCTGATAGGTCTCCACTACAGGGTTTTCAGCACTGTTACCATTTATCACCCGGGCGGCAGCAGGATACAGGGACCGTGGTCAAGCTATAGAAGAAGGGGGGGAGTCTCTATTCCCATCCCCAGTGGTGGCTCTTCTCTCTACCAGGACTTCTGTCTGCTCATACATATACAATAGGGACACAAGAGCCACATTAAAAGGCTTAGGGAAAATGTGGTGAGCATAGAGCCTAGGGAAGAACTGAGACTCTCCACCTGCTTTTTTGTTTTTTGATGTTTTTTGGTTTTTTTGGGGGGTCACACCTGGCAGCGCTCAGGGGTTACTTCTGGCTCTACGCTCAGAAATTGCAGCTGGCAGGCTCAGGGGACCATATGGGATGCCGGAATTCTGACCTCCTGCATGCAAGGCAAACGCCTTACATCTATGCTATCTCTCCAGCCCCATCTCCACCTGCTTTTTTATAGTTTTTGGTGGGGGGGCAGAGGTTTGGGGCCACACTCAATGATGCTCAGGGATTACTTCTGGCTCTGTGCTCAGGAATCATTCCTGGTGGTGGTGTTTGCGGGATGCCAGGGATTGAATCTGGGTCAGCCATATGCAAGGCAAGTGCCCTCCCTCCTGTACTGACCCTTCTCTACCTAAGTTTCCACCCCAACCCCCCCATCTTCTCCCCAAAACCCTTGAAGGAGAAGGGGCCCCAGAGAGAGACCTCCAGTGACACTAAGGTTCAAAGCTGTCCTCTCCGAAGAGCTCACCTCCATTTGCCTGGTCTTTTGAGGCCTGCTTTACAGGTGAGGAAATGCTCAGAGAGGTGAAGCCACCTGGCCAATGGCACACTGGAAGCTCCTACCTAAACCCCCAGCCCCTCATTATCCTCTTTCCACCCCCAATACAACACCCAGCAGAATCCCACATGCAGGGCTAGCCCATGGCTAGCCATAGCTAGCTATGGCTGAGAAAGGAACAATCTTTATCAGACCAGAGGAGTGAAGAACAAGGGGACCTGTTTTGGCTTAGGGGGCTACCAGGGGATCCTCATTATAGGTCCCAAAAATTGCTGGATGCTTTTACAATGCTTTCATAATGGGGTGCAATATAAGTGCCCCTTATTGGAGTGTTGAGATGTCAGTTTGTATGTACAAAGGCAAATGTCTTCTGAAACACAGCTTTTGTAGCTGGGGACAACAGGAAATTAGGTTCTAAGGGTACAGCATATGTGTGGCTGGTCCAGGGCTCAGTGATGGATCTGGGCACCACCGGCACCACCTGCACCACCACCACCACACCCCTGCTCCACTCCAGCACCTCCAAGTAAAAATCTGGTGGCCCTTAAGTATCTGTGGGCTGAGCACCCCACATCTGAACTATCAGCCCCACACCAAGTATTGCAGGAAGCAATCCTGGGTTCCCCATTTCCTCTCAGCACCATAGTGTGTGCCCCTATAAAAACACAGGGCTTGGACTGGAGTGATAGTATAGCTGGGAGAGCATTGCCTTGCATGTGGCTGAGCCCTGGCATCCCATATGGTCCCCTGAAACACCAGGAGTGATTCCTGAGTATAGAGCCATGAGTAAGTTCTGAACATTGCCGGGTGTGACTCAAAAACCAAAGCAGTAATAATAACAATGACAAAGGGATGGGGACATGCATGTGAGAGGCTCTGAGTTCAGTGTCCTGGACCATGTGGCCTTCCAGCACTGTCCATTAATACCTGATGGCCCCTGCACCACTGGGTCTGGCCTATATGGCACAGGGTCCAACACTCAGATTGGCTGGCTAAATACTGCTGCAACCAGCCCCAGAGTCCCTGAACACTGCTTTGGAAGCACCCTACACACACACACACACACACACACACACACACACACACACACACACACACACACCTATATGCACACACACACACAAAATCAACCCAAAAATCATAAAATATGGCACCATGTCCAGTCCAGAGTTCATGAACTTCCCTATTGTCATGCCCAACTCTCTATCCCATGGCCACCAACAAGACCAAACCCCATGAGGCCTTTCTGAAATCTAGGAAGTGGTCACAGGCCCAACCTTATGAAGCAGGGCAGTGCTAAGAGGGCACCTGGTGGGCAAGTTGGACCCTCAGCTCCTCGGTTCCACCTCCTATTGGGCCCATGCAGCCAACTGCGGCATATGTGTGTAGACTGTGCCATCCCGCACAGGTGGCTATACTGTGTCTCTTGCAGCAGAAACAACGCTAAGCAATGAAGTTCAGCACAAGGCAAAGACTCAGCAACCACAGACAAGGACTAAACAGTGAACAACGTCCTCGAGCATCTGAGGTTATTCAGCTTTTTAAAAGGGAATCAGCATGGTGCAAGGGTAAAGGGTCTGGTCTCACGTGTGAAATCCTTTGTTGCAAGGCTGTTGTTGTTCCTCCCAGGCTGACTGGAGTGCTTAGGTCACACTGATTTCTGAGATAACAAATGAGAGCTTTATGGAGGGTGTAGAGTTTGGGTCCCCACATGAAACCAGGGTGTTTCCCTGGACTCCCTGGGGCAACCTGTTATTTTTCTGCATTTACTGATCCAGAAACTGGGGTACAGTATGGTTAGGTCACCTGCCCCGGATCACAAAGTAGATCAGGGTAGGAACTAAGACCAACTTCTTCCAAAACCCTCTGGGTCAGAGGACAGAGAACTTACTAAATGAGAGAAGAGGGGCTGAAGAGATAGCATAACGGTAGGGCATTTGCCTTGCACGCAGCCAACTGAGGACGAACCCTGGTTCAATTCCTCACATCCCATATGGTCCCCCCAAGCCTGCCAGGAGTGATTTCTGAGCACAGGGCCAGGAATTAACCCCTAAGCGCAACCGAGTATGACCCAAAAACCAAAAAAAAAAAAAAAAAAGTAAGAGGGGCCAGAGCAATGACGCAATGGTAGGGTGTTTACCTTGCACGCCAATAACCTAGGACGGACTTCGGTTCGGTTCCCCTGAGTCTCATATGGTCCCCTGAGCCAGGAGCGATTTCTCAGCATATAGGCAAGAGTAACCCCTGAGCATGACAGGGTGTGACCCAAAAGAACAAAAAATAAATAAAATAAAAAAGAGAAGAAAATGAGAAAAGGGGAGTAAGGAGGTGGGGTGGACCACATTTTCATGTGTGTCATTGTGTCATCTTTAATATTTTTTTGTTATTTGGTTTTAAGGTCACACAGAGCAGTGCCTGGTGGGTATCCCCACAAGATGCTAGGGACCACACCTGTGTCTCCAGCATGCTGACCCATCTCCACAGTCCTCCTTTTGTCATCCTCAATGATTGGAGTGTCCTCTGAATGTCACCACACTCATAAAACTATGTGTTACTTCTGACTCAGTGATGTAAATATCAAAGGTCAGAACTTGAGGTCAAACTTTATATATCATTTTTTTTGGCTGTGGGGCCACACCCAGCAGAGCTCATATTTTATATATTTATAGGGCTTGGGGCCACACCTATCGGTGCTAAGGGGTTACTCCTGGCTCTGCACTCAGAAATTACTCCTGGCAAGCTCAGGGGACTCTATGAGATGCCAGAAATCAAACCCAGGCCAGCCATGTGTAAAGCAAATGCCTTACCTATTGTGCTATTGTTCCGGCCCCTAAAATTTATCTTCTTACTAGGGCATTTCAAAGGTCCTTAAATTGAACAGCATTGCAAAAATGCATATGACTGTGAAAGGCTTGTAAAAAAAAAAAAGAATTAAAAAAAAATGCAGTGGCCAGTCCTTCCCAGCAATCTGTCCCTTTGCCTTTCCTGCCCACTTGAGTATACCAGAGAGCAGCAAATTCACTCCTGTGGATAAGGAATCTTAAATCAAACTCGTCTAAGAGGCTCAGGCAAACAGCTATCACAATGGAGAGGGGAAAGTATGTACTGGCTCCCTGTAAAACTCAGGGGTGTGTGTAGGTAAGAGATAGTACAACAGGGAGGGCACTTGCCTTGCAAATGGCCAACCTGGGTTCAATCCACGACACCCCCCATATGTTCCCCAAGCCTGCCAGGACTGACTCCTGAGAGCAGAACCAGGAGTAAGCCCTAAGCACTGCTCAGTGTGACACAACAACCAAAACAGTAATAATAATAATAACTATGTATGTGTACTTCTGGCAGTAGGCAGGACCTCTCAAAGTCCCACTTTCCCAAACCACAACAAGGGCTCTCGCAAAGTAGCCATTTCCTGGATTTGTTGGGAAGAAACAGGAAGGAAAGAGTTCAGTCTGGAGCCAGTCAAAGATCTGGGGTTTAGAGCTTTGTTCTCTCCAACCCACCCATTATACCATAGAAGGATCTGGGCCTGGCTGAGGACTGCACAGATGTGGGGCAGGGCCAGGACATGAGCGCCCAGCTGGACAGGGACACCCCCCCCATTCCTGCAGGCGGCCAGGCAGTGGTTGAGGGGTGCAGAGGGAACTTACGACAGATATGGTCTCACTAACTGAGCACACCCTGGATTCCAGGTATACCGGTGAGTACGCAATTCTTCAGAGGGGCAACAGTGGTTCTGTCTATGCTGCTATGTCTGCCTCAAATGTCCCTTCTACTGGGTCTGGGCTCCCCAACACATATACTCACTCCCTGTTGGAAACAGCACTGCTGGCCTGAAATGAGACAGACCATGCTTCCCCACTACGGAAGGTCATATCATGACAGACTGCATCTGCCACTTTCCATGCCATGGCTTTCACTCAGTCACCTTGGGAGAGCCGTATCATATCATGAACCCATTTTAAAAATGAAGAAGCTGAGTCTCTAAACAAGTTCCATTCGCAAGGTCCTGTGAGGAAGGAGCAGAGTGTGGGCCCATCCCTCCCTGTTAAGTCTTCCTGTCTAGCTCATTCTCCTCCTGAAAGCCTTCCTGGGTTTAGCCCCTGTTATACTGTGACTGTGGCTTCTCTGCTCAACCACCTTAACTCTCAACATAACCACACTGCAAGTGAGTAGCAAGTTCAAATCCCAGCTGTGCCATGGATGGTCAAGTCCTGAATCTGTGAGATGGAGATGGAGAGCCCCAGCCCCCTCACATAAGAAGGAGGTAAAGGTTATTTCCTATGAAGTTAGGGATCCAGAGTGATAGTACAGAGGAGGAGGCATTTGCCTTGCTTGTGGCCTACCCAGGTTTAATCCCCAGCACTTCAAAAGGTCCCCCGAAGCCTACAGGAGTAATTCCTGAGCCCAGGGCCAGTAGTAAACCATGAGCACCAAAGGGTCTGGCCCCCAAAACAAACAAAAATAATCAAACAGAAGGGGTGGCTGAGTTGAATGAAATCCTAATACTTGGGTATCTGGCAGGGACTAGAAGGATCCCTTTTCCAGATAAACAGTTATGCCTGGAGGATGGGTCTCATGGTCTGAATGACCCCAACACTGACCAGTGACTCTGATGGGAGTCCAACCCTCCCACGGGCCCATGGACTGCACTAGCAAGTTCCCCAAACATGCCACCCCTCCGCCTCTATCACTCAGAAATATAGTAATGTTCCCCTTACCCCACCTTGAAATAAAGCCCCCTTCTGGAAAATGAAGAGCTCTAACCCAGGCAGCATCTCCTGCTCCCCACTGAGGTCTTTCTCTCTTCTCCCCATTCCCCACACCATCCTCTTCCCACACCAGAGCAAGGCCAGGTCTCTCATCCCTCCCCCAACCAGTCCCTTCTAGAGTTTCCCTATTTTCAGGAAGGTTTTAACCCTTCAGGCGGTACCCTATAGCTCACTTCCAGAGTAGGTCCTCAAATACCTGTTGAATGAAGGTTTGCATGGTTCAAATACATACCCTCTGGGGAATTTACTAACCCCATCCCCGAAGTACTCTGGTGATGGCGAGAAGAGAGAACTACTGGGGCCAGAGAGTGGGTCCTGCACCCTCCCTGCTAATGTCAGCCTTGAATTAAATCCCCAAGGGCCTCCAAGAGAGGCAGAGCACAAACATCCACCTCAGAAACTGGGGTGAGGGCTGCACCCCAATGTCAAAAATCAGCTTGAGGCATGATGAGCACAATTGCTCCTTCGCTGGCACACAATGCCAGGAAGACAAGCACTGGCAGTACAGGGGCACGGTCTTCCTAGTGTTTGCCTCATAGTAGGTGCTCCAGGAAAACACACACACACACACACACACACACACACACACACACACACACACACACACACACACAAACTGATGGGACGATGGAGTTCAAGTCGCCAGCTGAGACATGTTCTGGGACACTGAATTCTGCGCTTTCCTCTCTCAGAACTGCTCCCTGGTCCAGCATGGATTTGCCAAATCCTTCCAAAGACAGCACCAGAACTTCAAGTCCAAGACCAATTCCAGGACGCTAACTAGCTAGCTCCAGAAGTGTTATAGGTGAGCGCAAGCTAGTCCAGGAGCCTCTGGGCCCAGAGGGGAGAAGCCAGGTTACTGATTAGCCAACCCAAAGCTTCTCTCAGCAAGGGGCCTGGAGGGGCAATTAACCCATTTAGAAGAAAGCCCTAGTTAAATATCCCTTTAATCCTGCAGTTAGAAAACTCAGCAAGTTGCATTTCTTCTAGAGTCTTCTTTAGGACACTGCAGGGCTTGGACACAGGGGAGCAGCCCACCAGGCAGCCCCTACCTGGTTCAGACCCAGAACATCTTACTGTGGCTGCAGCTGGGAGGTTGGAAACCCCTCACCCCACATCCCCTCTGCGCCCAGAGGGTTCGGGACACAAAGAAGCGGTGGAGAGAGAGAGAGAGAAAGGCTCGTGCTGGGTGCAACAGGTAGAGAGCCCTTTCCCGTCCAAGGTAATGGCTGCTGCGGGCTAGAGAAAGTTGGGGCCACCCCAGCGGTCACACACCCCGTTCCAGAGCACAGAGAGCAGGTTCCAGGGTGCCGCGCCCGGGCATGTGCGTGCCAGGAGGGTGTGGAAAGGTCAAGCTCCAGGGTGCGGGATCCCTGCATGAGAAGCTCTGGTTGCTGCTTGCTAGTTGGAGGGTGGGGGGCACCAGCAGGCCTGGGAAGAAGCCGGATGAAGGGGAGGGGCACAGAACCTCAAGCCCCAGGGGTACTGGTCCCCCTGGCTTGGTGGTGCACAGGCCGGCAGGTAGGGAGGCTGCAACCCAAGCCTCTGCGTGGCATCCGGGATGTCGCCTCCCTCTGCACCCAGAGTCCACCTCTGGGGCCTTGCAAACCTGCACCGACATCCAGGACAGGGGGGATACCCAGATTTGCAGTCATTCCCCCCAGCTCCTGGTCACTCAGATTTCCTCCTGGCACCCCTCTGCAAAGGATGCATGGGATCCATTACGCCCGCAGCCCCCACCCCCATCTCTGGCCACCGTTGAACCCGGGCACCCCAATCTCCTCCTGGGATCTTAGTCTCAAATCTGCAGCCTGCAGGCAGGCAAGGGATCCCCGAGGCGGGGCGGGAGGGGGGGGAATCTTCCCCCCGAGGATCCACTTCCCAACTCTCAGAAGCAACCCGAATTCCTCGGCTTCCCCAGGCAGAACGTCCCCCGGCCTCTCCCAAAAGCCGCCCGCGCCCCAAAAGCAGCCGCAGGGTCCCCGCCTCTTCCCGGTTCAACTTTGGTCAACTTTTCTGCCGGGGGCCTGGGCGCAGCAGAACTTGGGGGGCGTTCGCTCGCTTGCAGCTTCCCCGCGAGTCCCTTGGCTTTGGGGGGACGATCGGGGGGTCGCACGGCTAGCCCCCCCCCACCCCCTGCGGCCTCCGTGCAACCTACCTTGAAGCTGCCGCCGCAGCCGCCGCCGCCGCCGCCGCCACCTGCCCGCCGGCCCCGGCACCTGCGCGAGTGGCCCGCGGCTTGGCGCAGCCTAGCCTGCTGGGGGCGGGGCCTCGGGCGGGGACGCGCCCCCGTCGCCATGGGAACCCCGGCCGGGCCGCCCGCGTCTGCGCGCTGGAGCTCAGGGCGGAGCGCAGCTTGCCAGCCCCGCCCACCCCGCAGCGCTCTAGCCCTTGGCTTGGCTGGCGTGCCCGGGTTATGGGGATGGATGGTGGGCGGGTCAGAGGTCAACGCCGGGGTCGTTCTGGGACTCCCTCCATCCCCCAGGACGAAAGCCACCCGGCTCACTCAGGACCCCGCTTCCCTGCTAAATCTGAGAACTTCACACGCCCCAGAAATCCTGAACGGTGCCCGGAATGGCTTGCCCTTGCAATCCACCCCATGGATTTTTTTCCCCGAAGTACTGGCACTCCCTAGCGGAATTCAGGGGGTACTGCAGCAGGCTGGCTGTTGGCAAGGTCAGTCTGGCCAGACCCAGGGTGTGTGCGGAACACAACGGTGGTTCGAATCCCAGCATCCCATATGGTTCCCTGAGCCTGCCAGGAGTGATTTCGGAGCTCAGAGCCAGGAGGAACCCTTGAGCGCTGCCCTAAACCACCCCCCCAGAAAAGAAAAGTTTTTTTAACCATTTTTTGTGCAAAGGCACACTTTTTCATTAGAAAATGTTCATTAGAAATTTTTATTAGAGGGCCCGGAGAGATAGCACAGTGGCGTTTGCCTTGCAAGCAGCCGATCCAGGACCAAAGGTGGTTGGTTCGAATCCCGGTGTCCCAGATGGTCCCCTGTGCCTGCCAGGAGCTATTTCTGAGCAGAGAGCCAGGAGTAACCCCTGAGCAACGCCGGGTGTGGCCCAAAAACCAAAAAAAAAAAAAAAAAAGAAAGAAAGAAAAAGAAATTTTCATTAGAAAATGTTAACAGGGGCGGGCGAGGTGGCGCTAGAGGTAAGGTGTCTGCCTTGCAAGCACTAGCTAAGGAAGGACCTCGGTTCGATCCCCCGGTGTCCCATATGGTTTCCTTAAGCCAGGGGAGATTTCTGAGCGCTTAGCCAGGAGTAACCCCTGAGCATCAAATAGGTGTGGCCCGAAAAGATAAAAAAAAAAGAAAATGTTAACAAATGGAGCCAGAAAGATAGCATGGAGGTAAGGCTTCTCTGCCTTGCATGCAGAAGGTCGATGGTTTGAATCCTGGCATCCCATATGGTCCCCGAGCCTGCTGGGGGCAATTTCTTAGCATAGAGCCAGGAGTGACCCCTGAGCGCTGCCGGGTGTGGCCCAAAATCCAAAAAATTAAAAAGAAAATGTTAACAAAAAATTCTACTCGGTGCCTATATTGACTGTATATAAAGTCATTCTCTTGAATAGAACCGAAGTGAACACAAAGAAATTATTGTATAATGACTTTATTATGAAAGAATCAAGTGATTGGTCTATTTGTGAGCTGAAGCTGCATGTGAGGGATGAAATTGGAATTTTTCCCCCATGGTATACCAGACAATATTTCACGGCACAGTGGTTGGAAAACGCTGCATTAGAAGACTGTTACTACCAGGCTCTAGAGAAGGGCAGGGATTTTTTTAATTTTTATTTAATTTTATTTGACATTAAGATTTTGTTTGTTTGTTTTGGTTTTGGGGACACACCTGGCAGCTATCAGGGGTTACTCCTGGCTCTCTTTTTATAGAAGGCTTTTGGACAAGTGGAAAGAGTCGTAGGAAGTGGGTCCCTGGGCATCAAAGTGCCTATTTAACTGCCCTTTGTGGCACCTATTCTGCTGGGCACGCTGCCCACGCTGCTGAATGAGCTGGTGGACATTGGCCTTGTGGTGCCTAGGGTCTAGCCAAGCTGTGCCATCTCTAGCACGCAGCAAAGGAGTGTGAGCACCACTACAGCATGCAACCCCCTGACCTTGTAAAAACATAACAAGGATGAAATAAAGAGAAAGGGAGTAGGATAAATGTTAGGCTAAATGCAGACCTGCAGCTGACAGTGTGCCACATGCTGCCTCTCTTTTCTGACCTTGCAGGAACCTCCTGCCTCTCTGGACAAATCCTGATTAACCGACTTGCAGGGAAATGCAAGTGATGTTTAACTATTATGGGTCTCTCAGCTTTCCAGCCAGTTTAGACATTCAGCTTGCCCCCTTCCTCCCTACCTGCATCCAAAGCCTGAAAAAGAAGAAAAAAATCTATCTCCTGCCACTCCTAGTCTCTATAGAGATCCCAAACCCATGCGTATTCCAGTCCTGACCAGCATCCACAGAACTTTTCACCCCTAAGGTCTCGCAGCCCAGGTTCAATGTCAGCTTTTCTGCACGCTCCGGAGGTGCAAAACTACAATTCCCAGAAGGCACCTGGAAAAAAAAGGCGGGGCTTCCTGTTTAGCCTCCTGCATTCCAGCATTCTTCCTCCTAGGCAGCCAGTGCATACCTAGAGATTATTCCCCTTGAGCTCCCTTGAGGTATCAGGTTACACATTGTTTTCAAAGTCCACATCTCACGCTCCTAGGCCTGACTTTTCTTTCCCCTGAGAACTAGCGGTAGTGACACCCAGAGACATCCCAGAACCCATTCTGTGTCATCTTTTGCCTCCTCCTCTTCTTCCTCCTCTTCCAGAAAGTCTGCCCTGATTCAGCACTGTTAGAATCTGGTAAGTTTGTCCCAGAGGACTTTCCTGCCATGATGGACTTGTCCCGTATTTGCACGGTTCAACATTAACCACAGATGACTTTCCAGGAGAAGGAATACAGCCAATATGATATTTTTTTTTTATCTGAACTGACTTTTTTAATTTTATTTAGTTTACTTTTTGCTTTTGTGTTTTATTAGAGGGACTGAAATTTAAAACTCGCCCATTTGAATTAATGTAAATCAAAATAGCCATATGTTGCTCTGAATACTTTCTTTGAGCAGTATAGCTTTGGATCCCACACTTTTGTTGGCAAACACCCTGTTCATGCTTTTTTGTTTTTTGTTTGTTTTTGTTTGTTTTGTTTTGAAGTACCCCCAGCCAAGTTCAGAGGTTATTCCTGAAGCTGCACTCAGGAATCACTCCTGACAGTGCTTGGGGGACCATATAAGTGAGGTGCAGGTGCTGAACTCAGGTTGACCATATGCAAGGCAAGAACCCTAATTGCTGTACTATTTTTCCCATCCCTGTAGAGTTGTTTTCATTGGTGCATTTTCCCCCCCATGTAATTTTACACCTACCTGGAGTTCCATCACTCAAGGCACCTCTGAAGAAGTCTCTGGAACGTCCTCTACTGCAGCGGTTCCTGACAATCCCTCATTAGTCACAGTCGGACATAACTGAGCCTCCCCTATGGGTTGTTACCTGGACCTCAGAGCAGCCTCAAAGGAACCAATCCCACCCACAGAGCCACAGCTGAGTCTGGAAGAGGAGACACTAGAGGTCCCTCATCTCCTGCCAAGGGTCCAGCCAAGTTGGCCTGGGTGGCAGCTAGGATGCTGGGAGACTGAATTGCAGCTCAGGTGGGGTCACTGCAGGTGGAACTGACCAGTGGAGGCAGTGGTAGAGCTGCAGGGGAGGCAGCAGGTCAGGCTGGGTCCCATTCAGGGCCACTTTGGGTTAGATGTATTATGAAGCTGAGAGAGAGAGAGAGAGAGAGAGAGAGAGAGAGAGAGAGAGAGAGAGAGAGAGAGAGAGAGAGAGAGAGAGAGAGAGAGAGAGAGAATCAACAGTAGAGCTGGGATTCACATCTGTCCCAGGGGCTTTTCCAAAACCTTTCAATAGATAGTGGCCAAAGGGGGAAATGAGACAATGCCCCATGGAACTAGTGCAAAAGGCAAAGGTAACTATCTAATGCAATACCCTATTTTATTCTGGCGAAAATGAGACTCAGAGAAGCAGAGATGTCCTAGCCAAGGGCACACTGAGTGACCTTTCCCCTCTAGAGCAGCACAGCTGAGACTGAATACACATCAGAGGCTTCTTAGATATCCCTCCTTCCACCACACCTAGCATGTGCTTGTCTGTCTTGAGCCTGCCCAGCATCAACCCCTTTCTTCTGCAAGCAACCTCAATATCCCTCACCTCCTAGGACCTGCCCTTCCCCTATGTCTAGTCTGCAGAGTTCCAGTGGGACAAGTCTCATGACATCCTACCCTGTGCCCAATCTCCAAGCCTCACCCCCAATCCTAGATCAGAGGATCTAAGTCTGGCCCATGAGAGCATCCCTTTGCCTTGGGCACAATCACTGGGTCCTGTGGTATGACCAGGTTTGTGGGTACAAAGAAGAATTTCCTTTCCTCTGGGGTGCTAAGTCTGAAGAAGTTTTTCCAAAAGCCAGCATTGTGAGAGGATGTGTCTGAGAGTGAAACCAGTCCAGCAGAAAACAGAATAGGGGGGCAAGGGTGCTTGCTCACCTGGGCTAAGACAGCACCATAGAATGTTCAGGGATGTGAACCACTGTAGTTTTTTTTACTCAAGACAATTTGGGGGGAGGGGTTTGGGCCACATCCGGTGGTGCTCAGGGGCCACTCCTTGCTCTGTGCTCAGAAATCGCCTCCTGGCAGACTCCGGGGACCATATGGGATGCCGGGATTTGAACCGGTGTCCATCCTGTGTTGGCCGCATGCAAGGCAAATGCCCTACCGCTGTGCTATCCCTTTGGCTCCTACTCAAGACAGTTTAAACTGTATTTCCATCACCTAGATCAAAAGTGGAGACTGGCACTTGCTCTGAATCATTTATCATGTTGGATGCTGAAGATGAAACTTTTTTAAGACCAAGTGCCCAGTTTTTAGAAAGTCACAGCCTGCAGGGAAGGTTCTTAGGTTCCAAAAGAACACAAAAGTCTGTTCCTTGGACTAGAATTACCCAGGGCAGGTGGCTGGAAGGCGAAGAGTGGCAAGAATGTGCCCTCCTGGTGTTTAATTGCAGGCCAGTTAATCCCTATTCAGACCTTCTTCCCCTAGGAAACCTCATATCCTCACCTCATCCTGAGTTGGGCTGGTTTTGCCCTCTTTGTTCAGCCCATCCAAGATCCCAGAGTAAAAGGCTGGGCTGGAGAGCTGAGCACATGTGCGCACGGGCGCGCGCGCGCGCGCACACACACACACACACACACACACACACACACACACGCTTATCACGCACCTGGGTTTTGCTTGCCAACCTGACCGTCTCCTTCACAGGGACGCTGAAGGCCCAGGAGGTCACAGACTTGCAAGTAAAACCAGAGCCTTTGCAGAGGGATCCTGGAGGGGCCGGTGCTGAAGTGTGGTGAGTCTGTGAAGGGAGGCATTTTTGAAGGCCAGGAGCAAAAATGAGGACAGTGTCCTTCGTGTCCAGGGAGGGCCCCAGGACTCCAGAAGGCCCTGAAAACACTTACAGTAATGTGTGTGTGTACAGGTATATGCACACACACAATTCTATATAAGGTTCAAAACTGTATGCTGAATACTGCATTTTCAGAGGAGACTTCCCAGTCTATATTGAGGTATCCAATTGGGCTGCTACAACTATGCACCTCTAGTGCTCCCCCATGGCAGGAAAGCTGAGGGCCCTCTCTGGGGTGTCTTTGCCCGAGGCACTAATTCTATTTCTGGGGCTCCACCCTCTTGATCTCCTGACCTTCCACAAAGCCCTGGGTCCAAATGCCTTCCCCCCCCCCCAAAAGGACATGATGGGGGAATTAGGGTTTCACAGTATGGGTGGAAGCTAATATTCCATTGCAGTAGGGAAACTGAAACTCAGAGCAACTGATTTTTTTTTTTTTGGTTTGGGGGCCACACCCGGCAGCGCTCAGGGGTTAGGGTTACTCCTGGCTATCTACTCAGAACTAGCTCCTGGCAGGCATGGGGGACCATATGGGACACTGGGATTCGAACCAACCACGTTAGGTCCTGGATCGGCTGCTTGCAAGGCAAACACCGCTGTGCTATCTCTCTGGCCCCAGAGCAACTGATTTATCTGAGCTTACACCACCCTCACTGTGCGTTGCCATGGAGAAACTAAAACTCAATGCCATTTAGTAATTTGAGCTCACCACACTCAGTTCATTGCAGTGAGGAAACTGAGGCTCGGAGCCTTTTGTTCATCTGAGCTCACACCACACTCACAGTCCAATACAATGAGGCTCAGTCACTCATTTGTCCCAGTTCATAGAGGCAATTTGACGTGAAGCCTGGAACAAAACAAGGAATCTGGCTCAGCTGGTGGTGCAGTGGGTGGGGGATGAGACAGGGGTACCAGCCCACATCCTTTCTATCCCCATGGCCTCTAATCAGGCTTCTCAGCTGGGCACTGCAGGCCCCTGGCCTGACTCAGGTGCCCCCAACCTACCCTGCTTATGCTCACCCAGCCTATCCAGGCTTTCTCTTCTTAGTGGTCAGCACAGATGCTCGGATCAGACTTCGTTGTCTCTAAATCACGCTGACAGATACCTGCTGCCCCCAGCCCATCAGTGACCTTAAACTGTTCTGTGGCAGGCAATTCTGCCCTCCCTGAGGACTCGAGTCCTGGAGGCATCCTCTCGAGTCCTGGAGGCATCCTGGCCTCTGCCTGGACTGTCCCACTTCCTGCCCGACTTCCCACCACTTTAGATTCCACTCCCAGCTCTTCCCGTCAAGCCTGGTAGATGCTCCATGAATGACCAGGGAAATGGCAGATGGATCCTGTGGTTCTATTCCGGAGGCTCATCTGTCCTGTTTATAAACCCTAAGCTTCTGGGAGGCATGATGGATGCTTTGTCTACCACTCTGAACACTGTAAGGTCACACATGAAAGTGGAATGAAGGGACAATCAACCCTTCAGTGGGCAGGTCCAGGGAAGCAGGTCCTGGCAAGTGAGGGACAGGGCTGTGGGGACAAGCCACCCAACTTATGGCCTCTGGTCTCCAGGGCCCTTCATGCTTCTGGGATGTAGCTGTGGGATTTAACAAAGCATTGACCCTGGGCTCTGCAGGGTGCTTGGCATTTTGAGGGGTTTGTTTTCATGAGATTGTTACTGTTTTTTAAGGGGGGGTTGATTTTTTTGTTTGTTTTTTTGGGGGGCCACACCTGGGTGAAGTTCAGGGTTTACTTATGAGTCTGCATTTAGGGATTATTCCTGAAAGGCTTGAGGGACCATATGTGCTGTTGAGAATTAAATGCAGGTTAGTTGTATGCAAGGTTAGAGCCCTAACTGCTCTATCATCATTCTAGCCCTCACTTTTTATTTATTTATTGGTTTTGGGGGCACACCCAGTGGCACTCAGGGATTATTCCTGGCTCTGTGCTCAGAAGTTACTACTGGCAGGCTCAAAGAGATCATATGGGATGCTGAGGATCCAACCTGGGTCGGCTGCATACAAGATAAATGTCCTTACCCAGTGTGCTATTGCTCTGCCCCCAACTTTTGTTTTGTTTTGTTTTGGGGTTACACCCAGCAGTGCTCAGGGGTTCCTCCTGGCTCCACCCTCAGAAATCACTCCTAGCAGGCTCGGGGGACCATATGGGATGCCGGGATTCGAACCACTGACCTTCTGCATGAAAGGCAAACACCTTACCTCATGCTATCTCTCCGACCCCTATTTATTTTATTTTATTTTTTGTTTTTCGGGTCACACCCGTTTGATGCTCAAGGGTTACTCCTGGCTAAGCACTCAGAATTCGCCCCTGGCTTGGGGGGACCATATGGGACGCCAGGGATCGAACCGAGGTCCTTCCTTGGCTAGCGCTTGCAAGGCAGACACCTTACCTCTAGCGCCACCTCGCTGGCCCCTATTTATTATTATAACTCTCACCACTCTTCCACCATTGTTGGGGTGACCAGTGGTCACACACACATGACTGTAGAGCTACACATTTTTAGCTATGGTGCCGCTATGCTTTGCACACACCTTGTCAATTAATGCACACAGGTGTCAATTGTTTGTTGTTGGTTTTTTTTTTTTTTTTTTTTTATATTGGGTGAAGAGTGTTAATACAGTGGGAAGTATGGATGGGAACGAGGGATGAGGGGGTATTTGGATTTCCAAAGGGGGGAAAGGGGAAGGTATATGGTAGGGGTAGGAAGGGAGAAACGAGAAAATACATTGGAAAGGAAGGGAAAAGAGGAAAGAAAAAAAAAGTAGAGAGAAGAGTGGAGAAGAAATGATAAAAAGAGAAAGTAGTGAGAAGAGAGGAGAGAATAGCAAGGGAATGTGAGTTTGCTTGAGTGTGTTCGATGAGTGTAGTCTGTAGTTTAAGTCCGTATGTCACGGGTACTGCTTCGGTGGTCTGACTGGCCACGTGCTTCGATTCCTAAAAGAAGGTATAACCTTGAAAAAAAGTGTATGTTAAAGAGTTTTCTCGGGACCATCTCGTAGTGCCAGCTAGGAATGGTATCTCGTGTGGTATCCCGAGCTGCCATCTTGGTTTATCCACCCTTTGTATCCAAGGATGTCTGTGGACAGAAAAGCTGAGAGGTTATTTTAAATATAGTAAGATAAGGCATTAAAACATGATGTTATGGGATGATTCCATTGGAATCAGTGATTTCCAGTGGTATTCTTTACCTGTGATCCTGATTACGATCTCCAAGGGATTATTGTGGGCCTTTGTCGTAGAAGGCTGATTACATACCTGTTCTCCCTATGCTGTTATTTCTGGTGCTGCTGTTTTCTTTGTGGTATAGTGCGGTCAAGAGTTTGCGTTGTCCCTTTTTTCATGTATTTTGGGCTCTGCACTCAAGTATTTTTGTTTTTATTTTGGTTTAAGAACCACATCTGAATACTTACCTGGCAGGGGAGATACCATGATCATGAAGGTGGTTTTCCCAGGGTGAGGCTTATCCATTCCATTGCACTCTGGATGTGCTAACCCCTGCGATTTCCCCAAATGTGGGAAACTCAACTGCATAATTTGTGGTAGTGGAGGACTGTGTTCGCACTCTCCCCTAAAAAAAAAAAAAAAAAAAGAACCACATCTGTACTTAGGGCTTACTCCTGGGTCTGCACCAGAAATTTCTCCTGGCAGTGCTCAAGGGATCATATGGGGTGCTGGTGATGGAATCCGGGTAAGCTGCTTGCAAGACAGGGAAGGCCCTACCTGCTGTACTACTACTCCAGCCCAGAAGTGGCAGTTGTGATGTTTGCTAGGGGATGCTCAGAACATTCTGGATTAAGCCTGGCCCATGAATGATCCTGGGGATTTGAACTCATGGTCATGTGCTTATAAGGCAGCAGGTGCTCTAACTCACAGGCTGATGGCTGATATTCAAACTCACCCTTTCTCCCGCCTTGCACTTAGGACCCACGTTCCAAGTCAGGGGCCCAAACTCTGAGTTTGGGTTATCACCTGCTTCCTGAGCCTTTATTTCTGTCTGCTGCAATAGGGGAACAAGTCAGACAGAACCCATCCTCCAGGCCATGAGCCTCTGCCAGTGTTTATGGCCTTGGGGTGTGCCTTGAGCTTTCAAGAAGCACCAATAACCGTTCAGTGCTGAGTTGCTGGGGAGACACTGCCTGGACCCTTTCAAATTTCCTTTCCGGGGTCCCAGTGAATTGGAGCCTGGCGGATGTGGTTTCGGGTTCTAAAGCCTTATTGAGCTGGTGCTGTGATTTTTTCCCAGGTGACACTGAGCACATTATCTGGAGAACAAAACTCCTTTCAAGGTCACAAACACCCAGAGAGACCCCAGGGCTGCCAGAGAGAGGCAAATCCCAAGCTAGTCAGTTCAGGGCTCCCCCACCTTCCTGTTACCATGACCTCCCCCTTTGGAGAACTGCCAGCGGCAAAGGGGAGGCTGAATTGGGTGCAGAACAGAAATACACCACCGTCCCCACGTCCCCACCGGCCGGACTGCAGTGCTGGCTGTCAGCCAGGGAGTTTCTCAAATCCTGGGAATTCACAGTCCAGGCGGCCCAACTTAGCCTCCCTGCCCTGCCCACTACATCGCTGGCCTCCGTCCCCTGGAACTGCACTGCAAGCCGCACCCCATTCCCTCACCAGTGAGGCAACCTTCCCAAGGTCACGGTGCTTGGAAGGGAAAGCTGGAGGTCTTGAGACCACAATGCCTAGGCTAGTGACTAAGTCCCTATCCCCTGCTTCACAGATGGACAGATGGGGGTCCTTAGCAAAAAAAAAAAAAAGAGTGGGAAAGTGGGAGAGGACCTGGCACCCTCTAAGCACCTTTAAAGTGCTGGTAGCTTCGATGTCTGGAGTGAAACCCAAGGTTGGACAGCAATAGCTGGAAGTTGGCTTTGCCCTGTGCTGGGCTGGCCACTCAGCTGGTTTGTTTGTTTTGTTGTTTTTTTTTGGGGGGGGGGAGGTCACACCCAGCTTCGCTCAGGGGTTACTCCTGGTTCTATGCTCAGAAATTGCTCCTGGCAGGCTCGGGGGACCATATGGGATGCCGGGATTCGAACCACCGTCCTTCTGCATGCAAAGCAAATGCCCTACCTCCATGCTATCTCTCTGTCCCCTCACTCAGCTGTTTTTAACCTGGGGTGACCCCTAGCAGAATCAGTCCTTTTATCTATCAGTGACTGTGATCATGCTGGTTTTTAGCAAGACTGCTTCCTACCTCCCTCAAATGTCTCCATCAGCAGCCAGTCCCTGTTATCACTGTAATAAGAGGGTTTAGGTGTGAGGAGTGGGGTTGAACCACCCCACTCCTGGGTGGTGCTCAGAGTTGACTCCTGGCCTGCACTCAGGGGTCACTCAGCAGTGATTGTGACTGTGTCCAGAGGGCTCTAGGGGGTGCCAGGTATAGAACCTGGGTTAGCTGCATGTGAGGCAAACACATCACGCATCACTGCTGAATGTCGGACACTAGCAGTGGGGGGGGGGAGGTTTAAGGCAGAGAAAAGCCCAGAGTCCCCTGAATTGTGCTCTTTGATGTAAGAAGCAAGACTGGGGGACAACTGGGAGACAAGAAACATAGCACTCTTCCAAACACAAGCATGGCTTGTACTTTCAAGGTGACTCCTTGGCCACCTCAGTGATCCCCACAGACTTTCTCAGACTCTGAGGGACTTACATTCTTCACTAGGAAACTCTGGAGTCATGATTCTCTAGAGACTCCTGAAGTGCCAGTCCATGCCTCTTTCTGTTTGGAGGGGGGTGGGATTTGAGGGGGTTGTCTGTCCCTGCCTTTTGGGGAGAGAGAGGACTCTCAGTGTGGGATTGCCAAACTGGAGGGATCGAAGCAAGCTCTCACCTCCCCTTCTCTCACCGCCTTTTCCCTCCCCCTGAGATCTTGGTCCATTCTCTGCTCTCCACCCAGCACTTGGTTTGTGAAGGAAGCAAGGAAACAAATGAGCGAATGAAAGAGGCGTGGGAGGGAGCACATGGCCCAACAGCAGTGCTCTAAGGTCTGCGGAAGTACTAGTCATTCCAGAATTGGGAGTTTCTTTAAAGTTAATTTTTTGGGGGGTTTTGGGTCACAACCAGCAGCGCTTAGGGGTTACTCCTGGCTCTATGCTCAGAAATCACTCCTGGCAGGCTGAGGGGACCATATGGGATGTCGGGATTTGAACCACCAACCTTCAGCATGCATGCTATCTCTCCAGCCCCTAAAGTTAATTTTTTACATTTTTTGTTTATTTGTTTTGGGGCTACTCCTGCAGTACTCAGGGCTTACTCCTGGCTCTGTGCTCAGGAATTACTTCTGGTGAAGCTATAGGGACCATATGGGGTCACTCCTAGTGGGGATCAAGAACCATATGTGGTGGCAGGGATCAAACCCAGACCATCTTCATGCAAGGTAAGTGCCTTCCCTGCTGTATTATCTCTTCAGCCCAACTTTCTTCTTTGAAGGTGTGGGTTGGGGAGGCATACCCAGCAGTGCTCAGGGCTTAATTCCTGGCTCTGTGCTCAGGAATAACTCCTGGAGGTGCTTGGGGGATCACATGGGATTCTGGGGATCCAGTCAGGGTCAGCTGTGTGCACCCTACCCTCTGGACTATCTCTCTGGACTAGAGAGTTGGGGATTTCTATGTCCAGAACTTGTTAGCAAGCACCAGTGATGATTAGCTACTGTGGCATCTCGTGAGCTGTTGTTGACATGGGATCTGTACCCAGGACCAGTCCCCACCCCCCATAGTTGGCCTAACAGCTTTCTTTCTCTCCTTGCCTTTGCAGTCTCCATCGCTGAGGGCATCTGTTACCATGACGATGGGCAGTGTGTGGGCAGCCCTGGGCCTGTCCTTGACTTGCATCTCGGGCCTCAGCCTCGTCTCCCCGGTCTGGTTCCAGACGCCCACCTTCTCCTTTGGCATCCTGACCTACTGCTCCTGGTCTCCAGGTGATGGCTGGAACCATACGTGCGGGACCTTCTGGTCCCTGGAGGAGATTCCTGACTTTGCCTGGAAGGTGAGGTCTGGGGTTCTTCCATTCCCCCCACCCCGTGGTGGGAAAGGGAGTGTCCAGTTCAACCCACCAGGGCAGAATAGTAAGGACCCTTTCCTACTGCTCTGGGTGTTCTTGGGCCTGGAAACCTGCCAGTTGTATTGAATTGAGGACCACAATTTCTTTTTTTTCTTTTTTCTTTTTTTTTTTTTTTTAATGGTTTTTCGGTCACATCTGGCATACTCAGGGGACCATATGGGACGCTGGGATTCGAACCAATGACCTTCTGCATGAAAGGCAAACGTCTTACCTCCATGCTATCTCTCCGGCCCCAAGGACCACAATTTCTAAACACAAAAGCCCTTCAGAGCCACTTACGTATTTCCTTCCTTGGTTTCTGGCTGAGATTTTCTCCCAGCTATCTGAATCTGAACCAACCAGAAATGATTCCACAGGCAGCTACCCAACCCACTTTACCTCGTTGTACAAATTAAGCCGCGGTGGCCCTTCTTGAGAGTGTGGCACTGCCCCCTGCTGGGAGAGTCTGCATCCCCACTGGCCTGTGGGGATCCTCAAAGGCATCTCCCACCATTCTGCAGTCCAGAACATGCACGGCTAACCTGGCCTTTCGGAAAGCATCCTGGCTGAAAATCCCAGCTTAGCTGCTGAAAGTCTCTATTTCGATGCACTGACCCAAATGAGGACAAAGGGACTTCTAGGCCTGTGCCCTGAGGAAGATCACAGTCTTCTAGAAAGGGACCTACACAGGGCTATGGGTGGTCTGCTGTGCATCCAAAATTCAGTCAAGCCTGCAATTGGTGGCTGTAACTTTAGATCATTTTTTTTCTTTTTCTTTATTTCTTTTTATTTTAGTGGTAGTGGTTCTTTTTTAGGGGAAAAGGAAGTATTTCTGGCTCTGTGCTCCGGAGTGTTCTGGCAATGCTCAGGGACAAACCATCTGTGGTGCTAGAGACTCAAACCAGGGTCACGGCTGCCCACACAACCACATGCTCACCTCCTGTACCATCTCTCTGCACTGGAGATCTCCATCTTATTTTATTTTTTATTTAATTTATTTATTTATTTTTTGGTTTTTGGTTTTTGGGTCACACCCAGCAGCGCTCAGGGGTTACTCCTGTCTCTATGCTCAGAAATCGCTCCTGGCAGGCTCGGTGGACCATATGGGATGCCGGGATTTGAACCACCATCCTTCTGCATGCAAGGCAAATGCTCTACACCTCCATGCTATCCCTCCAGCCCCAGAGATCTCTCCATCTTAATCTTCTCTCTCTCTCTCTCTCTCTCTCTCTCTCTCTCTCTCTCTCTCTCTCTCTCTCTCTCTCTCTCTCTCCCCCTCCCTCTCCCTCTCTCTCTTTTATTTTTGAAGTCATATCCAGCAGTGCTCATGAAATACTCCTGGCTCTGCACTCAAAAAGTACTTTTGGCAGGCTTGGGTGAATGTGGGATGCTGGGAATCAAATCGAGTTGGCCATGTGCAAGGCAAAGCCCTACCCACTGAGCTATCACTCTGGCCCCTTAATTAAGTCTCTTCCACTTGTTTAGCTTGTGCCCTGAGACCCATGACTCTAGTCCTTGCACATCCTTTGTTTGCATGTAAAGGGGATTAGAGTAGCACAGATCTCATGGGGTTCCCTGCATCCAGTTGCTGGTCAAGAAACAATGTCCCCCCCCCACCTCACCCCACCTCACACTGTTTGTGGCAAGTTTTCTACCATGTACTAGACCTCTTAACCCTAGAGACTCTATTGCCTTTGGGTATTATAACCAGAATATAAAAGGAGGTAAAGTGATATGTATGAAACCTTCAGGAACAATATTGCAAATCACAGTGTCTAAAAGGAAGGGGGGAATATCTGCCACAAAGGCTGGCAGGGAAGAGGACAGAGCAAGGGGGAGGGCAGGAGGGAAGCTGGGACATTGGTGGTAGGAAGTATGCACTGGTTAAGGTGTTGGACACTGTAAGACTGAAACTCAGCCATGAACAACTTTGTATCTGTGTATCTCAGGGTGATTCATTGAAAATAATTATTTGGGGCCAGAGATAGCACAGCGATGTTTGCCTTGCAAGCAGCCCATCCAGGACCTAAGGTGGTTGGTTTGAATCCTGGCATCCCACATGGTCTCCCATGCCTGCCAGGAGCTATTTCTGAGCAGATAGCCAGGAGTAACCCCTGAGCATAGCCAGATGTGGCCCAAAAACAAAAATAGAAAAGAAAATAATTATTTAAAGAAAATAAAGCTTTTAGAAATTTTAGGGGGAAAAAGGCAATGTAACACCCATCCACTCCAGTCTAGCCAACACCCCTCCTCCCCTTCCCACAGGTGTCAGCTGCCAGCCTCCTAGGAGGTTGGCTCCTGTTGGCCTTCAATGCACTTCTCCTCCTGTCCTGGGCCCTAGCCCCCAAAGGGCTGTGTCCAAGGAGGGGCAGTGGCCTGACGCCAGGGATGCAGGCAGCTGCAGGTAAATCAAATGTTGCATAACAAGCACTTCAGACATGTTTGTAGAGGTAATGAAAAAGTGTACCTGGGGGGCTGGAGAGAGCATGGAGGTGGGGCATTTGCCTTACATGCAGAAGAATGGTGGGTCAAATCCCGGCATTCCATATGGTCCCGTGAGCCTGCCAGGTGCGATTTCTTAGCGTAGAGCCAGAAGTAATTCCTGAGCACTACCAGGTGTGACCCAAAAATCAAAACCAAAAAAAAAGAAAGAAAGAATGAAAGAAAGAAAAAAAGAAAACGAAAAAGTGTACCTGGGAACAGGGAGAACTCTCAGTCATTATTCCTAAGATTAGACATCCTTCCTGGTTCATTAGCAAGTCAGAAATATGAGGGTGGCACCCTCACATCCCCTTTTCCTGCCCTTCCCTCTTCCCAAGAACCTGTCCCCCCACCCCTTTTTTCCTCTCTCTTCTAAGTGCTTTGCTTCATCTTTTATGGGGCAGTTGAGCAGGTGCCCAGAGGTGCCCAGCTGAGGGCAGAAAGAGGCTGAAATCTAACCTGTGCCCACTTGCTAAACTGGGAAACTTGAAGGTGACAGTTGTTCCTAGGGATGCTTTTTGCTAGTTCACACCTGGGCTTCACATGATCAGCCCATGGCTTGGTCACAATCCTCCCACAATGAATTCTTTGTCTCTCACCTGTCAGAGGAATAACCACCTCCTGGGCCTCCCTGTCATCAACCTTAGCCCCTAGAATCTACCTGTTACACTCTAGTCAAACAGGTCCTGAGAAAGCCGAAATCAGATCATAAATCGGATTATGCCACTCAGACTGGCTTGTTCATTCTCCTGTGACTTCCTGTTACACTCAGGAGACTCTACAGACCCTACTGCATCGAATGATACTCTGCCTGTCCAAGCTTCCAGTCTCTCACTGAACTCCTCTCCCACCTTCCCGGCCAGTTCATGTTCTCTAGTCTCCCCTTGCCTTGTTTTCTGCAGCTCATTTCACCAGGTTCTCACAACCTGCCTGGAATTCTCTTGGCTTAGATCTTCCCATCTCAATCTTCTTCCCCTCACTTTGCTTGATATTTTCTCACTCACCTGAAATATCTGATGTGCTTGCTTATTTTGTGCACCTTTCTGCACCAGCTTTCTACCTGGTAAAGGTCACGTGTCGTGATCTCTCCTGCACCTAGCACAGGGCTTCACACATTAACAGATGGTTGCTAAGTTTGTTGGAACCATGTAGTAAGATATAATCTTGTCTTCGGCTCATGCAGTGTATAGCGGGGCTTGGGGGCCAGACAGGTCAATGGATATTTGTATGGTTAGGGATGAGCACAATCTCAAGAAAAAGTTCCAGGAAATACCTGGCCCAGTGGGTGGAAGAAAATAAGGAAGACTTCCTTGAGAAGATACCAAATCGGCTGAGTAGTGTACTCAGACATGTCTTTGCTCTCATGATGCTGATGTTCTCATGGAGAGACATGGGAGGATGAGAAGGAATTAGTGAAATATAAAAGGGTATTTCAGGTAAAGGAAACATTAGGAGTATATAAATAGCCAAGGTACCTTCAGGGAACTGCTAGTAGACTAGTGTCAGAGATGAGCAGTCAGGAGACTGAAAATCATCTGATTATCTTGCATTGAGTGCATTGGAATTGATGTGTCTGATTTTCCTTTATGGGCTGGTAAATAAATGAGTCAGAAGCTAGGATGATGGGTGGCTGTATACATTTATGGATGGATGGATGTGATTAGATTGGTTGGTGGCCAGGCAGAGGCCAGGCCACTAAATGAAAGAATTAATATGCTGTGGATGAGTGAATGGGGAGGTGGAAAGAGAAATGAAGAGAATAAGTGGATTGGTTGAATGGATGGTTGAGTAGTTTGATGTGTAGATGGGCAGATGGTTGAAAGGGTAGTTGAGCAATAACTGGATAAACAGTTATTGAATAAACAGTGAATGGATGGATGAATGGATAGATAAATGATTGAGTGAATGGTTGGATTGATGGATAGATGGTTGGACGGATGAATACTTGGTTGGTTAGATGGATGGGTGAATATTTGGTTGATTGGATGGATGAATGGATGGATGGATGGATGGATGGATGGATGGATGGATGGATGGATGGATGGATGGATGGATAAGGGGTTGGGTGGGTAGATATGTGGATGTGAGTGGATGGATGGACAGATGAGTGGGTGGATGATTTAGTCCTAGGGTGGAAGACTCAAGTCCCTATACTGACTTGCTGGTTTCTTTCCTGCTATCTCTAGCCACTGCCAACATTGTGGGCCTTCTGATTTTCCCTATCAGCTTGGCATCTTCATTTTCCAAGGAAGCTTGTGGAGACTCTTCCATATACTGTAGTGGGCAATGCCAGCTGGGCTGGGGATATGTGACTGCCATCCTCAATGCAGTCCTGGCCAGCCTTCTCTCCATGATTTGGAGGCCTCGTGAAACCATGGACCAGAAGAGGGCCATTCTCTATTCGAGTGACATAGAGAGGATTATCCTGGTGCCAGAAATGATCAAATAAACCCACACTAGAGTTGCATAATCACCACATGGCCAGGTTCAAATGCCACTTCTGATGCTCCCTTGCAATGTGACCTCAGATGAGCCACTTCACCTTTCTAGACCTCAGTGTATTCTTCAGTAAAAAAGGTATGCATTTGTGCAGTAATGCCTACCTCACTGGGTTGCAGTGGAAACTAATGTGAATTGTTCTTTCAATAAAGCCATTAGCACAATGTTAGGCACATCATGGTCTATGAACTTTATTAAATATTCTCTCGAATGAAATCTGTTAATGAAAAATAATGTAAATTATCTCTCAATAAACTGATGAAGTGCCTAGATCCATTCTGAGTCCATTGTTGTCACTTGAACATGACACTTTTGAGTGTTCATAAGCATATTAGGAAATTTGTTTTTGTCTTTGTTTTTTTCTTTTTGTTTTTTTTTTTTTTTTTTTTTGGTTTTTGGGTCACACCTGTCAGTGCTCAGGGGTTACTCCTGGCTCTAGGCTCAGAAATCGCCCCTGGTGGGCACAGGGGACCATATGGGATGTCGGGATTCGAACCACCGTCCTTCTACATGAAAGGCAAACGCCTTACCTCCATGCTATCTCTCCGGCCCCTGAAACTTGTTTTTTTTTTTTTTAACTTTACTTTTTTATTGTTTGATTTATTGTTTTTGTGCCACACCAGCAGTGCTCAGGGGCTACTCTTGGTTCTTCACTCAGAAATTGTCCCTGGCAGTCTGGGGGACCATATGGAATGCTTGGAATTGAACTGGGTCTCTCCAGGGTCAGCTACATGCAAGGCAAATGCCCTACAGCTATCTCTCCAGCCCTCATATTAGGAATTTTTTTTTTTTGATTTTTGGGTCACATACAGCAGCTTTCAGGAGTTACTCCTGGCTCTACACTCAGGAATTGATTGCTTCTGGCAGGCTCAGGGGACCATATGGAGTACCGTGATTTGAACCACCGACCTTCTGCAGGCAAAGCAAATGCCTTGCCTCCATGCTATCTCTCTGGCCCCCATATTAGGAATTTTGAATACAAATAGGATATAGCTGCTTGAAAGCACAATGTATCTTGATGTGTGTGTGTGTGTGTGTGTGTGTGTGTCTTTTTCCCTTTCTTGATCACTCATTTGATTTCTCTTTCTCAAGCACCAAGATACATTCTTATAGTCACAATTGTTACACAGATTTAGACTATATGACTCATGCACATGCTTACAAAACCTTAAGGAAATAAATTTCTCCTTAGGAAGGTAGATCTGAATATAGTTTTCCACCTGGACATCTAGATGTTTCCCACTTCCCAAGTAGTTATTCTTATAAACAGCTGATAATTTTTCTCTCTAGTTGAAACTAGCAGAAAACCCCTTCTGTATTAGACAAAATTCTTTCCTCAGCAAATAACTGAATTCTGAAGACTTACCATTTCCTGCTGTTGACTTGTCCTGTAAATAGAGAAAACACTGAAGATGAGAGCATTTTGTTGCCTGCATCTGGGGTTCTTTTGGTGACTATCAATTGAGATCAATTTAAAAGTATCTCTCAAGGGGCCAGAGAGATAGCACAGAGGTAGGGCATTTGCCTGGCATGTAGAAGGATGGTGGTTCGAATTCTGGCATCCCATATGGTCCCCCCACCCCCCCACCCCAAGCCTGCCTGGAGCATTTTTGAGCGTAGAGCCAGGAGTAACCCCTGAGCTGCCAGATGTGACCCAAAACCCACAAAAAACAAACAAACAAATAAATAAAAGTCTCGCTCAATCATAGGGCACCCATGGTAAAGTAGAAGCTTTTCTTGGGAGAATATCTCTGTCAAATACAATGACATGGTTGATGACAACATTCCTAATGAAAGGAGGGAAGTGTAAATGACAGGGCCTTTCCATATTCCTTATGATCTCTCTTCAACCCTCCAAGAAAAAGTTAACCTATCTGGTGTACACTGTCATCTACATGTGAGTCATATGGAGTTATAAGAACACATTTTTCTCTTGGAAAGACTGGTCAGCCTACCTTGAGAGTATTGACACCTTCTGACCTGCCTGGTCCTGAACCAAGTGCTCAAGAGAAGCTAAAGGAGGGGCTGGAGAGATAGCATGGAGGTAAGGCATTTGCCTTTCATGCAGAAGGTCAGCAGTTTGAATCCCAGCATCCCATATGGTCCCCCGAGCCTGCCAGGAGCGATTTCTGAGTGTGGCCGGGTGTGACCCAAAATCCAAAAAAAAAAAAAAAAAAAGAGAGAAGCTAAAGGAAAGGGACCACTTGTCAGTCCATTTGGTGCAGTGCAGCACATGCTTAAAGAATATTGCTTGACTTGTACAGGAGAACAAATTACGGTGATGGCTGGTTAAAAAACAAGCCAATGCTCCTCAGACATTCCCTTTGTGAGATGAAGGCAAATAAGAACAGACAGAAAAGGAGAATTAGAACCCTCTCCTGGTAATTAGGAGCAACCTAAAAGGATTGAGAGAAGAAAGCACATGCACTGTGTTGCTGAGGTGACAAAATTGCACCAACAGCCACCATTAATTATTCGACTAGTGATTGTTTGATGATGTCTTCAAACACCTCTAACTCTGCATGTGCAAACATCCTACCTTGAAAGTCATCAATAATTTTATAGAGTGTTTGCATTTTATACTAAGTGGTGTATAGGATAGCAGCACTGGGGAAATTATTGTTTTGTTCACTAACCAATTGTCATATATTCACTGAAAGACCCTCCATAGCACAGCAGTTAGATCCCCTGACCTGGGTTTGGTTCCCTGTACTGCCTGGCTCCAGAAACATGCCCAGATGCACCACTAGAGGATCAAGCACTGCAGTCCCAGAGGACTCTAGAATGGCCAGAGTAACCCAGATAGGTATTTCTAGCACTATAGGGCCCTTATAGCACAGTAGTTTTTGGCCATTGGAGGTTTTGTTGTTGTTGTTTTTGTTTGTTTGTTTGTTTGTTTGGCCCCACCCAGTGACCCTCAGGGATTACTCCTGGCTTTGTGCTCAGAAATCGCTCCTGGCTTTGGGGAAATCATATGGAATCTAAGGATGGAACCCAGGTCAGCTATTTACAAGGCAGGAGCTTTATTTTTTTTTTAATTTCTTCCTTCCTTCCTTCCTTCCTTCCTTCCTTCCTTCCTTCCTTCCTTCCTTCCTTCCTTCCTTCCTTCCTTCCTTCCTTTTTCCTTCCTTCTTCCTTCCTTCTTTTTTCCTCCCTTCTTCTTTCTTTCCTTCTTCCCTCCCTCCCTTCCTCCTTTCTTCTTCTCTCCCTTCCTTCTTCCTCCCTCCTTCCTTCCTTCCTTCCCTCCCTCCCTCCCTCCTTCCTTCCTTCCTTCCTTCCTTCCTTCCTTCCTTCCTTCCTTCCTTCCTTCCTTCCTTCCTTCCTTCCTTCCTTCCTTCCTTCCTTCCTTCCTTCCTTCCTTCCTTCTCTCCCTCCCTCTTGTTCTGGCCCCTGGAGGGGTTTTTTTTGTGTTATATTTTGTTTGCCTTTGTTTGTTTTTGTGTTACACTTGGCAGGGCTTAGGGGTTACTCCTGGCTCTGTGCTCAGAAATTGCTCTTGGCAGGCATGGGGGAACCATATGGATGCCAGGATTTGAACCACTGTCCATCCTGGATGGGCTGCGTGCAAGGCAAATGCCCTACCACTGTACTATCTCTCTGGCCCCGTAGAACCAATGTTATGTTTCTATTTAAGGCTAACAAGGCTAATTTTCTATTTAAGAGCTAAGTTTCTATCCCAACAAAAATGACAAAGACCCTGAGGCCCTGTAAACCACAATATACAACCCTAGACATCTAGCCATAAAAGAACATGATGAAACACCCTAGAAACATCCTAGACAACAGCCAATCAACTTAAAGGTCAAGACTTCCTGCTTCTATCCCTAGATAACCTGGCTTGTGACCCCCTTGGCAGGGTCACCTCTCTAGGAGGTGATGTGGCTTATAAGTTTGTAGCTTGTTGGTAAAACAACAATTGTGTTTGTTGAATAAAACTTTCATTTGCTTTATTTCAATTGTGTGGTTTCATCCTTCAACTCCAGACCCTAACACTTCTAGCTTGTGCAGCTCTATCAGGACCTCCCCTGTGGTGGCCAGTGAGTTGGTAGTCAGATCAGCCACCTTGGAATCGTCTTCTGCATAGATGATGGCTGCCTTTTTCTGCTGCTTGGCCTTCTCCACCACAAATCTGGCACCTTTGCTGCCTGCTGAGCCACCAGCTTGGCTTCTACCACTTCTGTGAACTCCTTCCTGAAGGTCAGATGTATCAGGGACGTGTCATCCAGGATGAGCCCAAAGATGGCTGCTTGTTCCACTCTGGGTGATCAGTTCTCCCATGTTGATTTAACATAAAATATAAAGTCTAATGTCTTCATGTTGGGTGAGGCCTTCCTAGGCACGACATGGCACCTCTAGGCCCTTGCTGGTCCTTAAGAGGTCTCTAGACCTTCAGCTGAAGAAGGGTAGTAGTGGCAAAATAATTCGCAGTCAGTTAAAGTCTCAATAAAGTCAGCTTACTTTATTCCCACACAGCTTTTTCTCTGCCATGTGCAGACTCTAAGCCACGTCTACCTGATTCATCTCTTTCTCTCAGGAGCTCTCTCGGTCTCCATTTCTGCTACTCTCCAAGCTTCCTTGTTTGCTTTCTTTCCCCCAGCCAGATTCTTTTCTTTATTCTCTAGATCCCCACACACCAGTGTGGGGGGGCAGGGAGGGCAGCCTTATAATCCAGGTGTGATTAACATCTCAAAAGTAAGTTTAGGGCATAAGAGAAGTTGGGGGAAGGGATACCTTATATTTCCACATCAAAGCCAGCCACTATGACTTGAGGTTCTGTGTGGGAATGAACCACAACCCACATTTGTTGTAGTTCTCACTGATGCTGGTACAGATGCGTAGGAGCTGGCTGACCACCAGCCAGAAGAGGATGAATAGGGTGATGTTGACATTCTGTAAGTCTTTGCTGCTGGTGATGACAGACACATTACAAGGTCCTGAGCAGCAAACCAAGAAAAATTGGTTTCTGTACCTAAGGAATGAGGAAGTGAGTCCCTTCCCTCACCATAATGTCCTGCATGCTGAGAAACCAGTCAAAGATGATGGTTTTATGCCCAGCATCCACATTATACAAGGCTGAGTTCACTATGCCTTCTGCAACAGCTAAAGCCAGGCCTAACTTGCAAACAGACTCAAACACTTTGGCAGCCATGTCTTCTTCTGCTGAATCCACTCACACCTGCTTATACTTTGACCTCCACATGAATTCCTCCATCCCTGGGCCTTTACACTGAACCACCATTTAGGTTGGCCAAGAATCCCTGGTGAGTCCCCAAGGCCACTTGAACACTGCTTTTGAGGCTTTCAAAAATCCACTGAGAGCTATTAAACTAAATATGATATTACTAAACTATAAAAAGAATATTTCCCCCTATCATGTCCTCACTATCATTGTCTCCTATGTAGACTGATGGATAAACCTCCCTGCTAGCAGTAACCATTCAAGAAAGGAAAAGTACGTGAGAGTGGGCTGAGTATCTGCACACTCTACTTGTAATACAAGAGTATTAAGTGTAATAAGTTAGGCCTGGAGTGATAGTACAATGGTTAAGGCACTTGCTTTGCACGCAGTTGACCCTGGCTTGATCCCTGGCATCCCATATGTTACCCACTCCTGCCATTCTGCCTGGCGTGATTCCTGAGTGTAGAGCCAGAAGTAACCCCTGTGGCCCAAACACAGACAAACAAAAACAAAAGTTAATCAGAAGATGGTACTTGGGAGTTCAGTGTCATAGAGTGAATCCTTTAAGAATGTAAGCATTTCCAGGAGTCCTAGCAACAACGCTATCAAATATGAGTAAAAAAATGTCTTAACACTTGCTTTTTTTTTTAAATATTTAAATTTTTTTATTTTTAATTATGAGAACAAGGATGCAAAGAAAGAGGAAAAGGTAAAGATACAGTGGAAGGACAATCACCCATAACATAATTCTCAGAAGTCCCCTTGCTGATATCTTAACTTTGAAATTTCAGCCAAAGAACCAAAGAACATTAAGATAAATAAGACAAATAATTTTCAGACACAAAAGAGAAAAGAGCTGGAAGTTCCAGCTCACCTCAGGAAGCTCACCACAAAGAGTGATGAGTTTAGTTAGAGAAATAACTACATTTTGAACTGTCCTAATATTGAGAATGTATGAGGGAAATGTAGAGCCTGTTTAGGGTACAGGCGGGGGTTGGGTGGGGAGGAGGGAGATTTGGGACTTGGGTGATGGGAATGTTGCACTGGTGATGGGTGGTGTTCCTTTTATGACTGAAACCCAAACACAATCATGTATGTAATCAAGGTGTTTAAATAAAAAAAAAATTATGCATTAAAAAAAAAAAGATAAATAAGACAGAATCCATGTACAATTACTTTGTCCCTCAAGTCCCCAGATTGTAAAACATTATAATATTTCTTAACATCATACAAGGCAATCTAAAGCCATAAAACTTACATAACTCCTTAAACATTACAGGCATAGTATTTTTTTACATTTCCATATACATGCATATTAGCTTAAGTTAATCTCAAATTTTAAGTGGGTTCTTTTTAAGGATTAGAGTCAAAGGAGCACAGTAAAAATGGTGTTAGAGTGGCAATTGTTGTTTGCATAGGCCAAAGGAGCACAGTAAAAATGGTGTTAGAGTGGCAATTGTTGTTTGCATAGGCCCATCAAAATATGAGGGACATGGAAAGAAATAACCTTGGCCTAAATACAAAGAGACCTGACCCCTGAAGTTTTCTGGCACAAGACCAACTCTCTAAGCTCCAGGCAAGCTAAATCGTCCAATCCAAGACATTGTCTGTAGTGCCAACACACTTTTATTTTTCACACAGTCTCTGTTGTTGGTATCATGTTTCTGTATTAAAGATCCTGGAATCTGGAGAGATGAAGTCATGAAATTTTCCAATACATGGATGTACATGGAATCTATTATGCTGAGTGAAGTAAGTCAGAGGGAGAGAGAAAGACGCAGAATGGTTTCACTCATCTATGGGCTTTAAGAAAAATGAAGGACATTTTTAACAGTATCTCAGAGACAAGAGAGATGAGGGCTGGTAGGTGCAGCTCAGGACATGCAGCTCATCACATAGAGTGATGAGTGCAGTTGCAGAGATGACTACACTGAAAACTATCATAAAATGTGAATGAATGAGGGAAGTAGAAAGCCTGTCTCGAGTACAGGTGTAGGGGGGTGGGGAGGAGGGAGATCTGGGAAATTGGTGGTGGGAATGTTGCACCGGTGAAGGGGGGTGCTCTTTACATGACTGTAATCATACAACTATAATCATGTTTGTAATCACGGTGTTTAAATAAAGATAAAAAAAAAAAAAGATCCTGGAATCTGCATATCCTACATTGAAGTCAGGATGTGGAGCGTCCTCTCGTTTCACCTCACAATCAAAGGGCAATGCAGGGAGCCCTGTCCTATAAGCAGGTCGTTGTGGTTTTAACACTTGCTTTAAGACAGCAAGTTATCAAAGAAATTTTCCAGGTACTTTTATTGGTGGTTTACTGTTCTCAGATTATAGATTATTTTTCTTTTTTTTTTTTAAGAGTGGATTGGGTTTTGGGCCACACCTGGAAATGCTGAGTGGTTATTATTATCTCTATAATCAGGAATTATTTCTGGAAGTGCTTGGGGGACCATATGGGGTGTCAGAGATGAAACTTGGGTCAACCTCATGTAAGACAAGCACCCTTGTACTATCTCTCCTGGCCCTATTCTCAGAATACGAACAAAAAGTTTTCACACTAGTATTGATATTTAGTCAGGTTTAGTATACATAGTTCCAGCTTATAAACATAGACAGTTTGGGATCATGTAGATTCAGGTAATTCTGAGCATATATAGAGAGAGTCTGAAGCAAACTTCTGTGGTTTCTCTTGATGCTGTGGTCAGACACATAGCCAGTTTGTTAACTGCTTTTTGCTCTCTCTGAGGACCAAATTTCACATCTGGGTTCATATTTGGGATTATTCACATAAGAGTTTATGTACTTGGAATATTTCTATCTTTTTTCACAGTTTATCTGTGAGGGCTGTTAATAAATCAACTATCACATTTGTATGTGGGAGGGCTTTGCATGAATTTATGTAGTAAATGTGTAGTATATTTCACTGTTTAATTTTCCATGCATGTACTTGTGTGCAAGTGTGTGGTACCAGGGATCTAACTCAGAGGTTCATACATGCAACGCAAGTGCTCTATCACTAAGCTGCATACTTAGATTGATTGTCTAATGTGGATACTTGAATGAATCACCAGGGATGTCTTATCTGAGCTCAGACATTAGGCAAAAGAAACAAATGGAATAAACCACTTTTGCAATTATATAACTCTTTTAGGCTCAGGCCACACACTCTTGCCCCAAGCTTAGAGATGAGAAGATGAATTCAGTGAATTAAGTTTTACCAGAACCATGATTTGGGAGAAGAAAACACCATCTTCTTAGATTGGCATGAACCACTTAACAGTATAAACACTATTCTCAGCCATAGGCACAAGTGCCTAGATTCATATAAATACAAACTAGAATAGATGCTCTCAGACCACTCTGAAATTAAATAGACTAGCAGCATCTGAGAAAGCTTAAAAATTTAGAAGAGTCACAAATAAATAAATATACTAGTAAGTAAGCAGAGGGTACTAAGAACCTTGGAAAGACCTAAAGGTCTTTTTTTTTTTTTTTTTTTTTTTGGTTTTTGGGCCACACTCAGCAGTGCTCAGGGGTTACTCCTGGCTGTCTGCTCAGAAATAGCTCCTGGCAGGCACAGGGAACCATATGGGACACCGGGATTCGAACCAACCACCTTTGGTCCTGGATCAGCTGCTTCCAAGGCAAACGCCGCTGTGCTATCTCTCCGGGCCTGGAAATCAAAGGTCTTAAAGCAGACATATATAGAAAAGGTACAAGTCTCCTTACTTTTGTTTTTCTTTTGTTTTCTTTTGTTTTTGTTTTTGGGTCACACCCGGCAGCGCTCAGGGGTTACTCCAGGCTCTACGCTCAGAAATCAATCCTGGCAGGCACGGGGGACCATATGGGATGCCAGGATTCGAACCACCGTCCTTCTGCATGCAAGGCAAACGCCCTACCTCCATGCTATCTCTCCGGCCCCCTTCTTTTCTTTTCTTTTTTTTCTTATTTTAAAATTAATATATTTATTTAAGCACCATGATTACAAACATGTTTGTAATTGGGTTTCAGTTATATAAAATGACACTCCCCTTCACCAGTGCAACACATCACCATTAATGCCCCCACTTTTGTTTTTATTAAGAGAATAGTTTTCTCTGCTCTAGTGCACTTGGAAAGCACAAAATTCTTGATTCAAAGCAAAACTGGTAAAAATGTCTCCTAAACACAATATGACAGGTTGTGATTGCCCTCTGGTGGCAAGAATCCTCTAGTAACACTGTCTCCCAAGTAAAAAATATTTAGTATTTCTACAATACTCAATACACAGAGCATTCGATTTTTATTTTGGGTCATCATTTATTTTTAAAAAATACCCCCACATTTATCCATATACCACGATTCAGATATTTATATTTACATTAAAGAAAAGGCAATATACATGTTCAAAGTTAGCCCATTTGCCTTGCAAAATAGTTGCTCTTTTTTTTTTGGGGGGGGGGCCACACCCAGCGGTGCTCAGGGGTTTCTCCTGGCTTTCTGCTCAGAAATAGCTCCTAGGAGGCATGGGGGACCATATAGGACGCTGGGGTATCGAACCAACCACCTTAGGTCCTGGACTGGCTGCTTGCAAGGCAAACGCCGCTGTGCTATCTCTCCAGCCCCAAATGGTTGCTCTTGATAGTTCTATCCAACTGGAGATTCCTCGTCCTCCTTCTCCTCCTCCTGCTCCTCCTCCTCCTCCCAAATCTGGTTGAGACAACACTAGATTCATTAGTAAGGCAGGGAAGTGTCTCAGGACTGGCTTAGGGAGCCATACTAGACTTGAAGAAAGCAATAGAGTGGATGTGCCAGTGACAGGCATGAACTGAGCTGCTGTTGGAAGGCTCATCTGAACATCCTTCAAGTTGGAACAAAGAAAGAAGAAATACTCACTTTGGCTTCCTAGGAAAATTTAACCAACACAACATGCATAATGAAGGCCATAGAAGTAAATATTAAATATAGTATTTCCTCCAGGTTGCAGGATTTGATTCTGCAATTCTGAGACTTGGATTCAATTCTAGAAACAAAGGTACCCTAGACATATTTATATTCTTATGCTCTGCTTTGCAAAATATTAAGCAAACATCATTAACATGATTTCAATAGACCGACTCTTTTCATGGTCAGTATAAAGGACAATGTAGAAAGTGTCATAGTGAGTATGCTTCATGTAAGAAATGCTAATCTAGGGGGCCGGAGAGCTAGCATGGAAGTAAGGTGTTTGCCTCTCATGCAGAAGGATGGTGGTTCGAATTCCGGAATCCCATATGGTCCCTTGTGCCTGCCAGGGGCGATTTCTGAGCATAGAGCCAGAAGTAGCTCCTGAGTGCTGCCGGGTGTGACCCAAAAAACAAAACAAAACAAACAAAAAAAAAAAAAAAAGAAAGAAAGAAATGCTAATCTAGTCATGGCAACATTGCCAGTACTCTCTCAATTCTGAAACTGTTATTTTTAAAATATAACTGAAGATTTAAAAAAATTAGATAAATGGTGGGGCCAGAACAATATAATAGTAGGTAGGGCATTTGCCTTGCACATGGCCAATCCAGGTTGGATCCTTGGAATTTCATATGTCCCCTGAGCCTAGAGGGAGTGATTTCTGAGTGCATAGCCAGTAGTAATACCTGAACGCCACTGGGCGTGGCCCCCTCAAAAAACACAAAATAAAACCAAAAGAACCTTCCAAAAATTGTATAACAATATATGTTGTCTTAAATAAATAATGATGGAGCTGGATGGAGATGGATGGAAGTGGATGGTGAAGGATGGAGGCCTTTGTCCTTAGGCCCCGGCCACGTGGCTCCAGAACCCCCATGAACCGGCGGGTCTGGGATTCAGGAAAGCGACGGGTATTAAACTCACTCATAGGCAGGCATTAGAAAGCATCAGCTTTATTCATACCCTATTCACCACATGTGTGTGGCCTATCTTATAACCTTTCAAGCATTGCTATTCTTAGCCCTGCATCTTAACTCCTTTCAGCCATCTTTCCTTTGACCTCCATGCTGGTCAAAGACCAAAAGAGGCAAAGACCCAAAAGCCAGAGAGCCCAGCAGGGCAGACCCCTAATCCCCTGGCTCAAAGGCTTATCTACCTTTTCCAAGACCCCTCCCAGGAATGGGCGGGGTCTTGCAGGTAAGGTCACACATAATATCTGGTTCCCAAGACCCCTCCCAGAAATGGGTGGGTCTCAGGTAGCTACACCTAAATCCAGGGTGGAGTTACAAATATATATGGGGGTCTGAGAGATGCATGAAGGTAGGGCGTTTGCCTTGCATACAGAAGGATGCTGGTTCGAATCCCAGCATCCCATATGGTCCTCTGAGTCTTCCAGGAGCGATTTCTGAACATAGAACCAGGAGTGGCCCCTGAGCGCTGCAGGGTATGACTCAAAATAAAAACAAAAACAAAAACAAAAAAAATATATATATATGACTAGTAAATAGCTAGTACCTATGGGTGCAGTATATACTTGACATCTACATTAATAAGTATATGGCAAGTACCTTGAAAAAATAGCCCAAAATATAAAACTGAGGAGAAATAATAAAATGAGTAAATCACACAATGATATAAGAGAAATTAGAGAGAATAAATTAAAAAAAAAAAAAGGAGAGGAGAGGTAGCACAGCAATAGGGCATTTGCCTTGCATTTGGCTGACCCAGGACACATCCTGGGTTATGGTTCCCTGAGCCTGCCAAGAGTGATTTCTTAGCACAGAACCAGGAGTAACTCTTGAGTGCTGCTGGGTATAGCCACATGAAAGAAAAGAAAAAGAAAGAAAGAAAGAAAGAAAGAAAGAAAGAAAGAAAGAAGGAAGGAAGGAAGGAAGGAAGGAAGGAAGGAAGGAAGGAAGGAAGGAAGGAAGGAAGGAAGGAAGGAAGGAAGGAAGGAAGGAAGGAAGGAAGGAAGGAAGGAAGGAAGGAAGAAAGAAAGAAAGAAAGAAAGAAAGAAAGAAAGAAAGAAAGAAAGAAAGAAAGAAAGAAAGAAAGAAAGAAAGAAAGAAAGAAAGAAAGAAAGAAAGAAAGAAAGAAAGAAAGAAAGAAAAAGAAAGAAAAGAGTTTGAGGAAAAGTGAACTGGTATATATATATTTTGGGGGGGGGTCACACCCGGCAGCGCTCAAGGGTTACTCCTGGCTCTACACTCAGAAATCGACCCTAGTGGGCTTGGGGTACCATATGGGATGCCTCCATGCTATCTCTCCGGCCCCTGAACTGGTATATTTTAAAACTGGTATATTTTAAAACAGCAATTGAGGCCTCCCATTTTAGGGTCTAAGCAGCAGATCACAAACCTTACCTCTTATCTATTTTAATTACTGAGCCCCATCGCAGTTGCAATAATTTTGGGCTGCAAACCATTGCATCGTTATGGTGATGGGCCATCATGGAAATCCCAGAGTGGTTTGGGTCAATTATTACCATCTACACAAGGATGGGTTTCTATAATCAAGTGCGGATTGTGAAAATATGAAATTACAGGGGCTGAAGCAATAGTGCAACGAATGGGGCACTTATCTTGCACATGGCTGACCCAAGTTTGATTCCCAGCCTCCCATATCTCTGCATCCAGCATCCCTGAGACTGCCAGAGATGATTCCTAAGTGCAGAACCAAGAGTAACCCCTGAATATCACCGGGTATGATCCCAAAACAAGACAAAAAGCAAAATTTTAATCACATTTCACATTTCCTAAACTCTGTTTTCTTTTATTATTGGAGGGGAGGGTTGGGCCACACCCAGTGACGCTCAGGGGTTACTCCTGACTATGCGCTAAGAAATCGCTCCTGACTTGGGGGACCATATGGGACACCGGGGATAGAACTGCGGTCTGTCCTAGGTTAGAGCGTGCAAGGCAGACACCCCACCACTTGTGCCACCACTCCGGCCATTCTAAACTCTGATTTAAAGGACAAATGATATACAAGGAAATTACCTAACCCAAATTGCCAAGCAAATTTCTGTGTTTGGTAAGAAAATATTAAAAAAAATTTTCAAATAATTTCACTCATCTGTAGTATATGGGGTAACAAGGAAAGGGAACAGACAGGGACCGGAGAGATAGCATGGAGGTAAGGCATTTGTCATGCTGATTATTACTGTCCTACCCCCATTCTAGTGGGGGATGTGTTGACCCAAGAACACCCCACTTTCTGCTAGGGGGTCTGGCAGGGTGTGTACACTCTCAGTCTGAGCTAGCCCAGAACCCAGGGATTTCTTGCCCACTTGGAAGTTCTTTTGCGGGGAGGGCAAAACCTGACTGTGTTCAGGGGTTACTCCTGGCTCTGTCTCAAAAATTACTCTTGGTCAGCTTGGGGAATCATATAGGCTGCTGGGGATCAAATTCGGGTTGGCTACATGCAAGGCAAACACCTTACCCACTATGCTATTGCTCTGGCCCAGGCCTTGGAATTTCTTTTTTTTTTTTTTTTTTTGGTTTTTGGGCCACACCCGGTGACGCTCAGGGGTTACTCCTGGCTATGCGCTCAGAAGTCGCTCCTGGCTTGGGGGACCATATGGGACGCCGGGGGATCGAACCTCGGTCCGTCTCCTAGGCTAGCGCAGGTAAGGCAGGCACCTTACCTCCAGCGCCACCGCCCGGCCCCTTAAATCACTTTTGCTCAGATCTAAAGAAGTATATTCAGTATATATATTCAGAAGTATATTTCAGGGAAAGTTTCATTCAAATTGACTCTATAAAGATACCAGTATAACAATAATAGTTGGGAAATGATCACTCTGAAGAAGAACTGAGTGCTGAAAGGATGGAAAATGATCTGTACAATACTCCTTCAGTAACCATATTACAAACTATGATGCCTGAAAAAGAGGAAGAGGAATAGGAGAGGAGAGGAGAGGAGAGGAGGGGAGGTGGGAAGGGAAGAAAGGAGGAGAGAAGAGAAGAGGAGAGAGAAAGGCAGAAAAGAAGAGGGGAGGGAGGGAAACTGGAAGAATTGGTGGCAGCAAATGAACGATAGGATGAGATGGGTGCTGAAACATCGTAGACTGAAACTCAACATCAGCCACCTTTACCTTCTGTGTCTCATGGTGATTCAGTAAAAAACAATTTAAAACAATACACTCTGCCTATAGCAAAATTTTTGATTCAGTTTTTGCGAGGCCATTGACCCCTGTAGTAAGCTGGCACATTAGAAGTACCATCTCCCTTTGAGGGAATCAGTAGAAATTCAGAAGAAGTGACCACCCTGAATGCACCAAATCTCTTCTGATTTCAGAAGGGACTGGCCCAAACCTGACACTCCCACAAGGCAGAGCTGGTCAGGGTCCACTGCTAAGGACTCTATTTGCTTTATCTCTTCCAGGGTATCAGGAGAAAGGAGGCTTAGAGTTTCCTGTTATCTTCTGCTGCTTTTCATCCCAATCCTTGTCCCATGGAGGCATAGTAGACACATTAAAATGAAAAACGAGGGGCCGGAGAGATAGCATGCCTTGCATGCAGAAGGACGATGGTTCGAATCCCGGCATCCCATATGGTCACTCGAGCCAAAGGGACAATCTGAGCGTAGAGCCAGGAGTAACCCTGAGCACTACCGAGTGTGATCCCCCCACCCCCCAAAAAAGAAATGAAATGAAAAACGAGTCCTAGATCAATTATCAGACCATCTTTCAGATACTTCCTTTTTTCTTTTTCACTTTTTTTGTTTTTCTGTTTTTGAGATTAACCTATGGAGAGGGATCTGGTTATGGATTTTGCTTTATTTCCACAATAACTTAGGATTGTGCTGTGTGTGGGGGGGATATTTTAAAAAAGAATGTATGATCTGAAAGAAATATAAACCTCTTTCCCTTAGATATTTTCCTCAAGGGTCAAAAAAAATTAATGATGACCAAATGGTAAAAGGTGATTTCAGATCTGATATTATAACCAGTGATGTTTCACTGCGAGGATTCCAGACTTTTATCTCCCACAAGTTCTAGCTTGGTCTTCCTGCAAAACTAATTTCAGGCATTAATCAAATGAGAAATGTCATTATTGTATTGAAGCCTTAAATAATAAAGTGACTTACAGTGTTTGAATTATCATCATTATATTATTATTATTGTTTTTAGGCCACACCTGATGATGCTCAGAGATTACTCCTGGCACACACACTCATCTATCTTACCCTGACATGGACATGGGGACAAATACCCTCAAGCAAGATTATTTCACCCAAAGTCTGTGTAGGGCAATGGTGCCAGCAGAGACCCAGCCAGAGCTGAAAGTATGCATGTCTATCCATTACCTCTATCTTTTTTTTTTTTTTTTTTACCCTGACCCACCTCTATCTTTCAAGTGCTGAGCTGGAAGAGGCCATGCCAGGCCCTAATGTGTATGCATCTGCATCTGTGCAGGGGGCGTTGTAGGTGGAAACTTCTGTGAGTCATGCATGAGATTGTCCGTAGTTACTGGTGGACTTTCGTGACAGAGGGAGAAAGTAACACTAAAGTTTTGCCCCCGAGACTGAGGGCCATATTTCATCTCAAAATCCATTTCCCAGGAAATTGTTGGCTGAAAATCATTGACTACATCCCCACTATCAAAGTTCAAGACCCAAGAACTGTCTCAATTTATTGTTTTCCCTGTCCAACATCAGTGTCTAGGAAAAGTTTTTCTTGATTTTGCATGAATTTCTATCACAGCATCATCTGTTAAGCCAGGATTCAATGCACAAGATGACTGCTGGGAAACTCACAAAGATTGGCTACAGAGAGTTACTGCAGAGAGTTGAATGATCTGATGGAAAAATCACTGAGCAGGTCATTTCCTGCTCAGCAGTCAAACAGTATTGAATATTGTATAGGAATGTCACATCCCAAATATTTTCAGATTGAGACTTTGGAGAACACTTACTAATCTGTTGAAAATGGGAATTTTAGGTGCCTGAGAGATAGCATGAAGGTAGGGCTTTGCCTTGCATGCAGGACAGTGGTTCAAATCCCGGCATCCCATAAGGTCGCCCCCCCCCCCAGCCCGCCAGGAGTGATTTCTGAGTGTAGAGCCAGGAGTGACCCCAAGCACTGCTGGGTGTAACCCAAAAACTGAGAGAAAAAAAAAAGAAAAAAAAAAGAGAAAATCGGAAGTTTAGAAATGTGTTTCCTACACACTTCACCAATATTATATTAGAAATTTGAATTTAGGGTTTTTTAACTAAGGACAAAATTATGCTGAAGGACATTTTGATTCTGACTTTATCAGTGAACCCAGATGCATATCTATTCTTTTCAGGTGCTAAGTAAGACCTCCCTTTGCCATTTGCAACTGAGTTGTCAGAGATGGAAGGACTTGGCTAAGCTTTATAGAAGTTTGTGCTGTTCAGATCTGGCCTCCTAAAAAAAGAGAGACGCCATGTTCCTTGTTTAAAACTATCATTGCACAAAATACCAAGATCTCTAATTACAGGGACCTGATTTTATCATCCACAACTGAGCAGAAAGTTTCCAGACACCACAAAAAGACCTAGGGAAGAGTAAACGAGCATATACAGAGCCTGTAATTATTCCCATGACAGTATGCTTCAAAGGCAGAGAATCCCTGTATCTCTTATAAGGGCCAAGGGAATTCCCTTTCTAATCTCTCCAATATTTACTGTGCCTTTGCAAAATAGGGGGTGGGGAGGAAGTACAGATTTTTTTTCTACGTTTTATTTTGGGCTAGTGATTATTGCTTGGTTGTTATCTGTATTGCAGTGGTGTTTTTTGGATTTTTTTTGTCATTGTAGTTTTTTGTTTTGTTTTTGTTTTGTTTGTTTGTTTGTTTTCTTGTTTGTCTGTTCTTTTTTCTTAATTTTTTTGTTGTTTTGTCTTTTTGTGATGTTTTTTCTTCTTTATCCCCTCTCTTCTCTTAAATTGATATTTATAACCCTCTAGATCAGGGGTCCTCAAACTTTTTCAACAGGGGGCCAGTTCACTGTCCCTCAGACCATTGGAGGGTCTGACTATAGTAAAAACAAAATTTATGAACGAATTCTTATGCACACTGTTTATATCTTATTTTGCAATGAATAAACAAAACAGATACAAATACAATATGTGGCCCGTAGGCCATAGTTTGAGGACCACTGCAGATGGACCCCTCCTGGATTTGTTTGTTTGTTTTTTGCTTTTTTGGGTTTTTTCTTGTTTGTCCTATTTGGTTTTTGTTTTGTTTTGTTTTGTTTGTTTTTATTTCCCTTCAAATAGAACCACATAACTTGAATCATCTTGTTCTGCCTCATAAATTGAGGGGGGAAAATGGATGGTACCACGACCAAACAGTTGTATGAACATTGAGTAGAAAAAAAATTATCAGTCTTAAACACCAAATCCAAAGCCAATGACAACAGAATCAATATCCATTCTACAACAAACTAGACACAGAGGGAACCATTTATACTAGCAGCCCGGGAGGCAAAGGAGGGGAAACGGGATGCATGCTGGGAACAGGGTTGGAGGGAGGACAACACTGGTGGTGGGAATGCCCTGGGTTCAATGCCACTATGTATATAAAATATTACTGTGAAAGATTTGTAATCCACTTTGGTCACAATAAAAATTATTTAAAAAATCGGGGCCTGGAGAGATAGCACAGCGGCATTCGCCTTGCGAGCAGCCGATCCAGGACCAAAGGTGGTTGGTTCGAATCCCGGTGTCCCATATGGTCCCCCGTGCCTGCCAGGAGCTATTTCTGAGCAGACAGCCAGGAGTAACCCCTGAGCACCGCCGGGTGTGGCCCAAAAACCAAAAAAAAAAAAAATTATTTAAAAAATCATTGCACATGTCAACTAATACAGTGCAATGTAAACATTATTAAGGATAGGGGAAAACAACAAAAATAATCTAAGTTGCCTTTGGGCTTCAGCACATTACACATGTTAAGCAATATGTCAACAAAACAGAAAAGTAGTTCTCTGTGACAGAAAGCATTGTTTTTAACCAGGGAAAGTAGAGGAACATTTATCAATACCTCTAGCCCTTGGAAAACTTAGCTCTGAACTATGCACAGATTATCCTTGATTAAAATTTAACATTAACATGGCAAAAAAAAAAAAAAAGAATAGTCTGTACTTTGCTGAGACTAGAAAGAAGTAGCAGCTTTGGATCTGGTACCTGTGTGAAACTTGAGGATGCATGGCAATTCAGAAAGAAAAGATCTTTAGTAAAGGGGAATATTGGTGGGAGGTTGCACTGGTGAAGGGGGTGTTCTTTTTGTTATAAGAACCCAACGACAAACGTATTTGTAATCATGGTGCTTCAATAAAGATATTATTTAAAAAATAAATTAAAAAAAAAACTTTAGTAAAGCAAGTCCTCTCTGAACTTACAGAACTATCAGTTCCAGGAAACACCTGAAGACACAGGGACTGAACCCTAAAAATGTATGTGCAAACAGCAACCAAAAACTCTGCATCGACTGGGGCCAGCCCCTTTGGAAGTCCAAATTCCATGGGTTGATGAGCCACTGTGGTGTGAGAAAGTGTTGAAGTGGATTAGCAGGAGAGAGAAAGTAGACTGGCTTGAAAGCCACAAAATTCGACTGATGGAAGAGGCAGTAAAGAGAAGAGCAAGTCCAACCTGTGTGCTGTGTATCTGAAAGCTGTCTAAGTGGCTGAGAGTGGCCATGCCAACTGTGCTGCCGTGGAAAAGTTTGAAGGAAAGTTCTAGCTCTGGCCCTCCGCCTGACACCCCCCTCAACCAAGCCCGATGGAATATTCCCCCACCCAGGCCCTCCTGTCGTCGTCCCCCCACCCCAATGCAGGATGCCCTGGCCCAACATTCTGAAGTTTACATTCAAACAACTGCCTCCTCCGCCATTTTGACTCTGAGCATCTGCGTGAGCAGTTCATTCTCTGAATCGTGGTCCCTATATTCTTCATTGTGAAGGCTGATAAGTGGCATTGGCCCCTGGCTCAGTGAACTGGGATGAATTCAGAAGGAGGTCAACCTGTGAGGATGAGTGTGTGTGGGGGTAGGTGGGGTTGAGTGTGTCCTTAGTGTCATCCATGGTCAACCTAAAATGACAAACAGCTACTGAAAGCTGGAAATCTCCCATAACAGTCTGAGTCAGACTGTCATTATCTGATCTTTTCAGTCCCTACTGTTATCATGTTGAAGTTCATGAAACTCGGGGACCCAGTGACAACTGAGGTGAGCAGAAAGACTGAGGAAGGGTGTCTAGTGTTTAAAATGGGTGGTATACAAGTATAAAATACCACTGGATCAGGAACTTGTATGCACTTTTGCCCATATTGAATAGAGAATAACAAAAATATTTAAAAGAAATAATGAGAAAAATGCGAAAGTTTAATGGAGGATGAAATGTTATGTTTATTATTGATGTTATGAAGTGACAAAAATAGCTTTGCTGGCTACTCAAATCTCGTCCCTTACCTATTTTCTGAAATGTTAGGATTTATAAGTATGACTTGTAAATCTAACCTTTAATAACATAAATAGTAAATGAGTGTTAAAAACCTCAACCTCAGAAAAACTCTTAAAGCTTTCTACTTATTTGGGGGCCGGAGAGATAGCATGGAGGTAAGGCGTTTGCCTCTCATGCAGGAGGTCATCGGTTCGAATCCCGGCGTCCCATATGGTCCTCCCGTGCCTGCCAGGAGCAATTTCTGAGCCTGGAGCCAGGAATAACCCCTGAGCACTGCCGGGTGTGACCCAAAAACCCCAAAAAAAAAAAAAAAAAAAAAAGCTTTCTACTAATTTCAGTGATAGTTTGTTTTGGTTTTGGTTTTGGTTTTGGTTTTTGGCTCACACCCGGCAGTGCTCAGGGTTACTCTTGGCCTTACACTCAGAAATCGCTCCTGGCAGGCTCGGGGACCATATGAGATGCCACGATTCGAACCACTGTCTTGCATGCAAGACAAACGCCCTACCTCCGTGCTATCTCTCCAGCCCTCAGTGATAGTTTTTATGCAAAGCAGTTTTAGAACTCTGGTTTTTAAATCCAGATTTGAATCTACTTCACTTTCTAAAATAATGTATGTAATGGTCATCATTGTTTCCATTTAGAATTTAGTTGATTTGGGGAAAAGATGCATTCAAAATTACAGGGGGTAGAATATACTCCACTTGAAAATAAAGATACTGGGGGAAAAACATTTTTATGACAAAGAAATTTCAAAATATTAATTTGAATAGCAATATTTGTGTGTAACAAAGAACTTAATCTGACAACTATTGTATTTAATAATTTTTTTAATAATTTTGTTTTTAATAATTTCTTTTTTTTCTTTTTTAAATTTTTGCAGGGGTCAGCACACCCGGAGTACAATGAGTGAGCCTCGCCCTGGGGAAACCACCTTGGTGATCATGGTATCTCCCCTACCGGGTAAGAATGTTTTTAAGAATTTCTATCACACTTAAAAAGACTAATGTTGGGCCCGGAGAGATAGCACAGCGGTGTTTGCCTTGCAAGCAGCTGATCCAGTACCAAAGATGGTTGGTTCGAATCCCGGTGTTCCATATGTTTCCCCGTGCCTGCCAGGAGCTATTTCTGAGCAGACAGCCAGGAGTAACCCCTGAGCACAGCCGGGTGTGGCCCAAAATAAAGAAAAGAGACTAATGTTCCGGGCGGCAGCGCAGTGGTGCTTGTCTTGCACGCGACTGACTCAGGCCAGACCTCGGTTCCATCCCCGGCATCCCATATGGTCCCCAAGCCAGGAGATAGCCAGGAGTAACCCCTGAGTGTCATTGAGTGTGGCCCAAAACCAAAAATAAATAAATAAATAAAATAAAAATACTAATATATCAGGTTTCCATATTTTAACAATATAATTTTTTAATTTTTTATTTTTAATTATGAGAACAATGATGCAAAGAGGACAAGGTAAAGTTACAGTGAAAGAACAATCACCCATAAACAGAGTTCTCAGAAGAAATCCCCTTGCTGATGCCTAAATATTGAACTTACAGTCAAAAAAACATTAAGAAAAATAAGGCAGAACCCATGTACAATTACTTAGTCCACAAGTCCCCAGATTGTAGTACATTATAACATTTCTTAGCAGTACACAAAGCAACCTAAAGCCATGAGATTTATGTGACTCCTTAACTTTGAAGACATAGTATTTGTATATATTCATGCCATACATATTAGTTTAAGTTAACATCAAAAGTTTAAGAGTTTTTTTTTTGTTTTTTTTTTTTTTTGGTTTTTGGGCCACACCCAGCGGTGCTCAGGGGTTACTCCTGGCTGTCTGCTCAGAAATAGCTCCTGGCAGGCACGGGGGACCATATGGGACACCGGGATTTGAACCAACCACCTTTGGTCCTGGATCAGCTACTTGCAAGGCAAACGCCACTGTGCTATTTCTCCGGGCCAAGAGTTTTTTTTTTAAGGGTTAGTCAAAAGGGCACAGTAAAAACAGTGTTAGAGTGGCAAATATTGTTTGCATAGGCCCAACAAAATATGGGGGTCATAGAAAGAAATAGCCTTGGTCTAAATACAAGGAGACCACTACCCCTGAAGTTTCCTAGCATAAGACCATCTCTAGGCTCCAGGCAAACTAGTTTATTCAATCCAAGTCATTGTCTGTAGTGCCAATACAGTTTTATTTTTTATGCAGTCCTATTGTTGGCATCAGGTTTCTGTATTAAAGATCCTGTAATCTGCACATCCTAAAATAAAAATACTAATGTATCAGGTTTCCATATTTTAAGAATATAATTTTTAATTGCCATCACTTACTTGACTTAATCATTAGATTACAACTCCTGAACCATGGCATTTGTCTCACAGTTCAAAATTTTCAGTGTAACAAATAAACTTCATGGCAAGTTGGCAACAGTTTGGTACTAAAAATTGTGGTGGATTCTCATGTTTATGTCACCTGCTTAGTACTGACTATCTCTTCCAAGAGGACCATCCTGAGAAGATAGCCATTATCATTTGTCCTTAATTCACATCAGATTTTGGAAGGGCTTTCTGTGAACTTTGATATTATAATTTTTGTAAACATTTTAGAAAGGATAACACCATTCTGTTTATGCACTAATTCTGTTCATTAAAAGAAGCCAGGGACAGTTGAGGTTTTAACAGTTCCTCATATTATTTGTATAGTAAGGAAATAAAACACTAACTTAATGTGTAAAAAAAATGAGTGGCATAAAGCCTATTTGGTGCTGATCATGTATCGTTGGGATGGTTCAGCCTCTATTGGTGGCTGCTCAAGGCCTTTAACCCTCAGGCTTATGACCTGAGTACATGTAATACCTTTCCCATGAGTCTGTAAGGCAGAGGTCCGGGGTATTCAGGCTCTCGGTGCAGCTATCACACCCAGCTGCCTCACCTGGGCACTAAACTCTGGGTCTGGATGAACAATAACTGAGCTTGAAGTGAAGGATCCCACGGAGTCAGGAACCCAATGCTGAGACAGTGTTCACTGCCCTTTACCCGGCAAAGGACCTTTAGTAGTGAGAGCTGGGACTGAGGGATGTCCTAGGGAATATAGACAGACATGAGTCCCTTCCCCCTTGCACACTCCACACTCTCATCCCCCTTTCCTCTGTCTCCACAGCATTTCCTGAGCTACTCCCAGACATGACCCTGAACCCGGGTCTTGCCCTTCTTCACTCCAGAGCCTATCCAGCCGCCTCCCCAAGAACCAATTTGGTTGCCCCTTCTGGTGACCTCAGTCATCGATCCTGACAGCCCTCTGATGCTGTCCCCTTCCCCCATAATTCCCTGGTGACTTGAGCTGCCGGACATGGACCCCGTGACCCTGAGCCTTGTATGGCCATTATCCAGGTTGGACTTGAAGCAGAGCTTGAGGCATCAGCCCAGAAACAACCTGTGGCATTAACATAGGTTACACCCAACTAGGATGCAGCAGGTCTCTGCCTGGGGGTGCTGGTTATCCTGCACTCCTTTTCTCAGCATCCTCTGTGCAGAAGACCTTGATGTCCACCACAGCCTCCAGTGTCACCCAGGCTGTCCAGGGGGGCTTTGCTCCTCAAGCTCCACCCCCAATGGTCCAGGTGGGCCGCAGTGTCCTCCCATCTAATGATGGGCCCCTGGCCCTGTGGTTAACTGACAACATTGGTGTGACCCCTGCCCAAAGCAAAGCCCCCATGAAGACTCTTGCAGCTCCCAGAGTGTTTATTGAACTACCTTCCTCAGACTACTTCTTCAGACTGAAGCCTTTGCCTGCTTTCTCATGTGAGTTCTTGGAGCCTCAGGCTCATGGGAGCTTTTCAGAAGGGGACAGCTGGAGGAAGGACCCAGTTCACAGGGACTGTACACACATAGGAGGCACCCTCCAGGTTATAATGGCCTTCAGAGCTGTGTTCACACTGGCCAGCACAGTGAGTCCAGTCTCACTATCCACATGTCCTCAGAAATGCCATCTGAAGAGTTCTAGAGATAATACCCAATAGTGACCGAGTCATGCCCTAAACACTAACTTCAGGGGATGGCTCGATAGCTCAGCGGTAAGGAATTTGCCTTGCACACAGCTGACCCAGTTCGATCCCCGGCATCCCATATGGTTCCCCAAGCCAGGAGAGATTTCTGAGTGCATAGCCAGGAGTAATGCCTGAGTATCACCAGTGTGGCCCTAAAAGAAAAAAAAAAATCATTTCAGTCATCTCATTGGGATCCATACCCTGCCTCTGGATCTGAGGGACAGTTCTCAGTTCCTATGACAATGTTAGAGCAGGAGTAATGCCTGAGTATCACCAGTGTGGCCCTAAAAGAAAAAAAAAAAATCATTTCAGTCATCTCATTGGGATCCATACCCTGCCTCTGGATCTGAGGGACAGTTCTCAGTTCCTATGACAATGTTAGAGCACAGATATGCAGTGGTCAGAGAGACCCACTTGGGGGGAGGGTCCTCTTATAGCACCTATCACAATTGAGGGTGGCCAGTCGCAGGACAGTAGGGTGGTGTGTGGCAGAAAGAGTCCAATGTGGAGGGTGAATAGGACTGTCAGAGGCCGATTGCACAGGAGTGGAGGCACATGGCTGGGGCAGACACTCACCCTGACTATGACATTCCAGCCCAGTGCTGGCTTGCTGGCCCACTTGAAGCCCACCATGACTTTGAAGGAAAGCCTAGGAAGGGCCATGCAGGAATCGAAGTACACAAGCAACTCTGGGCGCCTAAACTATTATGACATGGCGGCAAAGTGAGTCTGGCCTTGGGCTTGGGGTTGCTGGGGCCTCTCCAAAGAGAAGCTGTGTGGGGCGGGGGATAGAGGACAGGGGCCCTGAAGCCCAGAGAGGCCCTTCCCTGCAGAAGTTTCTTTCTCCCTGGGGCCCGAGGCATTCCCTGTCCCCAACCTGGGACCCTGACATGACACTCTTGCCCTGCCTTGAACTTCTCACAGCATATGTCATCTCTCACTGGGTACACAAGAGCCCATGTCATTCCTATTCTCAAGAGTCCTGGGTTGCTGAGCCACGAGAACCCCAAGACCCCCCCCCCCTTTTCCATTGCCCCTGCCTGCCCTTGGACTTCTTTAGAGTCCGGCTAGGCCTATCACAAAGGAACTGTGCTCCCCCACTGCAGGTTCATGGAGTTTGAGGCAGAGGAGCAAATGCAGGCACTGAAACTGCAGTGCAGCAAAAGGGAGCAAGGCCTACAATCCCCCATCCCCTCAATGCCTGAACTTCAGGGGGTAACACCCCCAGCTGTGGGCCAGCAGCCAGGTAGGACCCTGTACCCACAGGGAAAGGCCACAGGTCATAACAGGAACCCTGTGGGTGGATCTGTCCCTTCACAGGAGCCTTTGGTCTTCAGAACCTCCCCAGTTCTGGAACTCAGCTGCTCCTGGTCCTCTGATTTCTCCCTATCCTTCACCCTGTCAGTTCCTCACACACTCCCATGAGAAGCAGGTAGGAGCCCTGCACACAGTGTGTCCCCTCCTCACACTGAGGGTCTACCCCAGGCATGGGGCTCAAGAGTCCTGACACAGCCTTCAGAAACCGTGCCCCCAACTCTGTCCTCAGCGCCATGTATTTCTGTAGGAATCTGGGCACCTTACCCCCTTCTTTCTGCCTTCCCCTCAGCCTGTGTCCCAGGAATGGCAGTCCTACAGGCCCTGGCAGCTCTACCCCAAACACACAACAATTAGCAGCTCCCCAGGACCCAGGCGCTTCCTGAGATCCCCCCTGAGGTCATGCACGAGTACATGGACAGTATGGGTGAGCTGCTGAAGGCCCCACATTGGAAGAGGCCAAAAAGGAACTAGAGGAGAACACCAAGCCTTGGTCTGACCCCAATGTCCCAAGCTATCTGGATGAGCTGTGCTCCAGGAGAACTTTGTCCCAGGTGACTGGGAGGGTAATGGAGGGTGGGGATGGTCCATGGTTATGGAAGGACTCTGTTTTCTGTGTCTAAGCTGTGTGTGTCTGTATGACCACTGATACATGAGTGTTTGCATGCTTGGGTTGAGTTTCCATGCTTGAGAGTACATTTTGGCTCCTTTGCATGTGCTCATATGCCAGCACCTAAGTCCACATTCATGTGTTGTGAGCAGCCATCCCAGCCCCAGCCCTGTGCCTGACATTTGCGTGTTTGCTCCCTCATCCCTCCTGCTCTCTTTAGTGATCTTCACCCCACTCCCTTCTGCCCAGGTAGAGACCATCATTGATTTCCGGTTCCTGGATCACCTGCTCTCCACAGATCCCCAGTTGGATCCCTCGACCCTGGCAGAGGAGTTGGAAGCGGTGGAAGGACTCACCCCCTCACAGGTGAGAGGCAGGATGCAGCTACAGGGTTAGTTCAGGGAGGGATACCATTGAACTTCAGAGAGAGTAGGACTTGGACATGGGGGTGAAAGGAAGGACCATGGGCCCTCAGGAACCTGAGGTGCACCAGCAGAGGTGGGGTTGTCTATTCCTTTGAAGACTTGGGTCACCTCGTCCCCCACATAGCTCATCACTGCACACCGTCCTCTCATCTACCACATTCCCCTCTTTTCCCCCCAGTTTGCGGATAAGCAGCTGCAGGCCCTGCATGATTAGCTCATCTCTGACACCAGATGACCCCGATACCAGATGAGATTGAAGCCATCCACAGTGACCCAACACCCACTTAGACCCACAAGCCAGGGGCCAGCACCGCCACTTGTGTGCCAACAACTCACTCTGGACGCGACCCAAGGCCTATCCTCGAAGAAGCTTCCTTGTTGGCAACTGAAGCCTTTGACCCCAAACCCAGCCAATGCCCCACCCTGTTCTCCCCACCATGGACAGCAGGGCTGACCACATGCTGGGACAGGACCCTCGTGGCATGATAATGCCTACATCTACAAAGAGTTCTAGTGAGGAGGAGAAACCGCCCAGCCTGGCCTTCCTCCTGGCCTCTCAGCAAAGCCTGCAGCCCTGCGACTTACCCCTGAGTCCTGCAGCTGCTCCTGGCCCCCACAGCCCTAAAATTTGTGTAGGTCTCAGGCCTCGCCCTCCTTTGAGAAGGACCATCCAGATCTTTATCCCTAATTCTGTCCCATCTCAGAAGCCTTGTGTGGGTAAGGTCCCAGGGTCTGTCCCTGCTGAGGAGACCCCAAGGATGTGTGGAGTGTACACACTTTTGTACCTGACAGCCCCACACTCTGTCCAAAGAGGAGGGCTTTGTCCTTGAGTCCTGCCCCTGCCTCTGGCCCCCACTGCCCTAGTGGTCGGGAGAGTCTCCAGCCTCGCTCTCCTCAGAGAAGGGCCTTCCAGCTCCCTGGCCCTGCTGCTCCCCCATCTAAAAAACGTTGCATTTGTGTGGACCCAGGGTCTTGCCTGAGCAGACCCTTAGATCTGAGGAGACTCCCAAAAAGTGTGGGAGTGTGACTGTGGACTGGGTCGCCCCACACTTCCTCCAGACTGAAGGTTGCAGCCTGTGGTGGTCCTGAGGAGGATTAAGATTCCTGGTACCCTTTAGGATAGGGGTGTGGGAAACTCCATCCTCAGCCTCTGATTGCCCCAAGAGCCTCCTTGGACTGCTCCTCCTGACAATTAGATTGGGCTGTTCTGTGTTGAGGGGAGGGGAGAGAAGGAGAGTGTAAATAGTGAATAATTGTATTAGTATTAGGGTTGGGGTGAAGCCTTTCTCTGCACAGTGCCTGTACCCTTACTGCCAGCTGGCCTGAAAGCACAGGATAAGGGCATAGAAATAGTCACAGTCAGTGACCAGAGCAGTGGCGCAAGCGGTAGGGCGATTGCCTAGCATGCGCTAACCTAGGACAGACCTCGGTTCAATCCCCAGGCATCCCATATGGTTCCCCAAGCCAGGAGCGATTTCTGAGCACATAGCCAGGAGTAACTCCTGAGCATTACCGGATGTGGCTCAAAAAATAAAAAAATAAAAAGAAAGAAAGAATCACAGAGTTTCATGGGAGTCAGCTCAGTTTATTCCACAGCCCCACTGCCATGTGCCATTTATTTCCTCACATGGTTTCTAGGCTAAGCCTTTTCAGAGCAGTTTCTCTGCTGCTCTCCATCTTCCTGGCTATTTTTTTCTCCTCTCTTCCCCCAGGCAACACCTTATATTCTTTATTCAAGATACGCACCCCTCCCCATCCCAGATGTGTGCGGGTCTGACCATCCAGGTAATATTATCATACAGCATTGAAAGAGGGGTAACATTTCTGCCTTCTTTGTTTTTTTTTTTTTTTTTTTTTTTTTGTGGTTTTTGGGTCACACCCGGCAGTGCTCAGGGGTTACTCCTGGCTCCACGCTCAGAAATTGCTCCTGGCAGGCACGGGGGACCATATTGGATGCCGGGATTCGAACCAATGACCTCCTGCATGAAAGGCAAACGCCTTACCTCCATGCTATCTCTCCAGCCCCTGCCTTCTTTGTTTAAAAAAAAAAAATGGGGCCGGCAAGGTGGCGCTAGAGGTAAGGTGTCTGCCTTGCACGCACTAGCCAAGGAAGGACCGTGGTTCGATCCCCCGGCGTCCCATATGGTCCCCCCAAGCCAGGGGCAATTTCTGAGCACTTAGCCAGGAGTAACCCCTGAGCATCAAACAGGTGTGGCCTGAAAAACCAAAAAAAAAAAAAAAGATAATTTACAAAGCTTTTGTATTTCTGTTCTCTGCCAAAGGCATGAACTCTAATATAACCCAAAACATCAAAGTGTAAATTGTGCACAATTTCTCTCAAAACAATCAGCCTTTCCCTTGTCTTACACATATCACAATTTTTTCCCCTAGACTTCTCTGAGCATAAATATTAGAACTTTTCTACAGATACACTTAGAGTTTGAACAGTATTTCCAAGACAGGAAAAGTTTCCAGTGCAGCCCTGCAGCAGTGCATGGGTGATGGAACAGGGAGTTAAGCACAAAGGTGCCCAAAGCGTCGCTTTCTTCTGCAGAGTGAAGGCTGAACCCGACCCTGATTCACCACCCCTATTATAGAACTGGAGGCAGCACGCAGCAACCACCTGCCACCACCAGCAGCAATCCAGAGCTCTCTGTTGGGCAGCAGTCCTGTCTCAATGTCCCTTCATCAGAGCCAGCCTGCTATGGCACAGTGAAGCCAGGGGTGCACATCCTGCCATACTGTCATCTCCTCCTGGGCATACAGAATCACGTCTGCAGAGGGCTGGGTGACCACTGGAGACCACCAAGCTGGCTACATAGCTAGGTTCATCATATACCAGGTTTCCCCCAGCAACAATCTTGCTCAATCTTGCAACACCAGGTAATACCTGGGCTGGAGCCTAACCTCTAGTCTCAAGTTGAAATATCTGTTCATGTTAGTTCCCAGGCCCTGCTCGTCTTGTGCCTGCCTCCAGCAGGTTTGCAGAAACTCTCCCATTCAGCTATGTTGGGGCCTGGGACTCCCACTTTGGGATCTGGTGTCCATTCCCTACATAGTCCACACCTGGGTCTGGGGATTGTTTGGGCCATCACCAGAGCTGGTCCAGTGGTTGCATCTGGAACACTGCCCTCTGATCGCTGTAAATGCTGCTGCTACATCTGGAGTCCAATCCCAGGTGGTCCCTTCTGGGGATCAACACATCCAAGGCACACAGGCCCGGACAAGAACACAAAAGCCTGTCAGCGCACAACAGCCACAAATACTTGCATGAGTTTGGTAGCAGGGCATGTGGTCATTGCAAATCTCTGTGACAGTCTCTGGGGTGAATGTGTCTCACCCAGCAACCCCCCCCCCAATTTGTCTTTTCTTTAACCAGGCCACACCCTAGGGTGGAGGAGGAATAGCAGATCACACCCTAGGGTGGAGTGTGAATATTGATTAGGGTGGGACCAGTAATCCAGCATACATATATATATATATATATATTTACTTATATAGATATTTCTTTTCTTTTTTTTTTTTTTGGTTTTTGGGCCTCACCCGGCGGTGCTCAGGGGTTACTCCTGGCTCTGCTCAGAAATAGCTCCTGGCAGGCACAGAGGACCATATGAAACACCAGGATTCGAACCAACCACCTTTGGTCCTGGATCGGCTGCTTGCAAGGCAAACGCTGTTGTGCTATCTCTCCGGGCCCTTATATAGATGTTTCAAGAAGTGTAAAAATTTAAAAAAACATTCAGCACTTAGAGCTATTTTACATAAGAAGGATTGAAGGTCATTAAAATGTCAAACTATTCCATTTATGGTTACTTTGAAAAAGCCTAAATAAATGGCCCACCAGGAAACCTGCTGAAATCCTTAGAGGTCCATTTCCTTGTATTCCTGATGGGTCAGTCCTGTGTGGAAATTCCCTTTTCTATTTGGGTACACATTTGGGATCTTTGAATTCTCTTGCTCTCCTAGTTTTGGCAGCGTAATATTCCTAGCCATTATAGGTCAAGAAATGAGCTTGGGTCTTCCTTGAAGTCACAAGGTAAGAGTGAAGATGAAACCATCAAAGTCATCGAAGCAAAACTCCTGAAAAGTGGCTGGGATGGCAGGAAACACGGGTATGTCTAGTTTTACAGGAAAACCTGGAGGAAGCTTCATCTGAACAAATTATCTGAGCTTATTAAAGTGCTTGAAAAGAACTATTACTTTCAAAATAATGACTTGATTCCCAAGGGAAATTAGCTCATGGCTATTGTGAATTTAAATGCTTTCTTACTCTCTCTGCACAACAAGTTCTTGACCAAGAGCTTTTCCATTTTTAGCAGATATATACTGGTGTTCTGAGGGGGAGAGGTAAGGCTCTTCGAACCAGCTCAAAATTTTGTTTCATAATCTTTCTGTCTTTACTTAAAATCTCCATAATGGCCTTATTTCAAAAAATGTCATCTTCAGTGAGCTGTTCTCTTCTTTTTCTTGATTCTAAAACAAGTCCATTTACCAGATAAGTCTGTCAAAATTTCCTACTCTTTTGGTTTTATCTTCCCAAAAGAGCCATCCTATTTAGACACATGTGAAAGAAATTGATTTGGTTGATAAAGATGCAGAATAAATAGCATTATTCATCAAAATGTCAGCCTCCTCCTCTGTTTCCATCTCTGATTCCTCATGGTGTTCTCACTGATAAATTTTGTTCATTGTCTAATACTACAAAAGATATAGGGGTTGCCACATCCTCACTGAAAATGAAGCATAGAACCCCTTGGTGGCACTTCATGTCAGTAAGTCTATAAGAGTAGTGTCAAGCCTGATTTAGATACCTTGTTTGATAATCTTACATGCATTGGAAGGCAGAATTCAGGAAAGTAAGGGCACCCAGCTTTGAAAATCCCAGTGAAGTTCTAGATAAGTCACTGAGCTCTTTCAGAGCTTTTAATAATCAAGGTCATTTTTCTTTAACACTTTCCCTGGATTGCTGCTTAGGCTTCCTTAGGAGAGCTGTCATCATCTGTCTATCGCCACAGCTGATGGCTTCCGCCATTGGGCTCCATCCTTGAGCATTTTTCACCTATACTGAAGCATTGTGAGTCAACAGTAAGTGAGCACATTCTTCATTTCCCAACATCACAGCGAGATGCAAAAGAATGTTTCTGTGATTATTTTTCTGCCCGATATTGTGCCTGTGGATGAACCAAGACAGTCTCCGCACATCCTCTTGAAGACACTCTCTCTATGGAAAGTGGAAGAATACAGAAGAAGCTCTTTAAGGAAAAGGTCAGTTTTGTCTACAGGTCAAGTGTTTAGCTTGTTATGGGGTGGGCTCTGGAGCATGACCTGGCTAGTCCTGTGATGTTTAGGCTGCCTTATTCCTGACTCTGCACTTCAGGAATTACTCCTGGTGGTATTCAGGGGACTATATAGGATGCCTGGGATGAACCCTAGATCTGCTGCAAGAATGGCAAGAGCTTTACCCACTGTACTATCTTTCTGGCCCTGGGATCATTCTACTTATAAATGACAGCTTTTGTTTTTTTGTTTGTTTGTTTGTTTTGGTTTTTGGGCCACACCCGGTGGTGCTCAGGGGTTACTCCCGGCTGTCTGCTCAGAAATAGCTCCTGGCAGGCACGGGGGACCATATGGGACACCGGGATTCGAACCAACCACCTTTGGTCCTGGATCCGCTGCTTACAAGGCAAACGCCGCTGTGCTATCTCTCCAGGCCCTTAAGTGACAGTTTGAAGGAGCATCATGGAGAAGTATTAAGTGTTAGTCATATCTGATTTATTCCTGTCTGCTAGGTACAGGCCTAATGTCTCACTTCCTGTGTCCCAGATGGGGAGACAAGAAAATAGCAGAGGGTTTCTTGGTGGGTTTGGGGTTAATTTGTTGTTAAATAAGCTCTTTATGTTAATTTGTATGTTATTATGTAATTTGTATGCATTTATCTTTATGTAATTTGTATATTTAATTTGTATGTGAGGGGGCTACACCCAGCAGAGTCATGGATACTCCTGGCATGCTAAGGGAAACATATGGGATGGTGGAAATTGAACCCAGGTCAGCAGCATGAAAGTCAAGTGCCCCCTTCCTGCTGTGCTATTTCTCTGGCCACTAGATTACTTTTTTTTTTTTTTTAATTAAACCACTGTATGTGGCCAGAGAGATAGCATGGAGGTAGGGAGTTTGCCTTGCATGCAGAAGGACGGTGGTTTGAATCCCAGCATCCCATATGGTCCCAAGCCTGCCAGGGGTAATTTCTGAGCATAGAGCCAGGAGGAACCCCTGAGCACTGCCGGGTGTGACCCAAAAACAACAACAACAACAACAAAAATTAAACCACTGTAATGTATAGACTTAAAAAGCATTTGATAGTTGCGTTTCAGTAGTAAAATATTCCAACACCTGACCCTTCACCAGTCTTCATTTCCTGCCACCACCAATTTCCCCAGTCATCCTCCTTGCCCCACCAAACACACACCCAGCCTGCCTCTGTGGAAAACATTTTATTCACTCTCTCTCTAATCTCTCTTTCCTTTTATGCACCATGAGTGCAAGCATTCATATCTTTCCCTTCTCTCTCTGACTCATTTCACTCAACATTGTACTTTTCATATCTATCTATGTATAGATAAATTCCATGACTTCATTTTTTTCTAACAGTCCCATAGGATTCCATGCTTTCTTTATCCTCTCAGTTCTCAGGTACTTAGGTTGTTTCCAGATTCTGGCTATTAAGACTAGAGCTGCAATGAATGTAAGAATACATGCCTCTGGGGCCGGAGAGGTGGCGCTAGAGATAAGGTGTCTGCCTTGCAAGTGCTAGCATAGGACAGACCGTGGTTCGATCCCCCAGCATCCCATATGGTCCCCCCAAGCCAGGAGTGATTTCTGAGCGCATAGCCAGGAGTAACCCCTGAGAGTCACCGGGTGTGGCCCAAAAACCAAAAAAAAAAAAAAAAAAAAAAAAAAAAAAAAAGAAAAGAAAAGAAAGAAAAGAAAAGCTGGGTCAAATGGAAGCTCAACTATCAGGTATTAGAGGAACGTCCATTTATTTTTCCAAAAGTTGAACCAATACACATTCCACCAGCAGTGAATGAAAGTCCCTTTCTCCCTCTATCCTCAGAAGCACTGGTTGTTATTATTCTTTTTTGTTTTGATTTTTGGGCCACACCCAGTGACTCTCAGGGGTTACTCCTAGCTATGCACTAAGAAATAACTCCTGGGGGACCATATGGGATGCTGGGATTTGAACCACCATCCTTCTGCATGCAAGGCAAATGCCCTACTGTTGTGCTATCTCTCCAGCCCCCTGTAATATCCTTTTTGAGTCAGGTAACATGATGTTCTGATTTTTAGTCTGCTCCCAATGCCCCCCAATTACCTAGGAAATCTTCAAATGTTGTTATTTGGGGCACGAGCAGTGGCTCAAGCGGTAAGGCATCTATCTGTCTTGCCTGCGCTAGCCTAGGACAGATGGCAGTTTGATCTTCCCGTATGGTCCCCCAAGCCAGAAGTAATTTCTGAATGCATAGCCAGGAGTAACCCCTGAGTATCACTGGGTGTGGCAAAAATGTTATTACTTATTTAAACACCATAGTTTACAAAGCACTCATAATAGAGTTGTTTCTGTTATTCCGTGTTTTGACACCAGTATCCTACTATCAGTGTAACATTTCCTCGTCCACCATTACTCCCAGTTTCCCACTCATCTGCTAGCCTGCTCCCGAGATGGCCCCCAAATAATTGATTTTATATTGATTTTTTTTTAACTAAGTGGCTGTGGCTTCAGGAGGGTGAGGACTCAGCCCACCCTCCTCCCAAAGTGTCCCAGAATTTTCAGCCAGATGATGGTGTGCCCATGAATTTTAGAGGCTTCCAAGATTCACCACAAAAGTGAACTACCCAATGTTTTCTTGATTATAGAGGAACTAACTCTAACTCTTGTGTAAGCTGCTTCTACACACTGAATAAACTGGTTTTTTTGAACTTCCAAGTAATGGTAGGATTGCCAGCTATATACCAGATATGCCTCTGTTCTAGATAGCAACGATTGCATTTGTGTCTGTGCATTTCTATGATAATTAAACACACTTTGTTCAAGGTTTTTTTTTTTCAGTTATTTTTTCTTTTTCAGTTACTACCATAATGCACAGTCCAGAGATGGCAAAACTCAAAACTAGAATCATATCTATACGAATTAAGTTGTTTACTATCCAAAATCTCTGGGCACACAAATAGGCTTTTGAGAAAAATTCATAATATTTAATCCAACTTGCTAGAAAAGAAAGGAGTTTCATGAATAAGAATCCACCTTTAAAAAGACAATAGAATCTTTCCATATAAGTTGAAGTCATGACATTTGAGATTGTGCTAAAAACACACTAACTTGAAGACCAAACCTCATTTGATATAACTGACAACGCCAAACTCAGAGCTAGTTTTTTGGCAAATGGCAACAAAATTGATAAAAAAAAAAAAAATTCGAAACCACTTTAACCAGAAAAAAGTAAGAGGAAAGTCAACATTATTATCTGGTGAAAAGGGGGACATCTCAACTGTTATCATGGACATTGAAAGTATAATGAAAGAATGCATTGGTCACATAGGTCACAGACTTGTTTTAATGGTAGATTGTATGCTATTATACACATGACCTGATTTCTTTCTTCAGCACGATATGCTCCTGAGCATCAATGAAAATGGCCTACACAGTCCCCAAGCTCCACTAGATGTACACTGTCCTGGTTTTGAATGTGAATTATAAAAAACACTAAACAACAACAACAACAACAACAACAAAACAATGCTTCTAAGTCTAGCCAAATGTTAGCTTACCCTAAATTTTTTTTTTTTTTTTGGTTTTGGGGTCACACCCGAGGTGCTCAGGAGTTACTCCTGGCTATATATCTGCTCAGAAATCACTGGTACTTGAGGCCAGTTATTTCATGTTTCTGAATTTCATTTTTCTCATTTGAAAAACTAGAGATTTCAGGTCTTGAGAGATAGCTCAAAGGACTAGAGCCCATGTCTTACATTCAGGAACACTGAGTTCAATCCCCAGCATTGCTGGTAAGCACTGAACTGTCTGGCCTTCAGAGTCAGGATGAGTAGCTCCCAGGTTTCCAGAACACTGCTTGTGAAGCTAAAAAGCCAAATCAATAAAATGGGTCTTTTATAAAAAGACTGGGCAGCAGCCTCTGTCTTATAACTCACTAATCTAAGATTTACTACAAGCTTTTCTACCATCCCCATCTTTTCCATTACTTAAAGATGCTTTTGCAGTAAACCTGAACATCCATGCCACTTCCTGCCAGCAGAGCTCTTGACTAAAGGCACCTGAATATTTTATTAAATAGATGTAGATGTAAATTTACACATGCACTGTGAAGCCTATAAAGAAACTTAAGAACCCACAGAGACCAAGTGTTGTGAATGCACGCATGTGCTCCCAGTTATTTTTCCTTGTAGAGTTCTTAACTTTTTTTTTTTTTTTTTTTTTTTTGGGTCAACCCCGCTCAGGGGTTACTCCTGGTTCTGCGCTCAGAAATCGCCCCTGGCAGGCACAGGGGACCACATGGGATGTGAGGATTGGAACCACCGTCCTTCTGCATACAATGCAAATGCCCTATCTCCATGCTATCTCTCCGGCCCCAGAGTCCTTAACTTTTATATAATTCAGATGTCATAACACTTCAATGATTTACTTGTTGAAGTAAAGAACCTGGGTGTGAGTGAATCTGGGATCCTGGAGGTCTTCTCAAGTAGGGGAGTCCCAGGGGTAGTGGCTGATCTTTTTGCCTCCATGGCCTCATGGCTTTTACTGATTATTTTCTAACATCAGTGTCTTTACTATTACTAACACTAGTGATCCCCACAGGTGCTCAGTGGATTATAGTGATTCTTTTCCCCCATTTTTCTGCGCCTACCACCTTCAGTGTTTCTGCTAATAAAAGCATTTTTCTTCTTTTCTCCCATTTTCTTTTTCCTTGATGATTGGTTGCCCTGGGGGACTCTGGCAATTGGCCATGTTTACATCAGGTAAGATGCTTTTCACTTTACTTTGTCTTTCATCAGCTGTCGTTGCACAATACACTCCTGGTCTCAGGAGACTGCTGTCAAAAACTGCAATCTCTCTTGCTTATGGATTCATTTGCTTGCCCCCCCACCCCCTATCTACCTGCCTATTGACAGAACTTGAGGAAACTAGTGAGTTGGTTAATGTAATTCCCAGGATACTCCTGTTATGTAGAGCCTCTCTGGCCTTAGCAGGCCAGTACATCTGGGGTCCCCATTCCTCATTCAGAAATTGTGTTGGATTTGATAGTTTGGTAGGCTTTTGTTTTTGAGATTTTGCCAGTATAGGAAGAATCACATCACTACTCCCTCCATCTTTATAGATCTTGAAAGTGTTAGAAGGGGAAACATGTTTAATACCAAAGAGAGCTTTTATGAGCAGGGAAGTGTCTTTTGTCCAACTTTAGATCACTATAAAAATTAGTCAAGGGGGCCGGAGAGATAGCATGGAGGTAATGCGTTTGCCTTGCATGCAGTAGGTCAGTGGTTTGAATTCCGGCATCCCATATTGTCCCCCGAGCCTGCCGGGAGCGATTTCTGAGTGTAGAGCCAGTAACTCCTGAGTGCTGCTGGGTGTGACCCCCAAACAAAAACAAGCAAACAAAAAGGATATTCTCAGGAAACAGACATCAGGCCCATCCACTACACCTTCTCTGTGTCCAGTCTTTCTATATACTCGGACATCCATCTGAAGCTACCTGCCACACCCAGAGGAGAAAAATCTGAACTGTGTCTACACTGAACTGCACAGGACTGAAAAAAAAAAGATAATTGTTGTAATCACCTTTGCTTACACAAGAGCTGGCACCGGATGTAGTTGGTTTGAACTTTGTCCTAGATGGCATGTCATGATCCATTTTCTTGATCCCAATATCTTCATGATCCATTTTCTATCCCACTATCTTCCCAGTCATTTAGACACTTTGCCACGACCTAAATCTGATCTTAGGAAATGATAGTTGCAAAGACCCAGTACAAGAGAGTCAGATGGGAGGGACCTCAGGGACCAGCTGATGTGGGGGCCCTTCATCCCAGGAAGAACCCAATCCACTCCCAAACCCAGGCCTGTCCTGCCTGGGTTTCTACCAATTTAGCCAGCTGGCCACTGCCTGAAACCAATTGGCTGACCTCGCTCCTTGAATGATTTTCTTTCATGTTTCCAGAGTTCACAGGGCAAATCACACGTGTGCTTTCTTTGGTCTACATGGCATGCTTTGAATTTTGGAATACAATCATACATCATCCATTTTCAAAGGAGGAAAATTTCATCTAAATAAATATCTGAATTTTTGTCGTGTCTTGAAAGGTGGATTGTGGTTTCTCTTGACCTGGGCCCTGGAATGCTGGTGACAGCACATCTCTCATTTTTACCTAAAGATTAACCACTATCAGATGACTCATACTGTGCAGAGAAACAGAATTTCTGAGCTAGAGGTTATTAAGAAAAGCTAGCCCTCAACCTCCATTCCCTAAAAACTACTGATGGGATAGACCTGACTTCTCCATACTCATTTTCTTGATTCCACTTTACGAAAACAGCTTAGAACCAGACGGCTAGCACAATGCTCAAAGTGTTTGCCTTGCAAGCAACAGACCACGGTTCGAGTCCAGCCACAAGGGCCCCCCAAGCACCTCCATACAGGCTGTGCTACACTACAAAAAACTTTTTCTACTGAGATTCGGGAAACTTGGGTGCAGAAGAACCTACCGCAGTTCAGTTTCGAAGGTGCTAAAGCCAATGCAGGTACTCAAACTCATTTTCTCGGAGTTTTGTCTTTCTCCATCTGTGAAATGGGCCTTTGGGGCGGGGACTGAAATTTCACCTTCAGCAGGCGATGCCTCCTCTCGAGAGCCCGGCAGGGGGCGCTCGGGCCGCCAAGGAGCCTCACGAAGGAGCTGGACTGGGCGCCAAGAGGCGTGGCCTATTCTGGTAGGGGCGGGGCTGGTCACCAAGAGGCGTGGTCTTCTTGGGCTGGGGCTGTAGCTCAGTGATAGGTACGTTTTTTATACTTGAAGTTCAAGGTTTAATTTGTGGCACAAAGAAATTTAAGTTTGGTGGTTTTTTTTGTTTTGTTTTTTTGGTTTTTGGGCCACACCAGGTGATGCTCAGGGGTTACTCCTGGCTATGCGCTCAGAAATCACTCCTGGCTTGGGGGACTATATGGGACTCCGGGGGATCAAACCATGATCCATCCTAGGTTAGCGTGTACAACACAAACACCTTATATGGGGCCTGGAGAGATAGCACACCGGCGTTTGCCTTGCAAGCAGCCGATCCAGGACCAAAGGTGGTTGGTTCGAATCCCGGTGTCCCATATGGTCCCCCGTGCCTGCCAGGAGCTATTTCTGAGCAGACAGCCAGGAGTGACCCCTGAGCAACGCCGGGTGTGGCCCAAAACAAACAAACAAACAAAAAAAAAAACAAACACCTTATATGGCTTGCGCCACTGCTCCAGCCCCTCAAGATTTCATCTTTTGTTTTGATAGTCAAGTTCCATTTCCTTGTGTATTGAGAATCATGTTTTGCTTAGAAATAGGAATACCAAAAAAATGAAATAGGAATACATTCTGAGAAATGTGATTTTGCCATTTTCCCTCATCTCATAAAGATGTGGGAGACAGCTGTCTGTAAGAAACTTGGGGCCAGAGCAGTGGCTCAAGCAGTAAAGCGTCCTCTGCCTTGCCTGCACTAGCCTAGGGATGGACCGCAGTTCTATCCCCCGGCATCCATATGGTCCTCCAAGCCAGGAGCAAGTTTTTTTTTTTTTTTTTTTTTTTTTTTTTTTTGGTTTTTGGGTCACACCCAGCAGTGCTCAAGGGTTACTCCTGGCTCTATGCTCAGAAATCGCTCCTGGCAGGCTCCAGGAACCATATAGGATTCCAGGATTCGAACCATATTCCTTCTGCATGCAAGGCAAACGCTTTACCTCCGTGCTATCTCTCCAGCCCCCCAGGAGCAATTTCTGAGCGCATTGCCAGGAGTAACCCCTGAGTGTCACTGGGTGTGCCCCCCCCAAAAAAAAAGAAAAATGCAGAACTTTAGGTGCCCATGTTCATATATAGTAGGGATTTGGGACTGCCATCTTATATGCTGGCATAAATGCAAATCATTGTGCTTCATGTTACTGCATACCACTTCTTTATCCACTCAGCTGCCACAACACAGTTGTTTTCACATATTCACAGTTGAAAATAATGCTATAGTGATCATAAGGGATAAATATATATTTTCCAGGTAATATTCAGAAGTGGAACAGCTGGATCAGATAATATTTCCAGTCTGAATATTTTGAAGATTTTTTTTTTGGGCCACACCCGTAAGCTCAGGGGTTACTCCTGGCTATGCGCTCAGAAGTCGCTCCTGGCTTGGGGGACCATATGGGACACCGGGGGATCGAACCGCGGTCCATCCTAGGCTAGTGCTGGCAAGGCAGGCACCTTACCTTTAGCGCCACCGCCCGGCCCCTATTTTGAGGATTTTTATAGTGCCTGTACCCATGTTCATTTCCACCAACAGCATACTAGGGTCCCCCTCTTTTTTTCTTTTTTGCGTCTCAGCCCCAGCAGTTCTCAGGCTCTTCACTCAGAAATCGCTCCTGGCAGGCTTGGGAGACCATATAGAATGCCAGGAATTGAGCCTGGGTCCGAACCTGGGTCCATCCTGGGTTGGCTGTGTGCAAGGCAAATGCCTTACCACTATGCTATAGCTCTGGCCTCCATAAGGTCCCTTTTCTCTGTTTTCTTGTTAACATATGTTACTTGTCATTTTGATAATAGCCATTCTAACTGTGTCAGGTGGTGTTGCATTATTGTTTGGAAAAGCATTTCCCTAATAAGTGATGACAATTATTTTTTATGGGTCTGCTGGTCATCTGTATGTCTTGGTGAAATGCCTATTTTTTTCTTCCTTTTTTTTTTTTTTGTTTGTTTCATTTTTTGTTTTTGACTTTTGGGACACTCCAACAATGTTTTAGGGCTTCTTCCTGGCTTTGAGCTTAGAAATCTCTCCTTGCAATATTTGAAGTTGAGTACATTAGAATTGATAAATATATTAAGGCTGGAGAGATAGCACAATAGTATTTTTGACACCCTCCCCCAATACTACATGTATTTCATAGTTCTTTTTTTTTTATGTACTTGGTTCCCTGTCATTGTATTGTCAGTTCCTTTTCGCGTATGTATGTAGGGGAGCACTCATCATGTTCATTCTCTAAAGTACTCCTGACTCAGGGATCATTCCTGGTAGTATACTCCTAGCTGTGCCTTGTTGGAGATTGAATCAGAACCAATATATGCAAGGCAATTGCTTTACCCACTGTACTATCTCTTTAGGCCCTCTCAGCGTTTTGATTGAGTTTACAGAGGGACTTTTTTTATTTTTTGGTTTTTGTTTTTTGGGCCACACCCAGCGGTACTCAGGGGTTACTCCTGGCTATCTGCTCAGAAATAGCTCCTGGCAGGCACGGGGGACCATATGGGACACCGGGATTCAAACCAACCACCTTAGGTCCTGGATCGTCTGCTTGCAAGGCAAACACTGCTGTGCTATCTCTCCAGGCCCCATTTTTTTTCTTTTTAACATTTTTTTTTGTCTGTACCCAGTTGTTCTCAGGCTTACTCCTGGTTTTGTGCTCAGGGATAACTCCAGAAGAAGACTGGGAGACCATAATGAGTGTTGGGGATCAAACCCAAGTCACTAGTGTAAGTTGTGTTTAAGTCAAGTACCCTACCCACTGTACTAACTCTCCAGGCCCTTCCTGTGCTCAGGGGTGTTCCTGTCTTTGTATAGGAGTGACCTAGTTGTCCCTAGGGTATCTATCATATTAGGTGCTGGGGAATAGACAGTTGTTTATGGTTTATAAAGTCTTTTGCCAGGCTAAGGAAATGCTGGTACAAAGGGATGAAGGGAATTAAAGTGTCTGCCTGGCAAGTGGTTTGTCCCCAACATTGCATGCACTACCCAGCAAGATCAGAGATCACCCTGGGTCACAGTAGCAGGATTAGATTCTGAGCACCCCTGGGTGTGGCCAGCCAACCCACAACAAATAAAAAGATACAGGGAAATAGGGCAGAGGTGAAGGGATCTGCCTTGCTCCAGACTCTCCTGGACACCAAATGATCTCACAAGCACTTCCTAGAGCAATCCTAGGACACAGAGTTGGGAAATAGTCTGCTGGGGCCCCAGGTTGGGGTGCCAGTGTCTCCTGAGAAGGCGGGCTTGGTGGTTTGACTCACACTTCCACAGGATAGTTGCTTTGTTTGGTAGAGGGAAACCAGGAGGCTACAGTTGAATTGCAGTTTGACTTAGTTCTGACTTGAATCCCTTGAGCATTTTTGAAGATTCATGTAGCCTTGGGCTGTGTCTGGGTCATTTGGTTTAAGGAATCAAGGTTTTCTCTTGGACTTTTTTTTTTTTTTTTTCTTTTTGGTGTTTTTGAGCCATACCCAGCCATACTGCCAGTCCCCTAGGCAGGCTCTTGCTATTTTCCGGCTATTGTAGCCCGGCTGGGTGTGTGCCACATTAACAAGCCCCCTCCCGCCCCCACTGGGCCTTGGAAAGTCCCCTTTACCACATGGGTACTGAACAGACCTCTAAATTCCATGATTGGGACAGATGGCGAGGGGCCCTCTTGGCCTTTCTTCCCTCTTCTTATTTAAATCTGGGACCAGGAATGCCCAGGGTCCTGAGAGGTCTGCTCACATGGATGAAAGTGGGGCTTCTAGACCCTCTGTCAGCTGGCGCGGCCAGGTTACAATCATGGGAAGTACATGTGTCTGTAGGGGTCCTTACCTGGATGTGTCCCTCTAGTGTGCAAGAGAAGCAGAAGTTGCCGTGGCCTTTTCCAACCATCAGAGCCCAGGGGAAACACTTGTTTGGGAGTGCCGCAAGTCTCTTGCCTTGCCTGCTACTGATGTCCTGAGTGAGAGTTAGGGAGTGCCATGGGTCATTGAGCTGGAGCTTGCTGGTGTGTGGGTGTACCTATTTTAGACCCTGAGACCCACCCATTTCTGGGAGGGGTCTTGGAAACCGGATAGTAGGTGTAACCTTACCTGCGAGACCCTCCCATTCCTGGGAGGGGTTTTGGAAATGTTAGATAAGGCTTGAACGAAGGAAATTCAGCCCTTTTGGCTTTTTGCCCTTTTTGCGCTGCTGTGCGCTCTGGCTTCTGGGTTTCTGTGTTCTGGTCTTTGACCAGCATGGAGCCCAAAGGGAAGATGGCTAACAGGAAATAAGATGCAGGGCTAGCAAAATATTGCTGTGCTTGAAAGGTTATGAATAGGCCACACACACGTGGTGGTTAGGGCTTGAATAAAGTTGTTGCTTCCTAACGCCTGACTGTGAGTGAGTGATTTCACCTGGGCCTGGGACTCGCCGACTGCATGGAGGTTGCAGAGCCACGTGGACTGGGATGGCACGAAGAGAAATCCATCGCCATCCACCGCCATCCAGCCCCATCGTTAATTATTTAATGCAACACTGGTGCATCTCTGTAGAGGCCCCAACCTGCAAGGGATACCAGTCAATATGTGGGTTACTTTTTCTTGGGGGGAATGAGAGTACACAAACACAGAACAAATAACAGAGACAGAGACAGACAGAATGGGAGAAGGATTCCGTTTATTGAAGCACAAGGCTTAGCTTAAATACCTTTTGCAGGCAGAATTCTGCACGTATGCATACAGATATGGCATAGATGTATTGAACAGACAGGAATATCTAGATAACAGCCCATTGAGAGGGGTTGGAATGTACAGATAAGGGGACTTCAGGTAAGTTAGACTCAGTTTCCCAGGGTTAAAATTCTATGCTCTTATTGTCTTTAAGCCTTAAATGATTACACTTCTCAGGGCTTCGTGCTTTTAGCAAAGTTCTCTGCTTGTTACAAGGGCCCCGGCATCTCCCCCTTCTAATATAAAGCAAGATTAAAAAATATAATTTCCTAACTACAATTATGAGGATATATTGTTTAACAGCTATCCTATACCCTAAATAATTCTATATAGTTCTATTTAGTTGGTCAATCATCCTGATCCCGAGCATTTTATAATGTTCTCAGGGTTCAATGTTTTTCTTTGACAGGCTGCATCCTGTTCAGGTATTCTGAAAGACTATCAGGCTTCAGCTTCCCACATCAAGTGTCAGAAGGAAGTCAGTGTTCCCATGGCAGTACTAGGAAAAGTTTTCCAAACATAGAAATATAGCTAATAAATTGTTGCTTAATGGGGCTGGAGAGATAGCACAGCGGTAAGGCGTTTGCCTTGCATGCAGAGGATGATGGTTCGAATCCCTGCATCCCATATGGTCCCCCAAGCCTGCCAGGGGCGATTTCTGAGCATAGAGCCAGCCTCTGAGTGCTGTGACCCAAAAAACAAAACAAAACAAAAAGTTGCTTAACAGAGAGGTCCAGATGTCTATTTAAGGTCAGCCCATTTTGCATGGCAAGCACTGGATCATCCCATTTACCCTGCTTGGATTAGCTTTAGCACCTTTGTCATACGAAGGTCTGGCAGTGTGCAGGCTGTTTTCCATTTATAAGGAGTTTCACCAAGGTTTATTGCCTATGGAATCCCACTGGTGATCTACGGCACCCAGTTAAGGGGCCCAAAGGGGTCATATTCCAGGATCTCCTTATATGTCACTGCGCTTTATGCCAATGCGTAGGCTCAGCCTGCATAAATGATGTTTAATGCTCTCATCCCAAATACTCTGGGCCTGATTGTGCCTTTCCACAGTTAGGCTTTCTAGTCCTGAGATTCCAGCAGAATCAATGCATAGCCCCACCAGAAGATCACAGGATGGAAATAGTCAACTCTGTTAAGCAAAATGTAAAATAGAAATCTTGTTTTTCTGGATTTTTCCATATTGCCTTTTCCACTGACTTGACCTTGCTAATTTTGGCCCACAGGCCATGCAATATTCCTTGGCATGCCATTTTAAGGGCCCAAGCTGGGGTAGGATACCATGCCAGGATAGCTCCTCGGTTGTTCCTGTGTATGGCTTTATTGTGGATTACACAGTGGTATTCAGAGTCTCACAAGAGTCCACAGGAAGCCTCTGTCCTGTAAGTCTAAACAATGATAATGTACCTGAATAGGTTTTGACAGCAATTCATCAACTTGATGCTTAATAAAATCAGTTAATTTTTTTAAAAGTCCATGGCCCAAATGAGATTACCAATAGGAAGCCAATGAGGGGGCCAAGGAAGGAGGACAAAAGGGAGTTAACCAACCAAACAGGTTCCATTCTCCTCCATCTTGTTTAATATTCATGGCCAGGTGATGCAATTTATCCATCTTATCCTGAATTTCCTGGCTATAATCAGAAATGGTTTTTTGTTTTTTTTGTTTGTTTTTTGTTGTTGTTGTTGTTTTTTGTGTTTTTTGTTTTGTTTTGTTTTTGGGCCACACCCGGCGGTGCTCAGGGCTTACTCCTGGCTGTCTGCTCAGAAATAGCTCCTGGCAGGCACGGGGGACCATATGGAACACCGGGATTCGAACCAACCACCTAAGGTCCTGGATCGGCTGCTTGCAAGGCAAACACCGCTGTGCTATCTCTCCGGGCCCTATTATCAGAAATATTAAAGCAACACACGCCTTTTACCTTCTCACAGCCTTGATGAAACAGCAGCAAATAGTGTATGGCTGCTCATCCAGGATGGCTTGCCTCAATTGTACTTGTTCTTCATTAAGTAAGGCAATGGCTGTAGAGGTAGTATTCAGGGATTTAGCTAAATTGCATCCCACCTCCATCTTCCTGAGTAACCTTACTTGATGTTAAGACCAGCCCTTTTCTGGGAGGGATCTTTGGGAGTAACAAAAGGATTGCTTCAGGGGCAGAAAGGGGATTCAGCATGCTCTGGGGGAGAATGGTCCATTGGAAACGCCTGCAGGGATGAGTATTATTGAGAGAAGGAACTGAAAATGCAAAACCTTTTCTATCATCTGGGTGAATAGGAATATGATAGAAGCAATCTTTTAAATCAATTATTATTAATGGCCAGTTTTTTGGAACAACTACTGGAGATGGTAAACCTGTCTGCAGTTTGCCCATAGGTATCATGGATAAATTCACAACTCTAAGATCCATCAAAAGTCTATTTCCTGTATTTATTTTATTGTAAATATGGGCGAATTCCATTGAGAAAAAGGAGGTTCAGTATGTCCTAAACTTAGATGTTCATCCACTAATTCTGTCAGCATCTTTCATTTATCAGCTTTATGGGGCCACTGACCTATCCAAATTGGTTCATCAGATTTCCATTTTATTTTTATCAGTGCTGGAGTTTTTATAGCAGTGGCCCCTAAGAAAAATTTTGAGTTTTTTTGGTGTTTTTGGATTTTTGTTTGTTTGTATGTGTTTGTTTTTGTTTTTGGGTCACATCCAGCAGCGCTCAGGGTTTACTCCTGGCTCTATACTCAGAAATCGCTCCTGGCAGGGTCGGGGGATCATATGGGACACCAGGATTTGAACCACCGTCCTTCTGCATGCAAAGCAAACACCCTACCTTCATCTATCTCTCCAGCTCCAATTTTGAGTTTTTGAATCAAGGGAAGGTTTGGGTGCTTCTGGAGCTAATGGGATATGGAATTTTGCCTTTCATTGTTTGTGTAGGTCACAACCCCACAAAGATGGTAAAAAATGGGCCCACCTGAGGTCTGATAAAGCTCTTTGATTCTGGGTCATGAAACACCATAGTCTTTGTACTCAGCAAATAGGAACTTAAACCTCCTATTCCTTCTAGAGAATACAGGATTTCCTGGAGAGGCCAATTTCTGGCCATTCTTTATCAGAGATTACGGTAACCTGTGCCACGGAGTTCAGCATTCTTTCAAACATTTGTCCTTCCAATTGAAGTTTTATCATTGGGTGTTCATCTCTCTCTTTTTTTTTTTTTTTTTTTTTTTTTTGGTGTTTGGGCCACACCCGGTAACACTCAGGGGTTACTCCTGGCTATGTGCTCAGAAGTTGCTCCTGGCTTGGGGGACCATATGGGACACCGGGGGATCGAACCGTGGTCCATCCAAGGCTAGCGCAGGCAAGGCAGGCACCTTACCTTTAGCGCCACCGCCTAGCCCGGGTGTTCATCTCTTAATTTAGCAACCATAGCCACAAGTGGGTTGTGGACTGCACCCAGATTTTGCTTCCAAAACCTCCGATACTTTTCTTATTTGAGTTCCCACATTTGACGTAAGACACTATCACGAGCTGGGTGATTGCTTTCCCTTTCTTAAAAATCCAGGTAACTGGTATGTTAATAATCACAATGATTTCTCCCATTGAATCTGAATCATTGATACCAGTGTTATTGATATCCCCTTTAGGTTGAAGGAATTTCTACCAAGAATCAAACCCATTGAATTTGGTGCTATTTTCAACATATAAGGGCATTGTTTTGGGTAAATGGTAATGTCCTCCGGGCATATTATGTCCTACCCAGTGCTCCCCAAAGTCACGTGATTCGATTCTCTAATTGTGTTGAATTTTCTTGGGTTGGGCTGGGAAGCATTATGGTCTGAGGATTTTGCCCGTTTGGGTAGGGCCTGGGGTGGGGCCCTGTGGGTGTTTCCCTGCATCGTGTATATGTGCTCCTGGGGAACTGAATTTAAAAGGAGTCGGCAATCTCTTAAAATACCCAGGCTGCCCACAATGGAAGCAGTGTAATTTACACACTGCAATGTACTGCAATGTACTCCTGGGGTTTTGTATTGAAACCTCTCTTGGGTTGTTACCAAAGAGGTTTTTGAACCGGCAGTCTCGCCCAATGATGCCCTTTACCGCATTTTGGGCAAAACCCTGGTTTCCAGAAAGTGCTTTGTCCCCAGGGGAGGAAGGCATTGTTCCCTTGGTAATCGTGAATGTTTGTACTGAGTTCGAGCGGTGTGGGGTTTGGGGTATCTCACGCACATTTGACAAGCACGTCAAGTAATGGAACCAAGATACTGATGTGCAGGCTAAATTCGCATTATGATAAGCCAAAATTTTTCGAGGAATTTTCTCATCTCATCTTTGACTTGTAGTTTCAGCGCATCTTTAAGCCTACCCACAAACGATATTACGGTTCAAGGAAGCCTTGGGTAATTTTCAAAAAGGTTCCTGTACCAGTGCTATTAATATCAATTTTTTCCCACGAGGACAATGCAATATCCTTAACTATATCTAAGATTTCATTAGGTAAAGCAGCTTGCATCTGACATTTGTGTCCTGACCTACAGGACTCAGTTATTCATGGGTGCAGAGGGGATCCATCCTGAAAGAGAATGGGGGGGGGGGGAAAGAAGGGAATCAAGCAAATGGAGGCTTGTCAAGGTTCCATTTATTGATCTGCACAGGTTCCTTTTAAGCATGATTTTACAGGGGGTGGAGAGAAGGCAGGATGGAACAGCCTGCATTACAGACAACTTTTACAGAGGTCATCTTGTGGGTAATCTTTACATGCTACCTTTTTGTTTTTGTTTTTGGGCCACACCCAGCAGTGCTCAGGGATTACTCCTGGCTGTCTGCTCAGAAATAGCTCCTGGCAGGCACAGGGGACCATCTGGGACACCAGGATTTGAACCAACCACCTTTGGTCCTGGATCGGCTGCTTGCAAGGCAAACACCACTGTGCTATCTCTCCAGGCCCTTTACATGCTATCTTTACATCAGAAACACAGGAACATCTCAAGGTTAGTGAAGTTTCAAAGATGTCACAAGCTTCCTGGAATGTTTGACTGATAGGACAACACTGGTATTTCTTTGGGCTCTGGGGCATGGGCAATAGCCATTGCCTTAGGTTACATACTTAGGCCACACAAGACTGCTTGTCCTACTGGATTCCATATTAGGGTCTGGTCTCTGGCATGTCCCCTTTCTGAGTGTAAAAGAAAAGGTGGGTGGAGGGGGCCGGGCGGTGGCGCTAAAGGTAAGGTGCCTGACTTGCCTGCGCTAGCCTTGGATGGACGGGACCACGGTTTGATCCCTGGTGTCCCATATGGTCCCCCAAGCCAGGAGCAACTTCTGAGCACATAGCCAGGAGTAACCCCTGAGTGTTACCAGGTGTGGCCCAAAAAACCAAAAAAAAAAAAAAAAAAAAGAAAAGAAAAGAAAAGGTGGGTAGAGAGCCTGTCTTAGGCTACCCAGTGGGCTCCCAGGGTCAGCACTCAAAACAATTAAATAATTTTGTTCTGCCCAATCATTAATTATATGCGGGAGTGTGACTCTGACTCTTGGCACTGAGCTATTCCTGTCTTTGGCAGCTCCACAGCCAGGACCACATGGATGGTCTGATTAGCTTTTCAAGTGGCAGAGCATCCTGTGGAAGTTGTCCTTCAGAGCCTATAAGTCTAACAGAAGCGGGGTCAATAAAAGTCAGCGTCCAGAGGCTCTGACATCTCCAGATGTTGGTAATGGACAGCTATTGTCTTTTTGGTGGCAGAGTCAACCTGAGTTTTAACAAAATCTGTTAATTTACAAAATGCCCAAGGGCCAAAAGAAATAAGCAACAAAAATCCTATGAAAGATTCCAACAGGCTGAGCATCAAGGTTGAGAGCCAGGGGGACGTTGAAAATCAATTCTGATACCAGGATTCACTTTGCTCTCTCTGTTTTTGCCTTTCTTCCAGGCTATGCTTGACTTTTTTAATACTATCTTTAACAAGTCCTAACTTATCTTTAAAAAAGAAACATTCTTCCTTTAAGGCAGCACAGACTCCACCCTCCTTCAAAAAGGCCAAATCAAACCACAGGAGGTTTTGCTGCACAACTTCAGCAAGAGAGCTAACAGTTTCAGTAAGATATTTTTTTTCCCAGCTGCCATCCTCAGTAAGATATTTTAAACCGGGGCCGGGCGGTGGCGCTGGAGGTAAGGTGCCTGCCTTGCCTGCGCTAGCCTAGGACAGACTGAGGTTCGATCCCCCTGCGTCCCATATGGTCCCCCAAGAAGCCAGGAGCAACTTCTGAGTGAATAGCCAGGAGTAACCCCTGAGCGTCACAGGGTGTGGCCCAAAAACCAAAAAAAAAAAAAAAAAAAAAAGATATTTTAAACCTTCCTCCAGTTCCTTGACATCTCTATCAATAGCACGCGTAAGCTGATTAAAATGACTTTGTGAAGTGATTAAAGAAGCAATACCAGTTCCCACTCCAGCAAAACTCAAACCCAAAACAACAGCAAGGGTAATAGCGTAATAGATTCACACTTATGTCTAAACATAGTAATCTTATCCCAAAGCAAATCATCAACAGGTCTAATGGTTAATCTAGGTATTAACAAAACTAAAACACAATAATCATGATAAGCAAGAAACATTTCAGTAACAATATGGGGAGAAAGTCCAGTGGAGCAAGCAAAATAAGAGGAGTTGGGGGCTTGAACAAAGATGGAAGAGTTGGTAACAACAATGGTTTGATTGCAAATGTCCAACAGTTGGATGAGGGGGGCGCATATGTGGTTCGAGTAAGCAAAGTCCCACACCCATGACCTGACTCAAAGTTATGCCTTGATGCGTCTCAGCTCCCCATCGGAGGTCAGGAGGGTTGTTGGTAGCAGTGGGTGTGCCGAAGGTGGCAATTCCTTCATAGAAGGGCGGCTGGGCAGAGTAGTAAATCCAACATTCCTCGTAGGTGGGGTTAGTTAGAAACAGGTCCGGCAGGAATGGTAGGTTGAAGGACTGGAACAGTGGGTAACGCAGGGGTGGTAGGCTCTTTCAAGATGGGTGAAAACACGACTGCAGGAGGTCTATAAGGAAACAGCTTGGCAGGAGGCAAAATGGTTATAGGTTTGGGAGGGAGTGGGGCCACGGGATGTAGCTTAACATTGGGGCCTATAGCTACAGAGGCATACTTGGGAGGTTCAGGATGCCACAGTCTGTCAGCTGCTAAGTGACCAGACTGACCAAGTTGTGAAAAAATTTATTGAAATTTCAAAAATGGATAAGGCTTTGAAATACCAAATAAACAGACATGTCACACAAGACGAAACAACACTAAACAAAACTTTTCACACTAGTGGCAACTTTCATTCAGCACAACACACACATGAACAGACAAAAGGATCGATCCAAAACTTACGTTAGAAAAATTGTCCCGGGTAAAATTGGACAAGCGCTTTTAAATATTTAGCCGGCATGTTTGTAAGAAAAATTTTTGTAGAAAAACTTTTCCAGTTTCGGGAAGTACTTAATGTAGATGGAGTGGAGATTTGCTGAAAATAAAAGCTTTAAGGTTTAGATTTAGCACAAAACATTTTTAAAACAATCCTAATTTGAAGTTTAGAACATTAAGTAAAATGGTTAATAAGGAGGCTGGCAGGAAGGAGGCTGAAAGAGGGGCCCGGGCTGGCCCCTCTGCCTGTTTCCCTGAAGGGGAGGCAGAGGATTGCCAGCCGCATCCATTTTAGAACGGCAAGCATTGACCCAATGTCGGTTGTGCCTGCAGCGGGGGCAGACTGAGGATGGGAAAGGAGGCTGGGAGGTCTGTGGGGTCGGCACACGAATGCCTGTCGCTGGACAAAGCCAAGCAAAGTGACCTCTCTTTCCACATTTAAAACAGGTTTTGCCACTAGGATGATTAAGGGCAGCACTAACAGCCATATGAAAGGCTTGAGACATTTTATGCACAAAAAGGTCAGCCTCACTACACATTCGAATCATGTCACTTAAAGACTTATCTCTTAGCTTTCCGCAAAGGATGGCACAGCAGGTGGAATTATCGTTCTCATAAGCTAATTGCTTGATAATCTTATTATCTGGGTCATCTCCTCCAAGAGCCCTTTCAGCCTCTTCTAATAGGCGGCTGATAAACTCGCTATAATCTTCCTGGGCACCTTGGGTGACCTGAGCAATAGGAGTGGCCGCGGACCCCTTGAAGGGGAGAGCTCTCCAGGCAGTAGCCATCTGGGCCCAGAAGCCAGGGGATAGGCGCTGCTGTCTGGCTTCGGAGGTAAAACTACCCTGTCCAGCTAGCTGTGCATAAGTCTGATCTGGAAGGTTTGGTCCTGCATCTCTATTAGCCATGTTCCAACAGCGATCCAAAAAGTCTGCTTGCCAGGTAAGGAATTGGGCTCGAGGGAGCACAGCCTGAGTGATCTTAAACCATTCACAAGGCAAGAGTTCACCACCCTCCTGAAGGGCATCCAAAAGGGATTGAGTTTAGGGAGCATGAGGACCATAAGTTTTTTTTTGTTTGTTTGTTTGGTTTTGGTTTTGGTTTTTTGGGCCACACCCGTTTGATGCTCAGGGGTTACTCCTGGCTAAGCGCTCAGAAATCGCCCCTGGCTTGGGGGCACCATATGGGACATGGGGGGGATCGAACCTCGGCCCTTCCTTGGCTAGTGCTTGCAAGGCAGACACCTTACGTCTAGCACCACCTCTCTGGCCCCAGGACCATAAGTTTTAACAGCATTAAAAAGGTCATGAAGAGTCTTATGATTAAACTGCTGATACTCTCTGATAACCTGCCGAATAGGGCGTTCTGGAAGAGGGAGTCTCTAGTCAGGCTCATTTGGCTCAGCTGCAGCACCCTCTCTGGTGTGTGCAACAGCCCCGCCAGGGCCCTCAGCATCAGCATCAGGGGCTGCCTTGGTGGCCTCACCAGGGGCCATGGGGGCACCCCGGCAGATGAGGGGTTCAGGATCCACAGGCACGGGGGTGGCAGGCGCCATGGACCGGGTTAGCATAGGACAGACTAGGGTGTCACTCGCGGTTTCCAAATTATGCATGGCAAGCACTTGAGAATCCAGAGCAGCCACCTGTTCTTGCAGGTGCCATATGCATTTGAGGTTCTCAAGGCATTGTGTGAGTTCTAACTCCTTTCTAATCAGGGGATCCTCCTTGTCTGAATCGACCAGACTGGGTGCACAGAACTGAGGTTCGGAGGGATAAGGCCATGGCAGGGGCCAAAGCTGCAGCATCCCACCAAAGATATATGGCAGCCTCATCCTCTAGGGTCTGGATATCTAGAGGGTCTAGGGGTTCCTCCGACTCCTTCCCGTTGGAAGGGTCCTTGGTGAGGACAGGATAGAAGCCAGATGAGGGAGGGATAGATTTTCTGGAGGAAGTCTCAGAAACAATGAAAATAGAAGACGGGGGTCAAGGACTAGCTTGACAGGAGTGGTTTATCTTAGCAAGAGAAGCTTCAGAAGTGGTGCGAGATAGAGGGTGCAAGCAATGTTCAGCTACAGAAAGAAGTTGTTGTTTCTTGGAGTCACTCTCAGTCCCTTCAACAATATCTCTAATCAAGCCCCAATAGGTAAAATTGGTATTTGTAACATCCTTCTGGCCTTCCTCCATTAGAATGGTATTTAATTCTTGGCCCACTTTTTGCCATTTTGAAGGATGAATTTCTGGACCAGTTATAATAAACCATGGGCACTTGTTAAGAACAAAGAGAAAAAATCTGACAAGATCCTTTCCCTTAACCCTAACGCTTCTTTCCCTGAGAGATGCCTTCAGTTTCTTGACTAAGGCAGCCTTAGACAAATGTTGACCCGTTCTGATGGGACGGAAATGTAAATGTGCACAAATTTGTCTTACCTGTCCACGCCTCCCTGATGGGGTTTGACTGGCATCTTATGATCAGGCCCTTGAGGTCCAGCCTGGTTCCGTCTGACTGGGGGTATGTACTCCACATCCACGTTGGGCGCCACTTGTCCTGACCTGCAGGACTCATTTATTCGTGGGTGCAGAGGGGATCCAGCCTGAAAGAGAATGGGGGTGGGGGAAGGGAACCAAGCAAATGGAGGCTTGTCAAGGTTCCGTTTATTGATCTGCACAGGTTTCTTTTAAGCACAATTTTACAGGGGGTGGAGAGAAGGCAGGATGGAACAGCCTGCATTACAGACAACTTTTACAGAGGTCATCTTGTGGGTAATCTTTACATGCTATCTTTACATCAGAAGCACAGGAGCATCTCAAGGTTAGTGAAGTTTCAAAGATGTCACAAGCTTCCTGGAATGTTTGACTGATAGAACACTGTGGTATTTCTTTGGGCTCTGGGGCATGGGCAATAGCCCACACAAGACTGGCTTGTCCTACTGGATTCCTTATTAGGGACTGGTCTCTGGCACATTTGCATATTTATTTATTTTTTTTTTTTTGGTTTTGGGGTCAGACCCAGCAGTGCTCAGGGATAACTCCTGGCTCTATGCTCAGACAAGAACTCTTTGCCTGCTCCAAATCCAGCTTGTGTTTTAACTTGGCAAGCTGCTCATCTGTCGGAGGAAATGGAGTGTCCGGACCCCTAATTAAGGTGCCTGAGGAGATGGTGGGACTGGGCATCTAAAATATTAGGAGTCAGTTCAGAAATAGCAGGGAAATTATAAGGAAGTAGTCTTTTGTTTTGAAATTGATGAGAAATTTCTGAATCTCTCAAGGTTTCCAGACCAAGAGCAGAGTGAAAACTTGCCCTTTGGGGCAAGCACTGCCTACTGCTCCCAGTAAGGTTTTAAAAATTCTCATTATTTTGGGCATCTAACATAGGCTGAATTTGCCTTAAAAGAACAAAAACAGAATTTCTGGTCATTTACACATTATTAATTTGATATCTTCAAAAGTAGAGACATTTGCTTGTTTCTTGAGTCAGTTTTGGTCACCTTTAATCGCAAACAGCTTCTCTCCTCGAGGTACAGAATGATAAGGGTCCACTGTACATTTTGCTGACTCAATTTCTAGTAAGGAGAATGGGCTGTGAACCTGGCCCTGTATAAAGAAATCAGCCAAGGGCCCGGAGAGATAGCACAGCGGCGTTTGCCTTGCAAGCAGCCAATCCAGGACCAAAGGTGGTTGGTTCAAATCCCGGTGTCCCATATGGTCCCCCGTGCCTGCCAGGAGCTATTTCTGAGCAGACAGCCAGGAGTAACCCCTGAGCACCGCTGGGTGTGGCCCAAAAACCAAAAAAAAAAAAAAAAAAAAGAAATCAGCTAAGCCCCAAGTGACAGTCCAATTGAAGGAGCCAGAATCAGGGAAAAGTAAGAGTCCAGATCCTCTGTTGTCAGCAAGACAAGGCTTTGATTCTGTGTTCTCACAGAAAAACCTTAGACCCATTTGAGTCCCATAAATATCAAACATATACCTAGTAAAAATACTGATCATGATAACTCGACTCAGGTTGATCCAACCTGAGGTTAGTTTTTCTTTTGTTTTGCAGGATAAAAATTTGCTAATTTTTTTTTTACCCAACTGCTGCCTGGACCACCCCCCACCCCCCACCCGCACAACACCAACCAGTTAAGCAGCAATAGCAAGTTATTCAAGCCACAGCCGTTGCTGGTGCCCTTTTGGTTGAGTCTTCTGCCTACCCAGCAGGAGCCTGGTTTCTGGAGTTACAGTTTGATTTATGTGACCTTGTGAGCGCCTTTTGGTCCAGTATTAAAATACCTTAGACAGGCCCTGGGTACCTGAGTTATCTTACGGTTGTTCCACATTAAGTGCAAAAAATAATTTGCGTGACTTACAGTTTTATATATGCCCTGGTCATGGCCTTGTCTCTACAACTAAACGTGGAACAAAAAGGGATTATTATTGTGCCACATGGGGGTATGAGTCTACAGATTCAGGCAGCTGGATAAAGCATAACACTGAAGATTTCATTAAAATTACCGAAACACCATCAGCTGTGTGCTCACTTTGGGTTACTCAATGTAACCCTGTGCTTTTACAATTCACAGAAACTGGAAAGAAAAATGTAGAAAATTTAAAAAGAGGAATGATGTGGGGATTAAGATTTTATGAATCTGGCCATGATTCTGGATTCCTTTTTAAAATCCAGTTAAGCAAGCATCACTTATCCTAGTTTTAAAATAGGGCCTGAGCTATGGCCCCTTGTCCCCACACCACCTCCTACTGTAACATTTCTCAGCTTTTCATCACCCAGTCCAACTGCTCTGACCTCTGGCTCACCAATATTTAGATCCCAATTTACCATGACCCCTAGTGGGCCACTGCCTATGCGCCACGTTCTTTTAGGTTTAACACCTATTGCACAAGCCCTTTGGTAGCTTATGAATTCCACCTATGCTATGCTTAACTTTGTTTTGATGCAGCCCCCTCTTTTTTTTTTTTGGTTTTTGGGCCACACCCGGTGACACTCAGGGGTTACTCCTGGCTATGCGCTCAGAAGTCACTCCTGGCTTGGGGGACCATATGGGACGCCGGGGGATCGAACCGCGGTCCGTCCGAGGCTAGCGCAGGCAAGGCAGGCACCTTACCTCCAGCGCCACCACCCAGCCCCAACAGCCCCCTCTTTTTATGAAGCTATTGCCCTTAATCATTTTTTTTTATAAATGTAACTGAAACTCAATGGTGTTCCACCTCTGACACCCTGAGTCTGACATTTGGACAGGTCCAGGGTCAAGGCCCCTGCCTATATAGTGGAGTAGGGAGACAGTACAATCATCCCCCTTATGCCTCAATTTTACCAATTAGACATCTCCTTTTTCTGATTGGGCAGTTCCAACCATGAGCAGTGGCTATGTAAAAATATAGGCCTTACCAAGTGCCTATATCCATCAGCATTTTTAAGCAATGACCCAGATGTATGTGTCATTGTCCAGTTAATTCCCTGAGTTACCTGGCGTTATGTTCCATATATGTATGCCTCTGCCACCATGACTCGCTTTAAGCGGGGCCCAGGCACTATGGCTGCAATTACTGTGGCCTCCCTTTTAAGCCTTGCAGGAGCAGTCACCAGAACAGCCATTGCAGGCAGCCATTGCAGCAGGATGGCCTTTGTGCTGCCCTATGTGAAGAGTGCTACATCTATACTGACCATACTGGACTGGCTGAGGACTCTATTAATAAATTGCAGGAGGGAATTGAACAAAGAAAAAAGTGGGATGCGGGATTATCTTGGTATCAAAATTGGTTTAATTGGTCCCCTTGGCTTACTATCCTTTTATCTGCATGGGCAGGACCATTAATTTTTTTGATTATCATTACTTTTGGACCTTGCATTTTAAGTAGTCTGGTGGCCATGATTAATAACTGTTTTCACATGGTTACAATGCTTTCTAATGTAGTAAATGAGTTAACAGTACAAACTGGAAACAGAGAGGCTGCAGAGTATATTATGTTAGCAGAAACCCATGACCTATAGGCTGGTTTGGTAGTCAATGATGGATAAGATTCTGGGACATCTTTTAGGTGTCACCAGGACAACCTAAGACAGGCACAAACCGCATAAGGCCCAGCCCCTCCTGCATACCTCATTTGGTTCTTATAAAGTAAAAAGATGAAGATGTGGGGAGAGAGGCCGGGAAATAAGGGGATTTCTGCAAGTTAGTCTTGAATATAAAAGAAAGTCTCACCAAGATCTCTAGATACAGAGGTCTGATTTTACCATCCATGATGAAGCAGAAGTCTTCCATACACCACAAAAGCACCGAGGGGAGAGTAAATGATCATGCAAGGAGTCTATATTTAATCCCATGACAGTATACTTCAGGGGTAGAGAAACCCTGTATCTCCTAGGCCAAGGGAATTCCCTCTATAATATCCCCAATAGTTACTGTGCCAATGCAAGGGGGTCGGGGAGAAAAAAAAAAAGCACAAAATAATCATTTTTCCACATATATATTTATTGATTGATTGATTTTTTTTTTTTGGTTTTTGGTTTTTGGGCCACACTCGGCGATGCTCAGGGGTTACTCCTGGCTATCTGCTCAGAAATAGCTCCTGGCAGGCACAGGGGGACCATCTGGGACACCGGGATTCGAACCAACCACCTTTGGTCCTGGATCAGCAGCTTGCAAGGCAAACACCGCTGTGCTATCTCTCCGGGCCCGATTGATAGATTTTTTTTTTTTTTTTGTGGTTTTTGGGTCACACCCGGCAGTGCTCAGGGATTATTCCTGGCTCCAGGCTCAGAAATTGCTCCTGGCAGGCATGGGGGACCATATGGGACGCCGGGATTCAAACCGATGACCTCCTGCATGAAAGGCAAATGTCTTACCTCCATGCTATCTCTCCGGCCCCCGATTGATAGATTTTTTGACATCTTTATTTTGGTGTAGATATTGAAGTTGATATCTCCAATTTTATTTTATTTTATTTTATCTTTATCTTTCTTTTTGCACTCTGGCATGGTTTGATTTCAGAACCGAGACTATTGTATGGTGCTTGTCTTTATTGCTGTAGTGCTCACTGGATACTTAATTTGATATTTCTTTCTGTATTGTTGTGGTGTTTCAATTACCTTTTTCATGTCCTCTCTCAAACTGAGGTTGAGCCTCTAGAAGGACTTTGCCCATTTTCAACTTATTTGATTTTATACATTTTTTAAATTTTTTATTTTTTCTTACTTTTTACTCCATTCTATTGCTTTTCTTTCCTTCAAACAAAACCACATAACTCGAATTATCTAGCTCCACCTCTCAAATCGAGGGGGAAACAAGGAAGGGTACCAGGACCAAACAGATATATGATCACTAATAGTAAGCTAGACAAAGAGGGGACCACCTACTCTAGCAGCCCGGGGGGTGATGGTGGGGGATATGGGTTGCAGGAAGGGAACGGGGGTGGGGTGGGGTGGGGGAGGACAAATTTGGTGATGGGTATTCCCCTGATTCAATGTTAATATGTACCTAAAATACTGTGAAAGATATGTAAGCCAATATGATCAAAATAAAAATTAAAGGGGCTGGAGAGATAGCATGGAGGTAAGGCGTTTGCCTTTCATGCAAGAGGTCATCGGTTCGAATCCCAGCGTCCCATATGGTCCCTCGTGCCTGCCAGGAGCAATTTCTGAGCATGGAGCCAGGAGTAACCCCTGAGCACTGCCGGGTGTGACCCAAAACCACAAAAAAATTAAATAAATAAATAAAAAATTAAAAATTAAAATTAAAATTAAAAAAGAAAGTCTCTATTTATAGACTTGTGTCCCTGCAGGATGAGCTAAGGAGAAAGTCATCCAGGTCAAACAACCTGTCTAGGCTAATAGTGTCATAAGCATTGCAACCGCTATCTTTACATACTTCCTGATTTAATGATGCCATGGGCATTGTAACCACTATCATTGCCTACTATCCAAATCAATGATGCCATGTAGCTTGTGTCTGTTGTCTTCACATGCCATCTTGTTGCTGTAATGCCTAAGTTGTATTATCCACGTTGCTTCCCACCTAAAGTTTTCCCTTAAAGCCTTGTCCCTCCCTTCAATAAACCAAGTCCATTGCTCTGACACTGTTATCCTGAGAGTGGTTTGTGGCTTGTAGTCTTCCGTTCCTTTCCCGAGCCTGGCCTCCGAGGCTATAGGCTGGAAGAGACCCTTACCCACCCTTGCAGCGGCTTTTTTGGGGGCCCTGGCACTAGAATCCTACACTAGCTGGCCCCCAACATTACCCAACCCAGCTAGAACAGAGCCGGTGATTGCAAGATGTTTTTTGTTTGTTTGGGGGCCACACTTGGCCAGTGGTTAGGGGTTCCTCCTGGCTCTACACTCAAGGATCACTCCTAGCACTGCCGAAGGGACCCTCTGGGATGCCAGAATCAAACTGGGGGGGTGTGTGATTACGTGTAAGGCAAACATCATCCCTGCTGCTGTGCTATCATGCTATCACTCTGGTCCCCACCAAACTTTTTTGAATACCAGGAGAGTGTCAGTCACTTTCCTGGGCTTACAGCCTCAACAAAATGCTCTTTCATGGTCCACTGATGATTCCCCAGGTCTTTGTCTAACCCTCCAGCCCCCTAGCACTGCTCCCCTGTCCCAGGGCCTTTGCATGATCCCTCCCATGCCCCATGGCTTTTGCACACCCACCAAACCCTTCTTTGCAACGCTTTTACCCCCAGAAGTACTTTACTCCTTCTCCCAGGTCTTCCTCCTTCCGCCCCCAGAGACCAGGCCCTGGGGCGGAGTGCAGAGTGGAGCAGGTAGCCTGGCACCGGTGCAGGGTTGGGAGCATGGTGGGGCTGTGGTGGCACCTGTTGCGCTGGCAGCACTTACACATCAAGGTGCATCTGCATGGAGGTGGGTGTTTGCCTTGAATGTAGAAGGACGGTGGTTCGAATCCCCACAGGAGATCACTCCCTGCCAGGAGTGATTTCTGAGTGGAGAGCCATGAGTGACCCCTGAGCGCTGCCGGGTGTGACCCAAAACAAAACAAACAAACAAAAAACAAAGAAGCGATGCTGCTGCCACCGCTCGCTGCTCACGGTGCGGCCCGAAACATGGTCAGTGACTTCGCACATGGCTCCTCCATGACCACCAGATGGTGCCCGACACCTCCCTGCAGGATGACTCGGTGCTGCTGCTGCTGCTCAGCGAGCCCAGGTGGGAAGGCTGGGGTGCTGGGAGGCAGAGGACCCCAGAGACCCCCGGCCTGGTGGGGATGAGTCCCAGAGAGACCTTGGTTGGATGGAGCCTGAAGGTGGCCACCAGGGCCAGACTAGGGTTCTCTCTGTCTTGTCTGTCTCTCTCCAGAATTTTTTGTTTTGGACCACACCCAGAGGTGCTCAGAGCTGACTCCTGGCTCTGTATTCAGGGATCACTCCTGGTGATGCTCAGGGGATGCTGGTATCAAACCTGTGTTGGCCATGTGCAAGGCCCTCGCTCCAGCTCCCTCCACCCTCCCACCCGTGCCTTGCTTTTATCTTCTTGTCACTAAGCAGCAGTGACCTCTCTATCTTGGGGCAATTCTTTTTAGTTTTTTTGTTTGTTTTGTTTTTGTTTTGGGGTCACACCCAGCAGTGCTCAGGGGTTACTCTTGACTCTATGCTCAGAAATCACTCCTGGCAGGCTCGGAGGACCAAATGGGATGCCGGGATTCAAACCACTGACCTTCTGCATGTAAGGCAAATGCCTTACCTTCATGCTATCTCTTCAGCCCTTTTGTTTGGTTTTTGAGTCACACCTGGTGGTGCTCAGGAGTTACTCCTGGCTGTGCACTCAGAAGTTGCTCCTGGCAGGCTCTAGGGACCATATGAAATGCTGGGGGTCGAACCAGGGTCCATCCTGTGTTAGCTGCGTGCAAGGCAAATGCCTACTGCTGTGCAGGGACCATCTGCCAGGAGCAAACCCCAGGCCTCTGGTCAGTCATTTGAGATCTCCCCCAGCTCTGTTCCCCACCCTACCATACCCCCTGGGCTGAACACTCACTGACCATTTTCTTGGTTCACCCATTCTGGGCTGTGCGAGGTGCACAGTAGGTGCTTAATAATCACCATTTCAGGGGCCAGAGCGATAGCACAGCGGGGCGGGCTCTGGTCTTGCACATGGCTGACCCAGATTCAATCCCTGGCATCCCACAGGGTCCCCTGAGCGCCACCAGATCTCTGAGCACAAAGCTAGAAGTCATCCTTAAGTTTTGGGTGTAGCCACACAATAAAACAAAACCCCAAAAGCCTTAACATGAATTGAATGTGTTACTCTAGAAGCAGCTGTGGAGAACATTATAGGGGGTTCTGGAGCTCCTAAAAGTGGGGGAGAGGGTCTCAGCGCTGGAGATCCTGTCCAGAGCAGGAATTTGTGTCTCCAGCAGACCATGACCATGGAGTTGGGGTGAGCTGGGGTCCGGCTGGGTCTGTGTGATAATCTGGCTCCTCCTTCAGGTCGTTCCAGTCTAGGGGGTGAAACTTTAAACAGGACCTGTGGACATGCTGGTAGAGCGAAGCAGTCTGGGGTGCAGGAGTCCCCCAAAATAGCTGGGATGGAGTGTCCTAGGAGCCTGGACCTCAATTACAGGTAAGTTGAGGGAATATGAAGGGGCCGGAGCCATAGTACAGTGGGGAGGATGTTTGCCTTGCATGCAGATGACTCAGGTTCCCTGGCACCCCCATAGGGTCCCCAAATCCCCGCCAGGAATGATTTCTGAAAATAAAACCAGAAGTAAATTTTGAGCATTGCAAAAAGGGGGACTTTCTAAGCATAAGTTTTTCTTGCACACTTTGCCTGCAATTCCATCATCATCTGCCACTAGATGGCTCCACAAAACCAGTTTGACAACCCAGGATCTTCCCTTTTCTGTCCTGCTGTGCCAGGTTTGGGGATCCCCGTACACCCCCGAAGCAATGCCCTCACTAGCTGATGCCCAATGCCCACTGCCTCAGATAGGCCTGCTGGAACCCCAGGTCCTGATGTGAAGGAGAAGCTGCTGCTAGAATCCCACTAGCTCAGCTCTGAGTCTCGGCCACCTGCAGAAATTCCACCTGGCCCGAAGAGATAGACACAGAGGGAAGAAGACAGGGTGTCCTGGAGATAGGGGAGGGCTTTGTTCTTTCTCTTTGATGATTGACTTGGGGGCCACACCCTGCAATGCTCAGGAGTCCCTCCTGGCTCTGCACTCGAAAAATCACTCCTGAAATTTTATAGGATGCCACGGATCGAACCCAGGTCAGCCCTGTGCCAAGGCCCTACTTTGTACATTCTCAACTACTCCTTTGCCCCAGCCACACCAGGACCCTGCCCGAAGCAAGCATCCTTCCTACTTGACTCTGACTCAGATGCTGCCTCCTCCAGGAAGTGTTCTTGGATTCCCTCCTCCTCTCTCCACCCTTGTCCCTTTGGAGACTACTGTGAACAGTCTGGGCGGCCACTGCAATGGGCCCATCACACCCAAATTTCAAATGACCTTTGGGGGGTTAATGGATGACCTCAGCACCCTCTTCAGTATCACACCCCCATTTGTTCTTCCACTAAATGTTCTTTCTATAGCCCTTTGTGTGGAGTCTCTGGAATGAATCTGTAGGGGTCTGGGAAGTGGAGCCGGGTGGGTCCCCTCTGTCCTGGCTAGCATGGAAACAGGGTGATAATAACCCTAGGGAACCTTCCAGAAAGGACGCCAGGAAGTATTTATGGGGCCTTCAAGTTAGGTGCACTTGGGGATGAGAACTTGGGGAACCAGCAAGGGTAAAACCAAGAGTAAGCTCGGAGCACTATCTTCGTACATTCTAAAACAAAAATAAGAAAAAGGGGGTATCCTGTGAACCCCAGAATCCAAGGAACCAGGAGCACAGGCAGATGTGACCTCTAGAAATGACAAAGAGGGGCCAGAGAGATAGCATGGAGGTAAAGTGTTTGCCTTGCATGCAGAAGGATGGTGGTTCGAATGGTGGTTTGAATCCCAGCATCTCATATGGTCCCTCGAGCTTGCCAGGAGCGATTTCTGAGCGTAGAGCCAGGAGGAACCCCTGAGCACTGCCGGGTGTGACCCAAAAACCAAAAAATAAAAATAAAAAAATAAAAAAGAAACCTCAAAACCTACCTTCAGGGTGGAAACTAGGAAGATAGAGGGACTGTTTTATATTCAGTTGAATTCATTTTACAATGGGGTGTGCAATGTCACAGGCCTCTAAACTTATAGTCCATACTGGGGGGTGTCTCCTGATGGAGGGAGATGGAAGATTACTTTGTTCCTTGACTAGATAGAAGTATTTCTAGACCTTGACAGTTCACAAGCACTATGCAAATCACATGCGAATTGCCCCATTCCTTAAGATCCGACAGCTACTTGTCTTTCATCATGATGTTGGCGCTTTGCGGGCACAGGCCAGGAGGACTGATGGGGTGCAGAGCCGCGCTGCTACCTCTGCTTCCCCTGTCTCCTCGGCCTGCCCCTGCCTGCCTTCTGGTCCCTTCTGTTCCCCGCATCCCATCTGTCTCCCTTGCTACTCTGCTCCTGTGTTTCTAGTTCCTGAGACAGATCGGCGCGGATCTGGGGAAGCAATTCCATTTCTGGATGGGGAAACTGAGACAAGAACCTGGCCTGAAGTCCCAGTACCGCACTGTTGGGGGGTGGGGATAGTGTCCAGCTTGGAGTGCTCAAGGTGGGCCCTGTTTGGGGCCTGAGAGATGGGACGGACAGTGGGTTTCACCCCTGACACCCCATAGGGTTCTCTGAGCACAGAGCCAGGAGTCCACCCTGAGCACTGCTGGGTGTGTGCGCCGGAACTTTGAGCACCAGCCTCCCCCTCCCACATGCCATTTCCTTGCTCAGAGATTCTGGTCCCCCAACTCCTCCTCTTCTGGGTGCCCCACCTCCCCACCCCTGGGTGCGCTCAGGCCCACCTGCCCCACCTAGAGCAAGTCTGGGCTGCAGAGTTTCGACGAGATTTGGTGGACCCCGGGCCTACTACTGCACAGGGTTCAGCTCCGGAATGAGGGACCCAGAGAAATCTGGGAGTGCTCCTATCCCCTTACTTTTTCCCCTCCTCCTCATTGCTATGGCTCTCACAGCAAAATCCCTGGGGAAGGTCCTTCCCTGCACTTACAAGCTTTCAGGGCTAGAGGACACAGGAGAGGCAGCACTTCTGCTGACCTAGTTCAATCCCCAACACCCAGAGGGTCCCCAAAATTAAAACCAAACACCTAATCAATCACCCTCTGTAGAGCACCTGCCAGGTGCCCGAGTCCCCTAAGAAGAACCCACCACCCCTCTTTTATTTATTTTTTTTAACTTTATTTAATGATTGATTGGTTTTTGGACCATACCCAGCAGTGCTCAGGGGTTATTCCTGGCTCTGCACTCAGAAATCACCCCAACAGGCTGCACTCAGAAATCACCCCTAACAGGCTGGGTGACCATGTGGGATGCTGAGAATCAAACGGGGGTCCCTCCGGGGTTGGCTACATGCAAGGCAAATGCCCTACTGCTGTGCTATCTCTCCGGCCCCATTCGCCCCCCTTTTTCTCTGATGCTTCATGGCATTCTGCAGACCCTTGGCCCCTTTCTGGGGGGTGGGGAGCTCAGGCAGGAGAAATACCAGCTATACAGGGTTTGCATGGACTGGAGAGGTGTCTCTTTTTTTTTTTTTTTTTTTTTTTTTTTTGGTTTTTGGGCCACACCCGGCGGTGCTCAGGGGTTACTCCTGGCTGTCTGCTCAGAAATAGCTCCTGGCAGGCACGGGGGACCATAAGGGACACCGGGATTCGAACCAACCACCTTAGGTCCTGGATCGGTTGCTTGCAAGGCAAACACCGCTGTGCTATCTCTCCGGGTCCTTTTTTTTTTTTTTTTTTTTTTAATTTGGGTCACACCCGGCAGCGCTCAGGGGTTCCTCCTGGCTCTACACTCAGGAATCGCTCCTGGCAGGCTTGGGGGTCCATATGGGATGCCAGGATTCGAACCACCGACCTTCTGCATGCAAGCAAACACCTTACCTCCATGCTATCTCTCCGGCCCTGAGGGGGGTGTCTCTTAAAATATTAACACACCCCACATTTATCCTTATAACATTTGCAAATTCATCTTAGCTCAAAATTCTGCTGCTGCCCTACCAGGTTCAGGCTGGCATTCACTTACCATCCTGGGCATTTTAATAAGATGCCATTGACAGAGGGCTGGAAGGACCAAACCCAGACTCCCTGCGCCCGGCCACCCTCACCACCGTGTCTAGGTGCAGCGGCCACCCCTGTTCAGGATTGAAATTCCAGGCATTCAGGATGCCTGTCTCTGTGATAAATGGAGAAAAATCAGGAGTAATCATTGACTGTTCAGCAGAGCCAGTGCGATTTGGGCAGATAAAGGGGGACACAGGGTTACTTCCCAGGAGTTAGTGGAGATTGTGGCTGCCAGAAGGGGACCAGCCCAAGAATACTGGAGCCAGAGGGGAGCTCTGTGTGGATCTCTCCTGGACAACTTGCATCCCTTTTCTATTTGCTTATTGGGACAACAAAGGACATAAATAAACATAAACTTTGGTTCTGGACCAGAGCAATAGCAGTGTGGGGAGGGCGTTTGCCTTGCATGCAGCCAACCCGGGTTCTGTCCCCAGCATCCCATACGGCCCCCTGAGCCTGTCAGGAGGGATTTCTGAACACAAAGCCAGGAGTAACCCCTGAGCACCACCAGGTGTGGCCTCCAAACTAAAAAACTGACTTCCATTTCTGATAGTTGGCTGGGGGTAAATTCAGTAGGTAGCCTCAGAAATGCTGCAGAATTGGGGAGGGGCTGTTGTTTTGTTTTGGGGCTATACTTAGATGCTCAGGGGTTACTCCTGGCCCTGCACTCAGGAATTGCAGTGCATGGGATGTTGGGGATCGAACCCCAATCAGTCACTTGGACAAGGCGGGCACCCTCCCCAATCTGTGCAATTGCTCCAGTCCCAGGGTGGGGTTGATCCTGAAGGTCAAGTTTCTCTATTGCTTCCTCTGCTCCTCAAGATGAAACCGGGGTCTGAATATTCGCCCAGAGGTAAGGCCTGTGGGAGGGTGATGAGAGATGCCAGGTGATCACCTCAAGCCTGAATATTAGAAACCAATCAGAGTTAACCACCACAGTGCCAGAGTGAGAGCACAGAAGGGAGGGCACTTGCCTTGCACAAGGTTGACCTGGGTTTGATCCCCACATCTCATAGGGTTCCCTGAACACTGCTGGGATTAGTTCCTGAGTGCAGAGCCAGGAGGAAGCCCTGAGCACCATTGAGTGTGCTGTGCCCTCCAAAATCAACTACCACAAAGAACCTACTTTTATTTATTTGGGGGGAGTGCGATAGCACAATGGGTAGGATGTTTGCATGTGGCTGTTTCAAGTCACTCCCATATGGTTCCCTGAGCCCCATCAGGAGTGATTCTTGAGTGTAGCTGGGTATATAGCCCAGAAACCAACCAACCAAGAAATACATCTGCATTCACAGACCTTGAATTCTGGGGTTCTTTTGGTTTTGGTTTTGGTTTTGGGGTCATACCTGGCAATGTTCAGGGCTGACTTTTGCTTCTGCACTCAAGGATCCCTCCTGCTGGCTTGGGGGACCCTATGGGACAATGCCTGGGATTGAACCCAGGTCAGCTGCATGCAAAACCAAGGCCCTCCCCCTCTGTGCTATCGCTCCAGCCCCAAGAAATAACCTTTTGATAGTTCTGAGGCTCAAAAATACAAGTGCTCAGGGTCTCAAAATGCTGGGGAGCAATAGATTCTGAGTAGGGCCACATGGGAAAGGTTTTTAGGAACAAGCAACAAACCTCCTAAGATAAAATGCCAGGATGGGGACCCAGGAATGAGGGCGTCTGGGCTGGTCCCAGATCCTCCCTGTTAGGTCGGTGGCTCCTCGGGATCCCCCTGATTAGATGAGGACCAAGGATCAGGGGAACCCTCCCTGACTCACTTTCCACGTGGGAGGCCCGAGGGATTGGGCCCAGAGGGGCTCCCCAGGGGAGATGAAAGGCAGGGAGACCTCGGAGTGGCTGGAGCCAAGCCAAAGTTATAATTAAACCCCCAGTATTAATTAGGGGCCTGAAGAGATGAAAAAAATTCTTCCTCATCCTCGAGCTGTCTCCTCCCACCTTTCTCTATCTTGCTCTCTGGACATAATTGGTTTCTTCAGTCTAGTTAGTTATTCATTGATTTTAAATCTGGCCCACACTCAGTGGTACTCAGGGCTGATTTTTTTTTTTTCTTTTCTTTTTGGTTCATACCCAGCAGTGCTCAGAGGTTACTCCTGGCTCTGCACTCAGAAATTGCTCCTGGCAGGATCAGAGAACCATGAGATGATGGATCGAACCTGGGTCTATCCAGGTTGACTGCGTGCAAGGCAAATGCCCCTACTGCTGTGCTATCTCTCCGGCTCCACAGGGCTGATTTCTAGCTCTGCTCAAGGGTCACTCCTGGTGCTCGGAGGAATTCATCCTATATGGGATGCCGGGGATTGAACCCAGTTTGGCTGAGTGCAAAGCAAGTGCTTTCTCCGCTGTATTTTCGCTCCCCCAAATATGTTCTTTTATTAGTTAGTTAGTTAGTTAGTTAGTTTTTGTTTTAGGGTCACATCCAGCAGTGTTCAGGGCTTCCTCCTGGCTCTGTGCTCAGAAATCACTCCAGAGGAATCATATGGAATACCAAGAATCGAACCTGGGACCATCCCAAATCGGCAGCATGCAAAGCAAATGCCCTACTGCTGTGCTATAGCTCTGCCTCCCCCCCCCCAAAATATGTTATTTTTGAAATGCACTTTTAGGGAGGGCTGGAGTGATAGTACAGTGAAGAGGGTGTTTACCTTGCATGTGGTTGATCCCTGGCATCCCATATGGTTCCCTGAGCCCCTCCAGCAGTGATTTCTGAGCCAGGAGTAGCCCCTGAGCATTGCTGGGAGAGGGTCCTTCAAAAAAATAAATGACAGATTATTGGGATTCTTTGGAATTCAGTAAAAGGCTTCTAGGAAATGAATTGAGGCTGTGCAGGGGAATCCCAAGTAATAGTCATCTTTGCTCCCCAGCTTTTTCTAGTCACCCCTAAATTAAAGAGGGGCACAAACTTTGAATCCCCTCTGAGCCCTGGCCCTTAGTTTCCTTAGTGGACCCCAACACGATGCCCCATTGGGTGGATTCCATGTTCTCACCCATCCAGAGCCCCTGGTGTCCCTGGTAGTGGTGCACCCCACCCAGTGGTGCTGGACCCCCAACAGCTCCACTCTGAAAAAAGAAAATAAACCAGCTCAGAAGCCCAGCTGTGCACAGCTGAGGAGAGGCCTGGGCTAGAGGAGAGAGGAATTTGAACTCTGGCCCTCAGAGCCTGCAGCCTGCAACATGCGGCGCATTTCCATGTTAGCCCAGTGGGTGGCAGCCAGAGCACTAGAGCCAGAGCTAAAAACAGCAAGCAACACTTGGGGCTCATTAGCTGGGGGGGTGGGTGGTCCCCTTTAGGCCTGCTGCAGGGGGGAAGTGGGGCCCAGTGCCCCCCAGTCGGGAACAGCTTCTCTGCACCATCCTGGGGTCTTCAAAGCCTAAGAGAGCCCCTACCCCATCACTCTTTTCCCCAGCACCCCCACTTTGGTCTTCCTTCATGGGGTCCACCTGCTGCCTTAGGCTGCACCTCTGGGTCCTTCTCTTTGGGGGGGTCAGACCATGGGGTGTACAGGGGTCGCTCCTGACTCTGCTCTCAGGCATCCCTCAAGTGGGGACACAGGACAAAGAGGAGGGCGCTGGCCTTGCACAAATGGTTATGTGTCTTGAGCACTCCCAGGATGATCCCTGAATACAGCAGGGTTAGGAGTGAGTCCTGAGAAGTGTCAGGGTGAAGAAGGAAGGAAGGAAGGAAGGAAGGAAGGAAGGAAGGAAGGAAGGAAGGAAGGAAGGAAGGAAGGAAGGAAGGAAGGAAGGAAGGAAGGAAGGAAGGAAGGAAGGAAGGAAGGAAGGAAGGAAGGAAGGAAGGAAGGAAGGAAGGAAGGAAGGAAGGAAGGAGTGTAGGAAGAGTGGAAGGATGGAGTCTAAGAATTCTAAAAAGTACTCTGGATGATGTCTTCAGGCTTGGCAACTGGGAGCATCCCCCTAACACCCCATAGCATAAATGCTGTGTAGTGCCCAGGACCCTACTGAGCTGTGCTCCCGACTCTCTGCTTTCTGTAGGGGTCTTTCAGAGCCCAAATCTTTGCTGCTGGAAACACGACCACTGCCCACAGACCATGTCTCCCTTCCAGTCCAACTATGGCTTCCGAAACTACTGCTTCCACACCATCTCCCACTGTGACTGTGATGCCAGGCTGGCTGAGAGGATGGGGCAGAACATGGTTGACTCAGTTCCTGGGTGCAGAGACTGAGGTTGCAGAAAATCCTAAAAGGATGGGCTGGTGGGACCCCAGTGTACAGGTGGGAAAGCAGAGGCCTGAGAGGGAAAGGGACTGCCTTCTTGTTTCCCAAACCACTTGACTGCTAGTGGCTGGGTGGGGAAGGAAGGCATCTTAGGGTCCAAGTGCCCTCTGGTGCAGGTTCCAGCAGTGCCTGGGGAACTCAGTCATTGACATCGTGGGCATGGCCGCCTTCTTCGTGCTGCAGGAGCAGCAGGCCTGCATGGCATGGTAATGATGAGGTGGGTATGTACTAGCCACTTTGTACACAAAGCCCAGGAGAGAACCCCAGGGTGTGTGTCTCACCCCCATGACCTCTATTCAAGGTGGGGTTCAGGATTCAGACCTTCCTTGGGTGCCCCACACAAACCAGAGGATAAGGGATGGACTCACAGACTTGGCCAACCTGGAGATCAACCATAGGGATTTCTGGGGGGAATTTCCAGGCTCCCAATTGCCACAACTGTCACTTCCAGGTGTCAAGCATATGACTTCACCCCCCTTGCCCGTCTCCAGCCCAGGACCCCCTACAACACATCCTGGAGTTCCCTGGGGCCTGATGAGGCCCCGAGGTCCTGGAGTCCAGCCTCACTAAGACACCCCAGAAGCAGTTGCCAGAGCAGAAAGACTCCAAGCACCATGAAAGATCATATGCCATAGCCCGCCAGGACCTGCTAGTACCCCTTGCCCTGCCAGAGGTCATTTGTGCAGATCCCTAAGGGCCACAGGCTGACTTCAAACCTCAAGGTGCACTCACAACCCCATCTGGAGGGGTTCTTGATCTGGGATCCTGTCTCTGCATGGGGGAAGTGCCCTGCTGACTTCCTGTCCTGCTCTGCAATCCTTCCAATTCATTGCACATCACACAGTAGTGGGGGAAATGAGGAAGGGCATACCAAGGTGTTTGTTAACCCCAAATGTGACCCTGTTCTGGGTATCCCCATTGTGGCTCACACCTCAAGTGGTGTCCCTCTGTACCCTGGGGCTGGTCCTGCAGACTTTCCCCACGTGTACAGGTGCTGATGCTCTGGATTCTCCAAGTTGGGGGGCCCTCAGAAGTACCTGCCTCTCTGCCTCCAGGCTTTTGCAAGAGTGATCCCTAGGCCTGGAGTACCCTTTGCCCTCCTCTTCTTCCCAGGCCTCAGTTTAGCAGTCTGGGACACCAGGGATCCTTTCCTGACCCTTCTCAGTTCTCTGGGCACCTGGGAGCACACGTGGTAGCAATGTGTGTGTGTGTGTGTGTGTGTGTGTGTGTGTGTGTGTGTGTGTGTGTACCTGGTAGCAATGGTGTGTGTGTGTGTGTGTGTGTTTGTGATGTTAAAGAGGTGTGGTTCTTCCAGGTCACAGAGAGCAAGGGCCCAGGGAGAGGGTGTTTGGGAAGTATAGGTGCCCAGTGACCCACCCAAAGGGCAGAGGACAAGGAGAAGGCCTCTTCTCATCACCCTCCCTACCTACAAGCACCCACCACCAGGCCTGCCACAGCTTTCATCACCTGGACTTGTATAAAGCCCAGATCATGCCCCAGGAGACCAAGTTCCAGTTGCTCAACAGGGCCCTGGAGCCACTCTTCCACTGAGATTGCATACGCTGGTCAGGCCACCAGCACCCCTCAAGAAAGGGGCCCTGGTTGGGAAGGGCCCAGCACAGCCTGAACTCACCTCTGCGCGCAGGCTGGCACAATCCCTAAGACTCTGAAGTTTGCCCACCAGGCCACATGTGCTCCGGGAGGCGCTGGGCACCAACTGCTTCAAACTGACTCTTGCATTTGATTGTACAAAAGGCAATGGGTAAGCGATGGCAGAGCTGAGGCAGGGGTGTCAATGCCTGTTTTGTGCTACCTGGATGAAGAGGGTGGGGGAACAGGTGAGCAAGGCCTCTGTGATCAGGGCTCACTCTTGGCAGTGCTCTTGGGGACATTGTAGTTTCAGGGATGGGACAAGGGTTGGCTCCGTGAAAGGCAAGTAAGTAACCTTACACCCAGTACTATCTCTCTGGCTGCTTCCTTTTTGTTTATTTTGGGGCCACACCCTTGATGATCAGGGGTCACCCTGCCTCTGCACTCAGAATTTGTACCCTTGGCAGGCTTGGGGGACAATATGGGATGCCAGGGCTTGAACCCAAACTGGCCATGTGCAAGACAAGAACCCCACCCACTGTACTATCTTTTTTTTTTTTTTTGAGGGGGACACATCCAGCAGCACTCAGGGGTTATTCCTGGCTCTGGGCTCACAAATTGCTCCTGGCAGGCTCAGGGGACCAGATGGGATGCTGGGGATCGAACCTGGGTCCATCCTGGGTCAGCTGTGTGCGAGGCAAATCCCTACCACTGTGCTATTACTCCGGCCCCTGAATGGCTGCATCTTGACTGTCGTTTTTTCCCTGTGTGACTAAGTCACTTTTCGCACCTCCATTTCCTTCTTTGTTAAATATCAAGAGAAGCTAAGGAGCCTGAAGGGTGATACATATAACCCAAGGCCTGCCAGACACAACCAAATCAATCACCTGCTTTCCTCCTACATCTATGATCTCACTTGGCTTCCAATATTCTCAAGGCAGCCCTTAATTGCCTGGCCTCTTTCACAGAGGAGGAAACTGAGGCCCAGGCAGGCCCAAGATTGTATCTTTCTTGAACCACAATGAGTAGTGCTTGGGAAACCTGGCTGTGCTGGGGGTTGAACTGGGCCTCCCTCATGCAAAGCCTTTGAATGACCTAATTTATGGCCAGATTTTTGGCATGTAGGTAATGGCAGAACACAGGTCTCTGGCGACAACTGTTTCAATGTGCCGCCTTTTAGGTTTAATCTACCTCTGCCTGGCTCCAGTCCTTTCCCCGGGAACCTCAGTTGCCCCAGTTTGTAGAAAAGAGTGGAATCTTAACAATTATGACCAACCACCCCACAGTCCTCTCACCACAGTTGTTCTAGAGAAAGTGTCAGCCCTGCACTTGCAGAGACTTTGGTTCTATCAAGTTCAGCTGCAGGATCCGGGCACAGATGAGGGGAGAACAGAGTCTTCAGAGCACCCTGGGGACACTCAATCGTTTTATGGGTGCTGCTTAGAGCTGAGTAAGACTGCCTGGATACCACCCAGGCAGCAGAAATCCTGGAATCAGTGACCTCAGTTCCAGCTTTCCGGAAGCCAATACTAGACTTATGCCCTGGCCTAGAGAGTCTCTACAGGGCCAGAGAGATAGCATGGAAGTAGGGCATTTGCCTTGCATGTGGAAGGGTGGTGGTTCGAATCCCGGCATCCCATATGGTCCCCGTGCCTGCTAGGGATGATTTCTGAGCATAGAGCCAGGAGTAACCCCTAAGCACTGCCAGTGTGACCCCAAAACCAAAAATATAAATAAATAAATAAATAAATAAATAAATAAATAAATAAATAAATAAATAAATAAATAAAAAAGAGAGTCCCTACAGGCCCAGCTTGTGCTCGTGGGAAGCTGCAGTGTGATACATCTTCTGAGGGATAGCTGGGAACTTGGACTGGGGGGTGGGAGGAGCTATGCCCCAAATGCTGGCCCACTCGTATCTTCTGCTCTGCTGGACAATCTTGGGGCGATGCCCTCTATTCTGTGTACTGATGAAGTTTGCCGGAGGCGCGTTCTGATGCTCTGGGCCTGGACCTTGTCAGGGAAACAGATGTCCAGATGGGTAAGGGGGGCTGGAAAGGGTGCCGGTCGAAGTTACTGTAACAGCCCAGAATACAGTAGGAGGGACACATATGTCTTTATTGCAAAATGGACACGTTTGCTCAGGGAGCTGTGGCGCCTGCCTGCTGAGGCCTGAGCCAGCAGGTAGGGGGTGGGGGTGAAGGTTGTCCCAGAATGTGTGTCTGAATCTGGAATCAGAACACTAGAGGGACTCACTAACTCGCCTCCTCCCTGGCACCCCTTCTCTTAACAGTCACTGCGCCCTTCCTGCCCTGCCCTGACCAGGGCTCACGTTTTTCTGCCTGAAACCTAAATCCAAACTTCCCCCAGTCCCTTGAACAAGGGCCCTCCCTCTGCTAATCTGAGCCTTCAAGGCCTCCTCTGACCAAGAGAGAGTAAACAGAACCTTCTTCCTAGGAGGGCTCTGAGAACCAGTATATGCACAACACTCATCCCTTTGGAATCGTGGTCTTCCTCCAACTCACAACCAAATTGTGCCAATGGGTCTTGATTTTTGAGGGGCCTCAGTTTGTTTGCCTGTGAAATGTGTCTAAGGATTGCACTGCCCTCAACACCACCACTCTGGGTGGTGGTGCAAATTAAAGGAGATAGCACATGGAATGTATACAGCTGGGGCCTGCTAATTGTCGCTCCTGACATCTTTCTGCCTCTGAGGCCCTCCACCGCCCTCCTGGAATTGGAGTGAGGTGAGAGAATTTAATTCCTAATCGATGACCTTCAGGACTGTCCTCGCCCCCACCCCAGATGGGGGCCCAGACAAGGCTCTACTGATTTTCACAGCAGAATGCCACGACCAAGTGTGTGGTGGGGAACCCCTGTTGGCCACTCTTGACCAGGACAGAGTGGCAGGTGCATATAAAGCTGGAGCAACAGCAGAAGGGAGGCAGGTGGGATTGCAGAAGATGGGGCAGATGGGGGCCACCTGGGTCCACCTGCCCAGCCACCCTCAGGGCCCCAGGCCCCCTTCCTCCAGCCCTTGCGGGCCCTGCGGGCTGGGAGACTGGCTGCTAGGGGCTGGCAGTTTCGGATCTGCTTCCCAGGTGCTTCCACCACCAGGATCCACCGTCTCGAGGCGCAAGGCAGGCAGCAGGTGCAGGTTTCGAGGCACAGACGGCTGGAAGGCCCAGGGCCCCGGGAGCCCGGAGGACCCCTCTTCACAGCTGCCCTGGCTGCTGCCTTCGTTGCTTCTGCTGGGGGCCACCCGAGGCAGGCGGCGGCTCTGGGGCGAGGGGCTGCGGCTGGCCCCACGGCGTTCTCGGGAAGAGGGCCGCAGTGCAAGGCTGGGGAAGCGGGCCAGACCCGGGCTGCGGCTCCGGTGCCTCTTGGACTTGCCAGGGCTGGGACTTCGGGACTTGGGCGCCAACAGCTCCAGGGTGCTGTCGTCCTCCTCCTCCGAGCTGGCCCCCGAGCTGGCTGAGCTGCTGCTGGCCACCTCGGAGGTAGGTAGCGAGATCTGGGGCAGAGGAAGGTCAGTCACTTGGGGGCCCAGCTTTATGATCTCTTGGGCTTTTTGTTTGTTTGTTTGTTTGTTTGTTTATTTTGGAGCCACACCTAGAAATTTCTGCTCAGAGTTTTCTTCTGCTCTAAACTCAATGGTCACTCCTGTCAGTGCTCAAAGAAACTTTTATATAGGGAATCAAGTTGGGCCTTATGCAAGGCAAGCACCTTAACCCCTGTACTATTTCTCCTATTCCTTTGGGACCCAAGATGTCAGATCACAGAGCTGAGCACCAACGGGCTATGGCATTTGAACAGTATTTCATCCCCCCTGTCCCAGGCCAACACTCACCTGGAAGGGCTCGGTGACACCAATGAGCATGCTGAGAGTGTGGCTGTAGTAGCCCAGGATGAAGTCTCCATGGCCTTTGGGTAAAGACTCCTCACTGAATGTCACCTGATGGGCCCAAGAAAACAGCCCAGATTGAGACTGGAGAGGCAGGGAAGCTCAGCACACCCCCAAGCTGAGACCTGCGTCTAAGGGCCAGAGAGCATACAACTTCCCTACTCCCCTTTCCGTCAGTACCTGGTAGACGCTCCCATCCACATCTTCGTGTTTGGCCCAGACATAAGCCACATAGTCCTTGCAGTGGCGGAAACCCACCTGGGGTGAGAGAAATGAGGTGTGTGACCCCTGGCAGGATAGATCCCTAGAGAAGCCAGTGACACCACCACCACCCCATCCTGCCCCTCTCACCCGGTACAAGCCGATCCAGTCCCAGGAGCTCCGGGCGAACACAGTTTCTATGCGGTACCTCACCACAGCCTGCTCGGGTCGCACCCACTCGTCTGCCACCTCCAGCCGCACCAATGGCACATCATCCCTGAAGGCAAACTGCAGGGACAGGGGGACACCAACAGGGGACATGTTTCAGCATCTCTTGACCCAGGACCCTAGGGGCAAGGTCAGCACATTTTGGGTGAGATCTTTGAATGCCTTTGAAGCCACTGCACAGAGAAACCGAGGCAGAGATGGTCAAGGATGGATGCCTGGGTGCCCCTTCCCCCAGGCTTTCTGTCCACAGCCTCCTTAGGAAGGGAGTGAGAACACAGCATGAAACTAATAGGGAGACCCTAGCAGGACTAAGGTCAACTGTGTAACCTGGTGTGAATGCCCTGACCTTTCTAAATCCAGGGATCTCATCTCTAAATTTGTATGATTTGTTTTGTTTGAGGGCCACACTCGGCATTGTTCAGAGCTTGCTCCTGGCTTTGGATTTAGGAATCACTTCTGATGAGGCTCAAACCAGACTTGGGACAAGGCCAATGCCTTAAACCCTTAAGAACATCTCCAAGGGCCCGGAGAGATAGCACAGCGGCGTTTGCCTTGCAAGCAGCCGATCCAGGACCAAAGGTGGTTGGTTCGAATCCCAGTGTCCCATATGGTCCCCCGTGCCTGTCAGGAGCTATTTCTGAGCAGACAGCCAGGAGTAACCCCTGAGCACCACTGGGTGTGGCCCAAAAACCAAAAAAAAAAAAAAAAGAACATCTCCAAGTTGAATGCTCTTGTTTAACTCTGGAAGGGCTTCTGCAGATTCAAGGAGCTCCTATTGATGAAGCTTCCCAGTAGACAGTAGGTTGTCTATGATGACTTGTCTACCTGCTCAAGAAGGAGACACAGGATATTCTGGAGGAAGCTGGACATCCCTGTGCAGTAAGAAGAGTCCTGGATAGGAGTTGGGAGGCTTCAGTTCATTCCTAAGCACATGTCACTCACTTGTGGAACCTCCAGTAAGCCGGAACCATCCCAAGACCCAATATCCCCATCTACACAAAGGACTCCTAAGTCCACAAAGACAAATTATGATGCTTAGTATCATCATGCCAGGGTCAATCCATGCTATAATGGTGGTCACTGGGTTGGTACAATTGCTGAAGTGGCAGATGGCCAGGCCTTCCCCGTAGACTCAGGTGGTGGCAGCCTAGGACTTTCTTTCCCTGTTTATCTGGTTTCAGGTTTCCCTCTCTGTTAAGGCTGAGCCAAACTGCTTCAGGCGATACTGAATATTCTCTCTGGTCCTGGGCTTCTTTTTTTTTTTTTTTTTTTTTTTTTTGGTTTTTGGTTTTTGGGTCACACCCGGCATTGCTCAGGGGTTACTCCTGGCTGTCTGCTCAGAAATAGCTCCTGGCAGGCACGGGGGACCATATGGGACACCGGGATTCGAACCAACCACCTTTGGTCCTGGATCGGTTGCTTGCAAGGCAAATGCCGCTGTGCTATCTCTCCGGGCCCCTGGTCCTGGGCTTCTAACAGTAGGTCTTTCTGCTAGACTCTGGGACATGCCCCTTAAGATTTGGCAGGGGACGCCATCACCCCACACTGAGTCCATTTATGGCTGTGTAGCCTTGGGTAAGAGACTTAAGTTTGCTGGACCTCATTTTTTCCTAGCCAGTAGGAGGAGAATTTGAACAGCTCAGAGCCTACTCAAATGCTCAAAGGGATGGCACGTGTAAAGTGCCCTCCAGCAGATCTGGCATATAGTAGGTTTCCCCACACACACCTCTCCCATCACTACATAAGAGAGAAGAGACTTGGGGTAGAACAGATAGTACAGTGAGAAGGGCACTTGCCTTGCACACAGAGCTAACCTGGGTTTGATCACCAGCACCACATGGTCCCCATGCCCTGCCAGGAGTGATCCCTGAGCCTGGAGCCAGGAAAGAGCCCTGAGCACTGCTGGGTGTGACCCAAAAGCAAAACAAGGAGGAATGGTTAAAGCAGGGTACCCAAAAGGGATGTTTTTCTAGGGAAGGTTCCTGACTGAAGGTTAGAATGTACACCTAAGACTTTTACCAAAGGGCCCAAAGGACCAGGTTAAGCAGATTAATTTACGACTCCCAGCTGAGGACTCGGAACACTGACCCATCATGACTGATCACATAACTAAGTTCCCAGGGAAAGCATTCTGCAGCCAGCAGGATTCTCTCTTATCAGATTAAGAGAAAGAGAGAATCCAGAGTTGGGTTTCAGGGTTGCAAAGATGGGATCTACCCCATTCTTTGACCTAGCCTGTGTACGACTGGGCTCATATGTCTAACCCCTCACAGGCCTCAGCTTTTCTGTATGGGATGGGATGTGGCTCCATGACAGAGTACAAGCCTCCTTAGTGAGACTTCTAGAAGAAGAGGATGAAGGAGGAGGAGGAGAAAAAAGATAAACAGAGTTGGACCAGTGGGCCAGTTGTGATACTCTAGGTTTGGGGTCACTGGGTGATACTCAGAGTTTCTTTTGAGGCCCTGCTCAGGATCACTCCTGGCAAAGCTCAGGGGATTATTTAGTGCCAGGATCTGACCTAGATTTCCCACATGTAAAACATGTGCATTAGGGCCTGGAGAGATAGCACAGCGGTGTTTGCCTTGCAAGCAGCCAATCCAGGACCAAAGGTGGTTGGTTCAAATCCCGGTGTCCCATATGGCCCCCTGTGCCTGCTAGGAGCTATTTCTGAGTAGACAGCCAGGAGTAACCCCTGAGCAATGCCAGGTGTGGCCCAAAACCCAAAAAACAAAAAACAAAAAACACATGTGCATTAATTAGTCCATTAATTTTTTCCTGTCTCTAGGTGTTGTTGTTGTTGTGTTTTGGGCCACACCTGGCAGTGCTCAGGGGTTACTCCTGGCTCTGTGCTCAAAAGTCGCTCCTGGGGGCCGGAGAGATAGCAAGGAGGTAAGGCGTTTGCCTTTCATTCGGAAGGCATGGTTCAAATCCTGGCATCCCATATGGTCCCCCATGCCTACCAGAGGCGATTTCTGAGCATAGAACCAGGAGTAACCCCTGAGTGCTGCTGGGTGTGACCCAAAAACAAACAAACAAACAAACAAAAAAAAGAAGTCACTCCTGGCAGGCTGGAGTGGGGCATATGGGATACTGGGAATCAAACTGGGGTCCATTCAGGGTTGGCCAATTGCAAGGCAAATGCCCTACCACTGTGCTATTGCTCTGGCCCCTAGCTTTGTAATTGTTTGTTTGTTTGTTTGTTTTGGGGTCACACCGGCAGTGCTCAGGGTTTACTCCTGGCTCTACGCTCAGAAATCGCTCCTGGCAGGCTCGGGGGACCATATGGGATGCCAGGATTTGAACCACCATCCTTCTACATGCAAGGTAAATGCACTACCTCCATGCTATCTCTCCAGCCCCGCTTTGTATTTTTTATATCTCTCCTCCCCACTACCTCATAGTTACAGGCACACCCTATGGCAAGTATAAAGTGAATGGACATAAACAATGAATGTTCTATGAAGTCTGAGTAAACATTGAGTGTGCTGTTCTTACTCTATATGTAAATTTTAAAAATATTTTTGGTTTTTGGGGCCAGACCCAGTATTGCTCACAGCTTACTCCAAGCTCCACACTCAGGAATTACTCCTGGCAGTGTTTAGGGGACCATATGGGATGCTGGGGATTGAATCCAGATTGGTTGTGTGTAAGGCAATTACCTACCTGCTGTACTATCTCTCCAGCCCCTCTTACGTGAATTTTAATAACTTACCCTAAAATTTCTCATAAGAAGAAAGTTAGAAATGAGTGGGAAAGGCATGGACTTTGAAAATGAGAACCATACCATGCCAGATTAAAATCTTTTGTTTTTGTTCTCGTTTTTCGGCCACATTCGGTAATGTTCAGAGGTTACTCCTGGCTATGTGCTCAGAAATCACTCCTGGCTTGGGGGACCATATGGGACACCAGGGGGATCGAACCGCGGCCCTTCCTAGGCTAGCATGCACAAGGCAGAGGCCTTAACAGCTTGCGCTGGGCCCGGAGAGATAGCACAGCGGTGTTTGCCTTGCAAGCAGCCCATCCAGGACCAAAGGTGGTTGGTTCGAATCCTGGTGTCCCATATGGTCCCCCGTGCCTGCCAGGAGCTATTTCTGAGCAGACAGCCAGGAGTAACCCCTGAGCACCGCCGGGTGTGGCCCAAAAAAAAAAAGAAAAAAAGAAAAAAAAAAAAAAACAGCTTGCGCTAACCGCTCCGGCCCCAGGTTCAAATCTTACATCCTGTTACCAGTTGTAAGACTTTGAGTCATGAATGTCTCTGAATCTAATCTTTTTATCTGAGCATGATTATCCCATTACAACAAATGCCTGGAGCTGAGGGCAGGCAAGAGGAGTTACTGGTGAGCTGTGGAACACTGGGCTGGGATTAGGGATGTTTAGGACAGGACGGAGGGACTAGATCTCACCCTTAGGACAAACTGGGCCACCACAGGTTTGTGGTCGCTGACTGTGTATTCCATGTGGCTTCGGTAGCTGTGCTGGGTCACGAGGAGCCGGTGGCTCTCCCGGCCTGAGGGACTGGGACCCCCACTTGGCGTCTTGACTTTCCACAGGATACGGTCTGTCCAGGCTGGCTTGCGTTTCTTGGCACTGCGGTGGGCAGGGGTAGCCAGAGTATCAGGAGCTGGGGGTCAAGGCAAAGTCCCAAGTCTTGCCTCCTACCCCTGGTCCCCGTCTCCCTTCCCCAGAGGATCCCAGCCCACATGCACAGTCCACTTCATCCTGGAAGTCTGCTCACCTGGTGTCATATTTGTTAGTACCCACGTCAAACTTGAAGGTGGGTGCAAAGTTGAGGGGCCCCTCCTGGAAGCCCTTCAGTATGGGCCAGGTAGTCTTGGCCATGTTGAGCTGTGAGGGTCCAGAAGGGCAGAATTGGACGAGAGCTTGGGCAGGGAAACTCAGGGCAAGGGCCAAGATCTAGGGTACAGGCGTGCCTTGGGGTACATCGTGTGGTGGGAGAGGGGGGCGTGTGGGCTCGGAGTCCACACCTGGTCCTTCTCCCAGAGCTGTTGGAGTTGATTGTTGTCGATGGCAAGCTTGACGAAGTGCAGATCATAGCTCTCAATGCGGAAATTCAGGTCCCCGAACCAGAACACGAGACTGATGAAAGCGGGTGGGGTGGGGTTGTCAGAGGGGGTGGGGGGGTCACTGGGATAGAAGTGCCCAACCCTGCCTGCCCCACTGGCCTGTTGCATGGGGAGTAGGGAGGGGCAGCACCTTTGACCCGGCCAACCATAGGGTAGCAGGGCCTGGGGAAAGAGGAAAGTCAGGTCCCAACTCAGCCAGGCCCTGCCCAGTAGTACCCCACCCTCACCCCCAGCAACCTAAGCGGCATTCGTGCTCTAAATGGAGTTTGGACACCCACCGCCTCAGCAGCCTCCGCCTGTCCCCAGAAGACCTGCCTAAAGCAGGCATCATCCCTTGCCACTAGCTAGTCGCTAGCTGGGGGTGGAAGGAGGGTGGGTGGCTGGGAACCCACGTCGGGGCCGCCCAATTTCAAGTCACTCGTACTCATGATCTAGGATGCCGTGAGCCCCGGGTCCTGGGAACTGCTGAAGGCTGAGGATGGTCTGGAAATTGTCCTTGCGTTGCTCCGCTTTGTCCATGTGGGCCGGCAGGTGGCAGTTCAGGAAGCAGAGCATGTGCCCGAAGGCTGCCAGTCGCACACTCACTCCACCTTTATTGCCCTTGAGAGGCCAGATGCAGGGGGGTCAGGGGCGGGATAGGAGGAAGAGAGGGGCAGGGTCTAGGAGACGGGGGCAGGGATGTTTGCATGCATTGGGGTGCATGCAAATCTCTCCCGGGACTCAGCTACATTCTGTCCCCTTTGGGGGCTACTTTCCCATTCCATCTGGCCAGGTTGCCCCGTGCTCACCCAGTAGCCCCCCAGGCCGGTGCGCGTGCAGTCCGTCTGCACATCCCGCAGGAAGGGCAGGTGGTAGTATTTGGCAAACAGCAGCAGGATGACGCCCTGCATTCGCACTGTGCTCACCTGGGCGGGAGGGAGGCGAGAGAGGAGACTCAGACTCTGCACTCCTAGCCTTCCATTCGACACTCTCCGCTGCAGCTGAGACCAGGGGCTCCCCCCCAAAGCCAAGGGCCCAGACCCGGGGAGGGGTCAGCTTCAGGCCGGGCACTGAGGGGAGCGTTACCAGGACGAAGTTGAAGGGTGCCAGCGCGTCCATAAAGAGCTCGCTCCACTGGTCCGTGAAGAGCGCGTCCTTGAGTCGCTTGTTGATCATGGAATTCACTTCTTGCAATCTGGGGGAGCGGGCAGGGGAGGCGGCCTCTGGGTTGGAGGGGGGCCCCCCAGACTTCACGTCTGCTCCCAGGAGGGAGTGGGGAGGGGAGAGCAAGAAGATGCTGGGAATGGCTCACCCGATGGCGATCATGTCTGCCCCCTCGGTGTCATCGCTGTGGCAGCCCAGGTGCAGGAGGGAGGTGACATCGTCTGGGGGCATGGCAGTGCCCACATTCCACGTGACCACGGTGATCCTGGTGAGAGGGGGAACGGAGGGGGTTCTTGGGGTTCCCTCTTTCATCTTGAGCCCCCCTCCCACCACAGGGTTCTCTTTTACTGGGGAAGTAAATAAGGCAGGGTGGGCAGCCAACTTCCAAGGACCCTTCTTTTGGACCACACCTGGTGATGCTCAGGGGTTACTCCTGGCTATGCACTCAGAAATCGCTCCTGGCTTAGGGAACCATATGGGATTCCAGGGATCGAACCGAGGTCCATCCTAGGTTAGCAAGTGCAAGGCAGATGCCCTACCGCTTGCGCCACCGCTCCCACCCCTTAAAGGGTGCTTGTCTTGTGCTTGTCTCCCTCCTCCCGACTGATTTTCCCTGCAGAGATCCGTGGAGGCAGGGCCGGCAAGTCCCTCAGGAGGGACGTCATCTCCCAAAGGTCCCCAAGGACTCTTTCTCTGGGAGGTGACCATGGGGCCTGCCCCAGAAAAATGCCTCCTCCCCTGGGCTCTAGCCCCGACCATCTTTTGGAAGAGGGCAGGAGGGGTGCCTCACCAGAAGCCGGGGTCATTTTTGCAGGTAGGTTGGGCTGACCAGGAGGAGGAGGAAGTGGAGGAAGAGGAGGAAGTGACTGTAGTTGTAGAAGGAGAGCTGGTGACAGGCGCTGGTATTTCTCGAGGCTGAAGGCTGGGGCTCAGATGAATGCCAGGACTTGCAGCCTGGGTTCCAGGTCTGGGTGTTGCCTCAGGGCTCAAGGGGACACAGGGAGGGCGGTTGGGGGAGCGGCTGGGGGAGCGGCTCGGAGACCGAGGAGGCTTAGGCAGAGGTGGGGGCACAGTCTGGGATGTAGAGGCACCTGGCCGGAAGGTGGGGGACAGAAGTCCAGGGGAGCGGGTACCAGGATCTAGAGGACCCTGTCCTCCATCCAGGGGCAGGGTCTGGGGTGGTCGGGGGAGGCCAGACTCCTCAGGGCTGCTGCGGGGAACCTCAGGCCGGGCTCTGAAGGAAGGGGAGAGTCGTGGGACTGGGGGGCTTTGGATCAAGGGTGGGGAACCCACAGGACCTGAGGCTTGTTCTGGAGGCTGGAGATGACTCTCTGAAGGAAGGAGGGGCCTGAGGGCTTCCCTCTGTTTTGCTGATTTATGCCCCCCAGAGATAGGGACTGACGCCATGGATGCCCCAGCCAGAGCCTGCTCTTGAGAAGGTGACAGAACTGGACAGGATAGTGAAGATGAGCTGGAGGGGCGCTGTGGGGGGTGCTCCTCAGAAGTCAAGGCCAGGCTCAGACCAGAAGCCGACCGTGCTGGCTTGGGTCCCACGGTGGTAGGTGGCACTTGTTTTGGGCTTCTGGATGTTGCAGCCAGCCCAGGACCCAGGGTGCCTGGGGGGGACCTCGGACCAGCTGAAGCCGACATCACCAGTTGCCCCAGTGAGGTTGGAGTCAGGACCGAGCTGGGGTTCACTGCTGGGGGTTTTGGCCCAGCTGAGGCAGACATCACCAGATGGCCCACTGATGTCGGAGCCAGGCTAGAGCTTCGGGGGGCAGGAATAGTTTTCTGCCCTCCAGGGATTGACAGTGGCACCAGAATGGGCTGGGGAGATGCCAGAGGCAGCCTGGGCCCCTCCGGAGAAGGGGGCAGAGAGGCTCGTGGCCCCACGGGAGCCAGAGCCAACCGAGGTTCCAAGGGCACTGAAGCTGCCATCTCCTTTGCTGGGAGGAGCGGAAAGGTTGAGTCCACCTTGGAGAAGACAAACCAAGACTGAGAGTAGTCCTAGCCTGGGGGGGTGTGGGGGGGAAATTAACCCCCCATTTCCAGCTCCAATCCTACCAAACCCTTCCATCTGAGTGGAAGGTGCCACTTTCAAGGGGCATCTTTCTACTTTCTCACCTCAACCCATTCTCTTGCAGGTTAGCTTTTTCTCTCTTGGGGGACAGAGGGCTCCAACTCTAAATCTGTCCCATCTTTTATAGATGGGAAGACTTAAGAGCCTAGACTCAACGCAGGCAGATGGTGAGACTGGGCTCTCCAGGGTTCCCCTTGTCTTTTTGGCTAGCACCCAGAAAGCTACTGCCAGCTCCTGGGGGCAGCCCTCCTACAGTCCCACTGCTCCTGTGGCCAAGAACAAGTGACCTGGCACCCCAGATCAGCTGACTCTGGACACTGAGGTGTCCAGAAAACAGAACATCCCACCCATTAGTAGAGCACCCCACCTGTTAAATGTCTCCTCCCTTCTTTCACAATGTCCAGGAAACTTAATCTTCATTCTTGACCCGTGAGCCCTACCCAGCAAGGTAGATACCCTAAATGCCCAAGACCCCAAACTTTTGCCTTTCCCCCAACCCCTCTCCAGCACCACAGAAAAGCATGAGAGGGTGCTGATACCCAGAGTCAAGTCTAAGCCCAGATCTGTGGAACCTTTGGGAAGCCTCTCACTGTCCAAAGCCTCAGTTTCCCTGGCTGTAAACAAGGAAATACCATTTTCTGAGAAGTCTTGGTCTCCAGGCCTGTTTGCTGAGCCCTGTGAGCCCTGTGGCACATGGCCACCATCCCCAAGTATGATTCTAAGACTTCGAGCTCAGCCCATCCTGGTGCCATATTACAAGGTGTCAATTTGTGCCCCCCTGCCCCCTGCCTTCACCTGTGAGGACAGACAAGCAAGTGGGAATTCCCCCCTTTCTCCAAGAGGTAGAGTGAAGAGCACAGAGACCTCCTCCTTTTTCCGCATCCATCCTCTGTCTCTGATGTCCCTTGTCTCCAGAGGACAGGATAAAGTGTCCTTTGCCAAGGAGGGCAAAAGAAGGTCTTATTGGCCTTTGGGTGGCCCCATCCCTGACTCCACCAACACAGTAGTTCTAGCCGCTTCCCATGTCCTTCTCGGTTCAGAGAACCCGAAACACAGCTTCCACTGCTGTCCCTAAACTCAGTTTCTAGAGACTGCATTTTAGACATCCTCCTTGGCTCCAAGTGTCTCAGTCTGTACACCCCGCAACCACCACACCACCTCCAGTACTAACAACTTAGACATCCCAGATGTCACAGTTTCAGTCTTCAGGGACAAGCTCCCCATTTTGCAGTGGCTCAGAGAGGAAAAGCAACTTGCCCAAGGTCACACAGCAAAGGTGGAGCACAGCTGGGTCCCCTGACACAGAGTCCAAGGCTGCAGGGGGGAGGTTGCTCCTGGAGCTGGCTAACTCCATCTCTTTCTGGGTGTCCTGTTGCCAATCCCCTTGCTTCCTGCATGCCCTTAGCTTTCCTACATGCCCTGTTCACCCATCCGCTGCTTGGTGGGCAGAGGATAGTACTGCCCCTTAGCCTGGAGCTCTGGGGTGTCTGCAGTGAGTGTGTGACCAGGAATCAGGAATGGGGGAGCTCAATTTTAGGGGGGTCTTACCTTGGGGGTGGCCTCAGTTTGGGAAACTCCATGGGGTATAGGCAAGGAGCCCAGGCCTGTTGGGGACCTTGGCTTCCTGCTGCCGCAGCCACTCTGGCCCTCCATGTCTGCAACCCGGCTGGCAGCAGAAGCAGCAGCCCGGGCTCCCTCAGGCTCCAGCTCCAGCTCCTCCACTCCCGGGAACCAGTGATGTCATCAGCCGAGTCAACCTGCTGAGAATTTAAAGGCGTAGGCACCCACTTGGCAACCTAGAGGTGGCCAGGGCAAGGGGGCCTGGCCTGGAGGAACCCTTCCAGTTGGCTGCTGGGGTTGGAACAGTCAGGGGAGAGTGAAGAAGTCTGTCTCTTAGCCTGGCCCAGGTCCCAACTGGCACCAAGACGAAGCTGCCTATCCCCTCCCTCCCATCAGCCAGCCTGGCTGGCCCTGGTTGAAGGGAGGGGCATTGGCACACCTGAGGGGAAGGTAGAGACAGGTAGTCCAGAGGTCAGTGTCCTCTCCAGGGACACCTGAATCCCGGCCTTGCTCTTGTGACCTTGCTGACTTCCTGCCAACTCGGGCCCTGCCCCAGCCCCCACCTTTGCCCCATTTTGGGGCCTTGATGCTTGCTCCCTCCACTCTGACTCCCTCCTTTTGCACCAAGAACCAGACACTCAGACTCCAGGCACGGAAGTCCTTGCCCATCTCAGCCTTGGCACTGAGCCCTCCTTTTCACAGGTACCTGCCCTAGTGTCCTGTCCTCAAAGCTAGGCCTGTCCCAGGCCAGCAGCTTTCAGCTTCCTTCTCTCAGGTACATGGAAATGGCTTGAGAAAGGGACTTAGCCAAGGTCACCTGAGTTTCAATGGGTAAATGGAACTCCCTCAGTGACTGATAGTAGCATGAATCAACTAGGGTCTCTGACAGAAGAGAAATACTGTAGGGAGGATTCAGAAGTGGGGGGTAGGTTAGTAGAAGGGTCAAAAATGGACCTGAGGGGACCAGAGAGATAATACAGTGGGTAAGGTGCTTGCATTGCATGTAGCAGACCTGGGTTTGATCTACAGCATCCCATATGGTCCCCTGAGTCTATCAGGAGTGACTCCTGAGGCAAAGCTTTGAGCATCACCAGGTATGGCCCCAAAACCGAATCAACAGAAAGAAAAGAAAAGAAAAGAAAAGAAAAGGAAAGGAAAAGAAAAGAAAAACAGGCCTGAAAGGGCCAGAGAGTTAATACTGGAGGTAAGGGATTTGCCTGGCCTATGTCTATGTCAGCTATGACTTTGGTTCAAATCCCCAGTACCATGTAGGGTTCCCTGATCCCCTTCAACTATCACTCCAAAGCACAGAACTAGGAATAGCTCCTGATCACTACTGGGTACGGCCCTTAAACAAACAGATCCGGGAGCCCCTCTAGCCAGGCTCGGGCATATGTCCTAATCTTCAATAGGTCTACAGGTTAGTAAATAAATGAATGAGCAAGATGACTGAATACTGGGGCTGGAGCAATAGCAGAGTGGTAAGGCATGTGCCTTGCACATGGCCAACACAGGAGTAACCCCGATTTGAATCCCAGCATCCCATAAGCTCCCCCGAGCCTGCCAGGAGTGACTTCTGAGCATAGAGTCAGGAGTAAACTCCTGAGCACCACCAGGTGTGACCTTCCCCCTCCAAAAAAATGACTGAAGACTGAATGAATGAATGAATGAATGAATGTTTGGATTTATACATGACACAGGGATGTCATGGGCTCTCAACTTTCCTCCTCTCACTCATCATCCCAAAGTCTGATGAAATCCCAAATCCTTCAAAACTGTTAGAGACGTGGTCATTGAGTAGAGCTCTTTATTAAAAAAAAAAAAAAACTTTATTTATTGATTGATTCATTGATTTCTGAGCCAATCCCAGTGGAGGCTCAGAGGTCACCACTGGCTCTGCACTTAGAAATCACTCCTGGCAGGCTGGGAGACCATATGAAACGCTGGGAATCCAACCAGGTCTCTCCCAGGTCGGCTGCATGCAAGGAACGCCCCACCACTGTGCTCTCTGTGGGCCTTGAATAGAGCTCTTTGTTCTTTAACGATTGAATTGATATCTCCTTCATCTCACCTGAATGGTCTCTCTCTCTCTCTCTCTCTCTCTCTCTCTCTCTCTCTCTCTCTCTCTCTCTCTCTCTCTCTCTCTCTCTCTCACACACACACACACACACACACACACACACACACACACACACACACACCCCTACGACTGTCTCTGATCAACTGTGTATGTTTCTAGGCCTGCCTTCATCTCTGGGAGGCTGGGATCGGCCTGAGTCAGGACCCAGGCCTTGTGAGGGTCTTAAGGGAAAAGATTATTGGACAGCTGTAGAGGAGCAATAGCAGTGATGATGGGGACAGTAAGGCAGGATGGAGATGCTGAGGCACATGATGACCAGGATGAAAATGGAGGACAAAAAGAGGGTGGGAGAGATAGGAGAGGAAATGGTGCTGGCAAAGGTGGAGGTGAAAGTGTCCATTCAGTTGGACAGGATAGAGGACATAGTGCTGATGTGGAGAATGGTGATGCTGGCGACAGTGGAGATTATGGCAGTGACAATGCTGGAGAGGGAAATGTTTGCCCTGGGTGACGGAGGTCATAGAAGAAAGGTACGGTGGTAGGGCCGGGAGAGATAGCACAGCGGTGTTTGCCTTGCAAGCAGCCGATCCAGGACCAAAGGTGGTTGGTTCGAATCCCGGTGTCCCATATGGTCCCCCATGCCTGCCAGGAGCTATTTCTGAGCAGACAGCCAGGAGTAACCCCTGAGCAATGCCGGGTGTGGCCCAAAAACCAAAAAAAAAAAAAAAAAAAAAAAAAGTACGGTGGTGGCAGTGACGAGGGTGATAGCAAATGCTGATGGAAGAAGTGGTGGTGTGGAGTTGAAGAGAGGTGGGAGGGTGAACATGGTGGAACTGCTCAGGGTATCAGAAAAGGGAGGAAATTTTGAGGGTTCCTGACCCAGCCTCTTGCTCCTATTGTAAAGATCAGAAAACAGGCACCCCAAGAGTTTCTAGATGGGGAGAGGGACAGATTGAGGTCTTTGGCTCCTGTCCTAGTGTCCCAGCCATCTGGGCTGCCACAAGGCCATCAGTGTCCTTTGGAAGTCAGGCAAATGTCATGCAAATGAATGTGCCTAGAGCAGCTCTGCCCCATTAGGACAATCCAGGATTTTTCATCTTTTCTCCTCTTGGAGCTCAGACCTCCCAGGAAACTTTTAGTTTGGGTGACAAGGACCAACCTTGAAGGGTCATACATGCAAATAAAACTAAACCAAACCCCCCAAAATGGAGTGAGGTTCAGTGGTAAAGGGCATTATTCAATATGTAAGACCCTGGGTTTGATTCCTAGCACTACAAATATAATATTGTATTATATTATACAATATATGATAATTATAATAAATAAATCACTCAACCACCTTCACAACACCCTACCCTTTCTGCAGTGGACCTTACTTCTAACCTTCCCATGACTTGCTTGTGAAGGTCTCCCAGAGACACAGGGGTTATTTCTGCAGGCTGCTGTGAAGCTTCAGCAAGGGAACACACGTGCCGTATTTAGCGCAGAGACGGGGGCACTTGGGCAGCCACTCTGGAGTCCTTATCACTGGCAGCATCACCTTCGGCTCCTACCGGCCCATTCAGTGGAAGTTGAAACTGAGGCTCAGTGCAGGGGTGGAACAAGAAGGGGCTCAGAGACCCAGACATGGCCTTGCTAGGGGATGGAGGTGGGGGGGCGGGCCCTGGCTGAGAAAGGAGTGGGAATGAGCTATATTTGAGCTCCTGCTATGATGACTAAGGAAGTTGATAACAGGCTCTGGGGCTCAGGGTGCAGGCAGGCCGGGGGCAGCTGCCAGGAAGAACCGCCCCCTGGAGAAGGCTGTCAGCTCTGCAGGCCTCTTCAGCCTCCCTTCCTCCCTTCCTTGAGGTGGCAGCGGGGAAGGGGGTTATGGCTACAGCTTGTCCAGTCCCTGTAGGAACTCTCAGTGCTCACCACCAGGCTGTTTGGGTCAGGAAGAGGCAAGACGGAAGTTGGTAGCTCACAGATCATCTCAGAAAATCTCTATAGGAATCTGTGGCTTTGGAAATTAGATTCCCATCTGAGTGTTGAGAAAGTGGCTTCAGCCCCAGAACCACACATGCCTTCCATGTCAGAAGACTTGGGTTTGATCCCAGGGACTGCATGACCTCCCACGAGCACTGCTGGGTGTTTCTTTGACACCATCATCTTCTTCATCATCATCATCCCATTTGACAGACGAAACTGAGGCTCAAGGATTGCCCAGTAGGGAACAAAGTCTGGGTGACTAGGAAGAGCACAGCTATTTTCCCCCCACTCAGGTGTCTACTAAACTGTTTCTTTATTTTTTTGTTTGTTCGTTTGTTTTTGGGTCACACCCGGCAGCACTCAGGAGTTACTCCTGGCTCCAGGCTCAGAAATCGCTCCTGGCATGCTCGGGGGACCATATGGGATGTCGGGATTCGAAGCACTGTCCTTCTGGATGCAAGGCAAATGCCTTACTTCCATGCTATCTCTCCGGTCCCTGAACTGTTTCTTTAAAGGAGAGTTACAGATAGAAAAGAAGAAAAATGCTCAGGAAAGCAGAGGAAATGGAGTATGAAGGGTTCTGGCTGTGAAAGGATGGCAGATTTGGTAATGTGCCAGCACAACCCTTTGCCTCTGAGTAAGGGCTCTTTGAGTAGGGAAGGAAAAAAAGACTTGCTCTTTTCTTCTTTCATCTAAAAGTGATGATGATAATGATGTCTTTTGTTTTATTTTCTTTGGGGGGGCCATACCCAGCAGTGCTCAGGGGTCACTCCTGACTCTGCACTCAGAAATTACTTCTGGTAGACTCAGAGAGGACCAGATAGGTTGAAATTAGGTTGGCTGCATGCAAGGCAAATGCCCTATCTGTTGAACTATCACTTTGGCCCCCAATGATGATGTATTTTTTAATTTTTACCTTAAACCACACTTAGTAGTGTTCAGGAGCTACTTTCCAGCTCTGTGATCGGAAGTCAATCCTATGGTGCTTGATGGGACCACATAGTGCCAAGGACTGCACCCAGGATTCCCACATACAAAGCATGTGTTCAGCTCATTGAACTATCACTCTGGCTATTTCCTCCTCTTCTTGGAACACCTGAGGAGGTACAGTGCAAAAGTTCTTAGGGTTAAAGTGCTAGGACTGCAGCTAGGGTGCTTGCCTTGCACGTAGTAGACCCAGGTTCAATTCTTGGCATCCCATATCCTATATAGTCCTTCAAGCGTGCCAGGAGTGATTTCTGAATAGTCAGGAGTAACCCTGAGCACTGCCGGTGTGGTCCAAAAAAAACGAAACCAAAATCCAAAGATGTTCTATCCTCTTTCCTTTTCCTCCCCAGTGCCTCTGACCCAGGCTAGTGATGAGGGAAATCACACAGCAAACATTGTGAGAAATGTCTCAAAATGTAGGGGTGCTACATGACCTGATGCAAGAGAGACAGGATAAGCACCACGGAGGGTTTCTTGGAGGAGAAAGCACTCAGGATGGGAAAGATCATTTCTCTTTCTGAGGCTTTGTTTTGGGTTTCTTCTCAGTAGCAGGAGTTAAACCCTTAGGTCACTGTTCTGGCCCCTTGTTCTCAGCCACTGTGATGGGTATTGACCTCACCTCCCATTTTGCCCTGTAGGAAAATGGGTTCAAAGAGGAGTGACTTTCCAAGGTCACACTGCCTCTAGGGTTAAGCTCTGGCCTCCTGCCTCTCTCCTCTCTTTAGCTCCCCCCCTCCCAGGCAGCCTGGCACCCGCTGTCAGCTGCTCTGAAGCGAGTGGCTATTTATACTCTGGTGCGAGGGGATCTCAGGCTGCAGAGCCATGTAGGTTAGAAGCAGTTAGGACGCCTGGTCTCTCGGGCGAAGGGAAACTTGCCACAGGCTCTGCTAAGTGGACCTGACGACTCTCATTTCTTACAGACCCACCTGTCTTGGTTCATTTGCCTCCACAAACTTCTTCATTGCTCTGCTCAAAACAGAGCAGAGCCCCAGATGAAACTGGCCAAGGCTCTGATCCCAGATTCTACCTGAGCCCTGATCTTGGCATTAACTGAGCCCTGATTTCGTTCCAAAACTGAACTTCTACTCCAGGGTCCTCAAACTTTTAAAACAAGGGGTCAGTTCACTGTCCCTCAGACCAAAACGTTGGAGGGCTGGACTATAGTTTAAAAAAATATGAATAGTGGCCCCACTGGGCAGCCATAGTTTGAGAATCCCTGCCTGAGACTGAGATGAGGAATCTAGAGACAGAAAGAAGCGGGGAGAAAGTCTGAGAGTGCAGTGAACATCCACACCTGCACACCTTTAGGTCTGGGACCAGTTGGGTGCTAAGCAGGGCAGGTAGCAGCAGGCCAAATAAATGTCCTTGGAGGGGCACATGTGGCCCACAGACTGTAGTTTAAAGACCCCTGCTCTACCTTGATATTAGAATGAGCTTTGACCATCAGCCCTGATTTGAGGTGCATACTGAGCCCTGCTCCAAGAGAACAAAGACACCCCAATTGAAGATCTCCATTCCTCCATTCTAGACCCAGATTGAGCTCTGACTCCAGTCTAAGATTGAGCTTTCATGGTAGGCTGACCACTATTCCTGGTTCACATTAATCTTGGGTTTCATTTGTGTAAGATTTGGTAGAAACAGGGCTTAGGAGGGGAATCATCAGGTCTATAGCTAGCAGCACTTAGGGGTTGTAGCCTAGAGCCCTACTCTTTAAGCTATCTTACTGAGCCTGATTAACCCTTGATTATTTATTTGTTTTCCATTAATTTGACAGCCTCCTGAGTAGAACTGGGGTGGCAGGGACATTCCTGGTGATGCTCAGCCAACCAGGCTGGTGGTTTGGTGAGAGAAACCGGAGATGTGGTGCTGCTTAGGCTCTGTGGTTTCAGAGACCACTAGGGCCACCTTGGTGCTCAAGGCATCCAAGGCAATATCTGGTGATGCTCAAGAGGTTGTATGATAGGGCTCGGAGAGATAGCACAGTGGCGTTTGCCTTGCAAGCAGCCGATCTAGGACCAAAGGTGGTTGGTTCGAATCCCAGTGTCCCATATGGTCCCCCGTGCCTGTCAGGAGCTAAGCTATTTCTGAGCAGATAGCCAGGAGTGACCCCTGAGCTCTGCCAGGTGTGGCCCAAAAACCAAAAAAAAAAAAAAAAAAAAAAGAGGGTGTATGATGCTGGAATTGAACCTAGAAAGGACTTATGATTTCTGACTCTTAACCCTGGTTTTAAAAATGAGTTCCAAGAGACTGGAGAGCTAGTACAGCAGGTAAGACAATTGCTTTGCACATGGCCAAGCCAGGTTAGAACCCAACATTCCATCCATATGGTCCTCCAGCTCCATGAGGAGTGATCCCCGAGCACAGAGCCAAAAGTAAGCCCTGAACACAAACAAATGTGCCCTACCTACACAAAAAATATAGAAACTGAATCCTGACCCTAGGTCTAGAATGAGGTCAAGTCTAGATATTTACTGATCCCTGAAACTGGTGACTGAGTGGGTCCCAACCTGAGTATCATCACAAAGTCCAAATCCTAACCATTGACTGAGACATGGTCTCAAATTGAGGTGTATGTGACCCCGAACCTCACAATGCACCCTGACTTCAGGCTATGCACTGAATCAGGCCAAAGCTGCACCTTGAGGGGCTGAAGCAAAAGTACAGCAGGTAGGATGCTTGCCTTTTGTGTGGCCTACCTGAGTTCAATCCTCAGCATCTCAATATGGTACCCTGAATCCTGCCAGAAATAATTTCTGAGCACAGAGTCAGGAGTAACCCCCTGAGTATCACCAGGTGTGGGCCCCAAACAAAACAAAACTAAACAAAAAAGCTGTGTCTTGAGCAGAATTACAAGCTGACCCTTGATCCTGGTTAGGAATCCAGGCCACTCCCAACTATTAACTCAACCCAGACTCAGTTTTCAACTTGACCTTGGGCCCTGTTTGAACCCTGAACCTGTCTCAGCCTCACCTTATCAAAGACTAAACTCAAATCCAGCTGCACCTGAAGAAGACTGACCAGGAACTGTCAAATAAGGCCACTGATGATGATCAGAGTTCAGTTCTGAGAGATTCTGGGCCTCCCGTGATCGCTGGTGCCATAATGTTCCCGGTATATTATGGCCACTGTCTCTACCACTGGTTCCACTGACTGACTAGACAGCCCTCAGCATCCCAGGCTGTGGCCCCTCCTGGCCACAGCATTCAGGTTAATGCATGAGAGTGGTTTGGTGGCATCTATCCAGTGAACAATATGGACCCATGGGGCACTGAGGTTTGGCTCTATCAGTAGAAAAACCACAGGCTCCATAGGACCTCTGATTTCAGCCACTCAGAGGCCCTTCTTGGGGCATGGGGTGGGGTAGAGGTAGCCCCTGGCATAAATTTTATGGCAAAGTTTAGTGTAAAAAAAAGAAAAAAGTTCACTTATACTTTCATCCACCATTGGATGAACATTTTGTGTTTTTTTTTTTTTTATTTTTGGGTCACACTCGGCAGTGCTCAGGGGTTATTCCTGGCTCTATGCTCAGAAATCGCTCCTGGCAGGCTCAGGAGATTATATGGGATGCCAGGACTCGAACCACCATCCTTCTGCATGCAAGGCAAATGCACTACCTCCATGCTATCTCTCCGGCCCCTGGATGACCAATTTAACTTCTTGGCTGATTTCTTTCTCAACTTTCTCTTTAATCTAACAATATATCTTTATATACACATGTTGTATAAAATTGATTGACTTGGACGAGAAAGTACAGAACAATGGGGATTTGTCTTGCTTGTAGCCAACCTGAATTTGACCCTCAGCACTGTATATGGGCCCCAACGCCCAACAGGAAGTGATCCCTTAGCACAGAGCCAAGATTAAGCTCTAAACACAGCTGGTAGAAGATTAGATAGATAGATAGATAGATAGATAGATAGATAGATAGATAGATAGATAGATAGATAGATAGATAGATAGATAGATAGATAGATAGATAGATAGATAGATAGACAGATAGATAGAAGAGTTAGCTTGGGGCCAGAGAGATAGCATGGAGGTAGGGTGTTTGCCTTGCAAGCAGAAGGATGGTGATTCAAGTCCCTGCAATCCCATATGGTCTCCCAAGCTGCCAGGAGCAATTTCTGAGCTTAGAGCCAGAAGGAACCCCTGAGCACTGCCGCGTGTGACCCAAAAAACAAAACAAACAAACAAACAAAAAAAAAGAGTTAGCTTTTTTATTTGAGCTAATATTCCTTTGATAAGCTTTAGGAAATGGTCCCAAATGATTAAGCCAATGAGAGATTACTATCCCCTCAGTCACATGCTTAGTTAGATCATTAATAGATAGATTAAAGAAATATAAAGAGAGTTTTTGTTGAAGACTTTTGGGCAAATGCTGTCCTGAAGAGGTTACCAAAAAAAAAAAATAATTTTCTCTTGATTATCTGTGAATGAAGGAGTCATCTGATGACTGTTGGCAACATCGCAACACCACACAGAGAGCCTGCCTAATAAGCTGATACTATAAAAAGCAGAAGAGAGAGAGAAAGAGAGATCAGCTCCTGGTCATTTATTTCCTCTCCAGGATCAAACCTCACTAAATGATGCTTTCCCTGCTATTAGACTATTTTGGGGTGAATTATGCCACACCCAGAGGTGCTCAGGGGTTAGTCCTCACTCTGTACTTAGAAATCATTACTGTGGGGCCAGAGAGATAGCATGGAGGCAAGGCATTTGCCTTTCATGCCGAAGGTCAGTGGTTAGAATCCCAGCATCCCATATGGTCCTCCGGAGTGATTTCTGAGCATAGAACCATTAGTAACTCCTGAGCGCTGCCGAGTGTGACCCTAAAACCACAAAAAAAAAAAAAAAAAGAAGAAGAAAGAAAGAAAGAAAGAAAGAAAGAAAGAAAGAAAGAAGAAAGAAAGAAAGAAGAAGAAAGAAAGAAAGAAAGAAAGAAAAGAAAGAAAGAAAGAAGAAGAAAGAAAGTAGAAAGAAAGAAAGAAAGAGAGAGAGAGAGAGAGAGAGAGAAAGAGAGAAAGAGAGAAAGAGAGAAAGAGAGAAAGAGAGAAAAAAAAGAAAAAGAAATCACTCCTGCAGGCTCAAACACTGATGGATCGTGTGAAAGGCAAATGCCCTACCTGCTGTGCTATTGCTCTGGCACCCCTATTAGACATTTTTGTTCTTTGAGCCAACAGAATTCCTTTATTGTTTAATACATTAAAGCCAGAAGTGCAATTTTTGATAAGTAAGCCACATCCAAGTGTAAACTACCCGGGGTACATGCTGCAAATCAATCAATCAACATGAGCAAATTTCACTTCAAATTTCTGGGACTTGCACTCTAGAGCAGTACAATTCCCAACTGAAATTACAGTTTCATAGCTTTCCCACATCCCTCCTTATAACTAACTGTTGTAAATCATGGTGCCTAAAATTTTTAAAATGAGTTAAAGTATCTATTATATTTACTGTTTTCTATGTGCTTGTAGAGAATAAATTAAATAACAATTGTAAGCCTATTCATATTAAATTATTAAAAGATCAGAGTCTAGGACCCACAATACTTTTAGGGGATCCAGAACAATGTTTAATTTTCACTTTTTCTTTGTTTTTGGGCTACACCTGGTCACACCCAGGGGTTACTCCTGGCTCTTTGCTCAAATATCACTCCTGGAAGGTTGGGAGGACCACATGGGATGCCAGGCATCTAACCTGGTCTGTTCCGAATCAGCCATGTACAAGGCAAATGCCCTACCACTATGCTATTGCTCCAGCCCCAGATTTTAGTTACTTTTGGAATCAGAAAACAACAACAACAACAAAAGCAAAAATCTATAGCGTAATGAACCCAGCTTTGATTAATCAATCTATCTTTTTCACCAAAGCAATTTATAAAACTAATTTTGGGGGGGATCACACCCCGTGAAGCTCAGGGGTTCTTCTTATGTCTGCACTAAGGAATCACTCCTGGTGGTGTTGGGTAACATGGAGTGCAGCTGATCAAATCTAGGTTGGCCAGTGCAAGTGACCTACCTGCTGCTCTATTGCTCAGGCCCCTAATTTTTTTTTCCTTTTTGGTGGGGGTCACACCTGGCAGCACCCAGGGGTTACTCCTGGCTCTACACCCAGAAATAGCTCCTGGCAGGCTTGGGGGACCATATGATGCAGGGATTTGAACTACTGTCCTTCTGCATGCAAGGCAAATGCCCTACCTCCATGCTATCTCTCCGGCCCCTAATCTTTTTTTTTTTTCTTTTGGGTCACATACATTGTTTTTTAGGGATTTCTCCTGGTGGTGCTTGGAGGACCAAATGCAATGCCAACTGCATGTAAGGCAAGAGCATTCATTCCTATACTATCTATCTGGTCCTAAAAATCCAAATTTTAATATTGTTATTTTTGGAGGAAAGGACTCAGAAAGGCAGTAACATCTAAGGTTCATTAAAGTTCCAATATAGTCTTGTGTTTTTGTTTTTGTTTTATTTTGAGGAGGGCACACTCAGCAGTGCTTAGGGGTTACTCCTGGTTTTGAGCTTGGGAATCACTCCTGGCAGGCTCAGGGGACAATATGAGATGCCCGGGATCAAACCCAAGTTCTCCGCGTGCAAGGCAAATGTCTTACCTGTTGTGCTATTGCTCCAGTCTCTGCCTATTCTTATTAAACCACCTTTGGGTCTTTTCTTTCTCTTCTTTTTCTTCTCCTCCTTTTTTCTCTTCCACTTCTTCATCCTTCACATACCCAGAAGTGTTCAGAGATCACTCCTAGGAATATATGTGGTGCTAGAAATGGAACCTGGAGTGGCCGGAGAGATAGCTTGGAGGTAAGGCGTCTGCCTTCCATGCAGAAGGATGGAGGTTTGAATCCAGGCATCTCATATGGTCCCCTGAGCCTGCCAGGGGCAATTTCTGAGTGTGGAGCCAGGAGTAACCCCTGAGCGCAGCCGGGTGTTACCCCCCCCCAAAAAAAAAGAAAAAGGAATGGAACCTGGGTTACAAAACAAGTTCTCTGCCCGCTCTTCTATTACTTTGGCCCCTAGTTAAACTTTCCTAGTTAAACTTTCCCAACAATGTTTCTCCACAATGGAGTTCACGGGGTCTTTATAAGAGAAGGAATAAAATTACAGTTTTTGTAATTTAAATCACAGACTTTTTTAAATTAAAATTTTTTGAATTATAAAAACCGTAATATTATCCTACTGTGATTGTGTTCTTTATGATTTCCCCCTTTTAAGTGTACATCATTAATCAGAACCCTGATCAGGTTTTGGGGAGGCACACCGAGCAATGCTCAAGGGTTACTCCTGACTCTGCACTCAGCCCCAGGAATTACTCCTGGTGGTGCTCAGAGGACCATATGGGATACTTGAGTTGGCAGTATATAAAGCAAATGCCCTATCCACTGTGCTACCCTGGTTCTGGCTACCTTTTTTTTTTTGAGACATTATGAGTTACAAAGCTACCAGTTTATTCATGGCTTGAATTTCAGGGGTACAATGTTCCAAAACCAGTCCCTTCACTAGTGTCCATTTCCTTCACCATTGTCCCCAGTTACCCTCTGCACCCGGGCTTGCCTCTATGGCAGGAACTTTTTACCTCCTTTTCAGCATTCTCCTCTGGGTGACAGCTTCCCTCCACCAAGGTCGCATTACACCCTTCCCTGAGTGTGGCTTTTGGGCACTTATTAACTCCTACTACTTTTTTTTTTTTTTTTAATATCCTGCACATGAGAGAGATCATTCTGCGTCTGTCTCTACCTGGAATTTCGTCAATCTCAAAAAGCAAAACAAAACAAAAAGACAGGGACTGTGGTGATAGCATAGAAGGTAGGGTGTTTGCCTTGCAGCCGTTGACCTGGATTAGATCCCTCGGCATCGTATATGGTTCTCCCGAACCTGCTAGGATGCCAGGAATAATTCCTGAGTGCAGAGCCAGGAGTAATCCCTGAGTATTTCTGGATGAAGCCCCCTCCCCCGCAAAAAAATAAAATAGAGAGAAAATAAAAGAAAACAGATTTGATTTGGGAGCAATTAGCACAGGGGGTAGCCTTGCATGCAGCTGTCCAGGCACCAACCGGGGTTCGATTCCCAGCATCCCATATGTTCTCCAGGAGCCTGCCAGGAGTAATTTCTGAACTCAGAGCCAGGAGTAACCCTTGAGGGCCGCCGGGTGTGGCCCAAGATCCCAAAACTAAAAACTATTAAAAAAAAAAAATGTCTGTTTCTCACACCCTGCCTTGAGTGTCTGCTGCAGAAACTCGCAGCAATGTCCGTCCCCATCCCGCCCCCTGCCGGCCAGAGAGAGAACTGACTCCTCCGCCTTCTGCGGCGCCATCCTCTCTCTTGGCCGCCAGAGGGCGCACGGACCCTCGGGACCGAGAAAGAAAAGGCGTGGTGGCCAGAAAAGGGGAGGGACCCTGGCGGGAGCAAGCCAATGGAAGGCCTATACGTCACCCAGTGGGCGTGACCTAGTGGTAGGCGTGGTCCAGGGCGTGGCCAGCCGCCGAATCCGACGTGGCGCGGCGGCGAGTCCGGGACTTGCTCGCGGCCCATCTCCCGCCCGGCCCCGATGACACTCCGGAGCCCTTTGCTGCTGCTGCTGCTTTGTGCGGCACTCGCGGCCTCCACCACCACCTTCCGGCCCGACTGGACCCGTCTGCACGGTCTGGCCCGAGCCCGGGTAGAGGTGAGTGCACCGGGTCCCCCAGAACCCCCAGAATCTGGCCTCTTAGCCTCCGAGCTCCTCTCCGCCCTGGCCTGGATGCCCATATGCCCGATCCCCTCCCATTGCTGCGGATTTGGGGTCTCTTCCTCCCGAGCCCCTGCATCATCCTGCACTTTGAAAGCCAAGAGCCACCAGATCTTGCGGCCTGGAAATTTGGAATTCTGCCCCAGATTCTTTTCCCCATCTGGCTGCAAGAGTCCTGAGGCTCCCTCCCTGGGGGCCCCAGCAGCCCATCCTGCCCCCATCGCTGCACTTTTACCCGGAATTCCTCCCCCCCACTGGGTTCCAGATGGTCTCCTTCTTTGCTCAGAAGGGAAGGGCCCTGGGGTGGGGAGGAATGCTCTGGTGCCTCTCCCAGAACCTTCATTGCAACCATTATTGCCTTCTTTACCAACACATCTGTAGCAACCCTAACCTGGCCCGCCTGGAAATTTCCCACTAGGGTTCCTGTCTTGCTGTGTGGCATCGCGGATGTACACCTAAGGCTCTTCTCTGGGCCTTTATTTTGGGTCTGATCAAAATTAAGTGAGAGGGTGTGAAGATAGAAGGGACCATCGGGGCACCTGCCTGGACCTTCCTACAGGGAGGGACCCTCCCAGGGGGGACTATTTGAGGAAGAAGCTGCCAGATGGTGGGTGGGAGGGCCCACAAGTGGCAGGGGTGACAGCTAAGCATGGAGTGAATAGGCACCATATGGCAGGTCGGCTTACAGGGAACTCCAGGGCAGTTGGGAACTGTGACCTTCTGCTTGCTCTAGGCTAGGACCAAAATCTAGCCTAGGACCAAAGGCGAGGTCTCAGCTGTAAAGGGACCAAAGTGACTGCTGTTTTCCTGGGCATCGGGAGAGAGTCTGCAGGCAGGCAACTCAAGACTGGTTCATGGCCTTTTAGCTCTCTGGCCTTGCTCCTTTCCTCCATTTGTACCGTTGGTTCCCTCTTCCTCCCACTAGTGGTCTCCTTCCAACCTTGGTTTTTGAGCCACACTCAAGTACTCAGGGATACTTCTGGTGGGCTTGGAAGAACCATATGGGATGCTGGAGATCGAACCTGGATTGGCTGTGTGCAAGGCAAAAGAGCCTGGCCCAGACACTGTAATTTGCCCCAGTGAATGTCTTGAGGGTTTTGGAATAGAGGAAATCCTGACTTAATAGTTTTGTTTTGTGTGTTTCTGTTTTTTTGTTTTGTGTGTGTGTGTGTGTGTGTGTGTGTGTGTGTGTGTGTGTGTGTGTGTGTGTGTGTGTGTGTTTTGGCCACACCAGGCAGAGGTTACTCCTGGCAGCCTCAGGGGACCATATGGGATACCAGAGATCAGACCTAGATCAGCTATTATCAAGGCAAATGCCAACACACTCCCTGACTGAATGTTTTGTTTTCCCCTCCAGACCTGTGGGGGATGACAGCTGAATCGCCTGAAGGAGGTGAGTTTAAAAGAAGGAATGTCCAGCTCTGTTCTCCCAAAACTCTGGGCATTGGCAGGTGGGCGGCATGGGTGGATGGTCCTTGGGTAGGGATGACAGGGTCTGCACCTGACTGTGCCTGGGCTTCAGTTTCCTATTAGTTCCTGGAGGGGGGGGCTAGGGCCTGATGTTCTGATTCCTCCCAGGTCAAGCTCTTTGTCACTGAGGACATCCCATTGTAGTATCCTTCTTCTGTTCTGGGGGAGAGGACCTGGGCCAACTTCTGTTAACCCAGAGGGAGCAGATGGTTTTCATTTGATACGTGATGTGGATATGCCTATGTGTCCACCAAATTGCATAGACCAGAGAAAGCCGGACCCATTACTCCATTAACTCTGATTCCTCCATGTGGAAACAGGTACCCCTGGGCAATCTGGACGAGTGGGGTGGGCAGGTTTAAGCAAGGCTCTCAGAGCACCCATCCGCCTCGGTCCACTGCTCTATACCTTAACACCCTTTCCAGCCACAACCTGGTAATGAAACACCTTCCGGGGGCCGACCCAGAGCTGGTGCTTCTGGGCCATCACCACGAAGAGCTGGAGGTGAGGCCTGAGGAGGCTGGCAGGGAGGCAGGGTGAGAAGATAGATGGGACACACTAAAGTCATCCTTCTTCCCCATCAGCGAATCCCACTCAGCGACATGACCCGTGACGAGATCAATGCGCTGCTACAGGAGCTCGGCTTCTACCGCAAGGAGGCCCCCGATGCGCCCGTGCCCCCAGAATTCTTGCAGGCTCCTGCTAAGTCCACTGAAGGCACCCCGGACCGATCTTCTGAGTTGTAGTCTCCGGGGTGTGGAATCCCCTCTGCCCACCCCCTGCCGAGTCCTGGGGACAGAATGAAGCGCTCAGTGTCCCGGGAGCACTCCCTCGCTGAGGGTCGACACCCCGTCTCCAAGCCAGCAGGGATAGAGTTTGGGGATTCCTCATTCCTCTCCACATCTTTTTTCCCCCTCTTCGGTTCCATTAAATCTTATTCCTTTCATTCTAACTCTATGCCTATCTTGTTGTGGTCGATGGAACTAGGAACATTTCTTCCCCCCAGAACAAGCCAAAAGATCCCCTGAGATCCCCAACTGTCCAGCTGGAGTGGGAATCTTTCCAGTCAACCCTCCAAGGAGAGAGAGAGAGAGAGAGAGAGAGAGAGAGAGAGAGAGAGAGAGAGAGAGAGAGAGAGAGAGAGAGAGAGAGAGAGAGAGGAGAGAGAGAGAGGAGAGAGAGAGAGAGAGAGAGAGAGAGAGAGAGAGAGAGAGAGAGAGAGAGAGAGAGAGAGAGAGAGAGTGAGTATAGCAGAAAGGGCACTTGCCTCTCATTGCCACAGATCTGGGTTTGGTCCCCGAGGCCATCAGGGGTGAATTCTGAACTCAGGGCCAGGGATTAGCTCTGACCATCACTGGCTATGACCAAAAAGCAAAAACAAAACCCAAAACAAAAGAGTGAGAGAAATGAATCCAGGTCATTGAAAATCAATAATTTATCAAAACTCTGCGTGTGCAGGGAAAGGTGTCGGGGCAGTAGGGGGCAGCGGTGGGCAGGCGAGAGGGGCCAGTGCCTGGGGTGGTGGGCAGCTCGCTGCAGGTGGGGGGCTGTCAGACTAGACATTCTTGCCACGTAAGCGCAGCTCATGGCGCCGCAGGTGATTGTAGAGCGACTGCACATAAGTGAAGACGCACTTGGGGTCGGGCTTCTTGCCCATGATCATCATGTCCTCAACCTCCACGAGGGGCACGCAGTCCACCAGCATCCTGCAGAAGGGGGCACGAGGGGGGTCAGCTCCGGCTCCCCCTCTGGAGGTAACCCTCTCCTCCAAAGTCTTTTCCATGGTTGCGGTGGCTGGTCTTCCATAAACTCCACTCGAACGCCTCTGGGGTACAAAGCTTTCCAGGAAGGTAGAAAACCCCAAGCCCCACTCAAGCCTGGAGGCACCGCTGAGGGGTGGGGTGGGTAGGAGGCCCACACTGTGGCTGGGACAGCAAAGGCCCTTTTAGACCAGACGGCCTGGATCTCTTTCTAGTCCGGGGAAGGTCCTTGCTCCAGGCCTCTCTGGAGTGCCAACTCCTGGTCGCCACCTCCTGGTCACCTGGGATGGCACCACCTCAAAGCTAGGCCTTTTGCACTGCAGGGTCCTTACCTCAGGCAGCTCTTACACTGCAGCAGTGACTCTGGGCTCCAGGTTATCAGCCAGCTGCCTTGCCTGGGACCTTCTTGCAGAGAGACCCACTCACCCCTGTCCTTGCCCCAGTAGACAAAAAGCTGTGTATAAGGGATTTGGGGGGGGGGGTATTTCAGATTAAACCCACTTGAGTACAGCAGGGGATGCAGAAGAGGTCTTAATTGATACACCGAAGTTATCTACACAACACCTTGCTTACAACTAGCTTTCAGAGAGTGACCTGTACTTGAAAGATCAGGAGAGATTGAGTCACCAAACACAGTCATTTGTTTTAAGCTGCACTGCTAAGGGAGTGCCCGCCCCCTACTAAGGAGACATACACACAACCCCCAACACAGGGTCCTGATGCCTGCCTGGCACCCCTTCTACTCTAGCGTCAGTAGCTGCTGTTTCCAAGTTTCTGACAGCCCCCGGGGCTCTAAAGCTGGAGTTTGTTCCCTGCTTCTACGTCCCCTCCTGTCTCAGAGCAGCGTTCTGCCTGTCCCCAGCCATCTGCCAAGAGGAAATGCTCCAGGCAGAAGTGGCAAGTTTCCTTTGATGGGGAAGACAGAAGGGCAGGAAGTTTTCCTGTTACCAGACACCCAGGGTCTGGCATGACCTCCCATCATCTTGTTCCTTCCATCTTTGTCCCTCCCACCTTACACACAGAAGGCAGCAAATGTCTCCTCTGGCTCACCAAGACTGACTGCTTTTGGAAAGCCAGGGAGACAGGCGACCTGTTTGTGGCCACGCTCTAGCCTTACCAGCCATGATGGCACCCAAAGCATCACAAAGCCCTCCTCTGTGTGGTGACTCAGTTTACCCTTCCTTCGATCAACAGTTCGTCATTGTCTCCTTTGAGACTTGGAATGCTCTCAGAGGAGTAAGAGATCCCTGACAGCTGGGCCTCCCACCTCTTATGGTCGCATTTTTCCTGAGGCTCTCTGTGCAGTTTTTTCCAGCTGTGGCTATCTCCCTGGGATCCCAGCCTCCCTCCCCCGATGTGGAGATTCCTCCCACACTCGGTGTCTTCCCTGGAGACCTTATAAAGCCATTGTTTACACCGGGGCTCACAGCTCAGGGCTCTAGCTGCCCCAGTGACAGGCCAAACAGCAGGCAACTTAGAGCAACTGGAGCATCAGCTCACCAGCATGGCTGAGTCACACTTTCCAACTGGATGAGAGCAGGTTCATCCTACTCCCTCCAGGCTGGCCCGCTGGGCAGCAGCCCCAAGTCCATATATGAGCCAGAGAAAGCACCCAGCCTACCCTCCCTCACCTGCAGGGCTTCTCTGAGTAGGCTCGAGCACTCAGGGACTGGCCCTATTATGACTTCAGGCCCCAAGGGACATCTAAGCTGCACCCCAAGTGTTCCCTGACTCTTACTACTTGTAAGTAATCTTATAAGATTACTTGGGTAATCTTGTTTCCCCCTCTCCAGGACTATGTCTATTCTTTCTACAGAAAGTGAGAAAGTGAATGGGGCAAGGATAAGACTCATCAAGATGGTGGTGGGGAAAATGAGGAGTTGCAGTTCCTGGCCCCAATTTTTTTTTTAAGTTTTTGGGCCATACCTGGTAGTGCTCAGGGGTTACTCCTGGCTATGTGCTCAGAAGTTGCTCCTGGCTTCTTGGGGGACCATATGGGACGCCGGGGGATCGAACCGTGGTCCGTCCTAGGCTAGCGCAGGCAAGGCAGGCACCTTACCTCCAGCGCCACCGCCCGGCCCCCCCAATTTTTTTTTAAGTTTTTGGGCCATACCTGGTAGTGCTCAGGGGTTACTTCTGGCTCTGCACTAGGGAAATATTCCTGGCAGTGCTCAGGGGACTAGATGGGGTGCTGGGAATCAAATTTGGGTCAGGCATGTGCAAGGCAAGTGCCTGACCCATTGTAGCATCTCTCTAGCTCCTCCAGCCTATTTCTAAAGGAGCTTTCCAGAACTCACTGAGCCTACCTGGCCCCTCGCAGATCCTTGCAGATAGAGACAGCCAGATCAGGATCTAGTTGCTACTCTGGCTCTGTTTAAATTGATTCTATGTCTGGGTGCTTTAACAATTCCCAGTACCTGAACAGGGGGTCTGGGCGGCTTTGTGACCCTATTTCTCCCTCCCCAAGCCAGAGCCACCTGGAAGCTAGTCCTGCTACTGAAGCTGCTCCAACATTCAAGTCCATCCATTCACTACCCAAACTCATCCAAGGAATGTTCTAGAACGCAAACCTCTGGAAACCTTTCACACCTCATCCTTAGGAAGAAGTACAATCCCTTCATAAGATCTCCTTTCCCTCACAAACTCTTTTTCCTTCCTGCATATGCCAGGCTCTGTCTCTCTCATCCTCAGGCCTCTGCCTAGACCGATCCCCCACGAACTACTGTGGGATCAGAGTTTTGGCTCCTTGCAGCTCTTCTCAGGGTCCCCCCTCGTGGCTTCCCCACCCTCCACCCAGACCTCTTTGTGCATCTGAGCAAATTCCAGCATAACAGGGCAGGCAGGCAGGCAAGACGACGTTTCTCACCGTGGGGTTCCAACAGGGGTTAGGACTTTTTGGTTTTTACCAGCCCTTTCTGGACCAGACAGCGGTAGAATTCCTGGATGTACGTGTACACGCACTTCCAGTCAGGCTCTCGCAGCCGCACCATGTCCTCAGTGTCCAGGAGCTGCGGGCAGTCCGCATGGGTCCTGGGGAGGGGAGGGGGCCAGGAAGGGGCGAGGTGGGGTGGTGGGGGCCCGGGTGGGGAAGAGAAGGGAGAGGCAGAGAAGAGAGAGGGGAGGAGAACAGAGAGACACACATACACACAGAGACATAAGTTCAGTTCCATTCTTGGTGCTGCACTCTGCCAGTCGCCCCCGCATGCCCCCTCCCCACCGTGGACGTGCCGCTCACTACCCGTCACTAATGGTGTGCGATGCAGACAGGGTGGGAGGACCATACCAGTCACAGGTGCGGAGAACTCTTGGGGCAAGCAGGAACTCGGGGTGGGGGGGGGGCGATGGCATGGATGCCAAGGTTGGAGAGGAGGGCTGTGCCCCAGGGAAAGGGGGTGAGGGAGGCGTGAGAGGAGGTGGGGGGAGAAGAGGAGGCCAAAATGTGGGGAATGAGGAGAACTTGAAAGAAAAAAGGGCAGAAAGAAAGACAGATGGACAAGGGTGCCAAGGTGAGGTGAGCAGATGGGGCAACGATTCCAAAGTGGAGGGCTTTCTGATGTCCTATATAAGCCTCTGACAGAGCCTATATAGGCTGGACGGGCCCGGTGGCCAAGCCAGGAGCCTCCTTTTGGAATCTCCAGCCGGGATCCCGTGGGAGCAGGGAAGCTTTGATGACAGTGGGAAGAGAGCCGGACAGAGATTAGGAGAGAGATAAAGGGAGCAGAGGGAGAATGGGGCAAAAGGGACAGGGCCACCTGGTAGGCCTTGGCCTGGGCTGGCAGGCGGGCCTGCAGCTCCTTCCTTTGTTCTGGCAGGCACCTGGCACACTCAGCAGCAGGTGGGCAGGATGGAGGACTGGGGTGTTCTGGGGACGGGGTCTCGGCTGCCCTCTGACAGCTCCTGGGGGTCCTGGGGCAGTGGGCCTGGCCCAGTTGCCCAGCCCCAGAGACTCGGCAGACTCCAGTAAGTCTGGACACCGCACTTACTCAGCAGATGAGAAGGCCACCTCGAAGTTCTGGCGCCGGTTCTGTGGACTGAGCTGCCCGTAGTCGAAGGCCTCGGGGAAGAAGTTGTGCACCAGAGCACAGAAGGCCATGCCATCACTCCAACTCGAGGAAAAGTTCTGGATGTCTACATGCTGTGGGGGAGGAGAAAGGAGAATGGAGGAAGGTTGATGAGCTCCCCCATCTTTTCTGTCTCCCCATTTTTGGCATTTGACATCCCAGGAACTGGGCTCAGAGAGGCTCTGTAACTTGCTCAAGGATGCACAGTAGGCAAGCAGTGAGAACATAAACCTCCAAGGCTGTCAACTCCCAAGCCTGATACTTATGAGGGTCAACATGATCAAAAGGCCCCCAAACCACCCCATTCCTGCTCCCCGCAGGACAATGAAAAGGGCACTTCAAGCATGGGACCTGAGCCTGAACCATGAAATAAGGGCCCCTTCCTAGGCCCTGGTACTTCCTTATTCATTCCTCATCCTCAGCAAAACTTCCATTTCTCCTACCCAGTACCAGCCACTGGGTATAGGATGGGAGGCACTCTAATCACAGAGGATAGTGACAAGTTGTGTCCCGGTGTCAAGTGGGAGAGGGAGTGGCTGGGTTGTCTGGCCACGTAGGGCCACGCAGAGCTCACCTCATAGCCACGCGTCTTTGCCCGGCACCAGTCAAGCAACATCTGTTTGATGCTGTTGGCATTCGGGACCCCAAAACTCGTGGAACGCTGCACGCCTGCACGGGGACTGCCGGGACTTCTGTGGGAGTGAGAGAGGAGTTCCGAGATTAAGGGGCCCGTAGCCTGGGCCTTGGTTGCTTCCCCAGACCCCACCCACTCAGGCCCTACCAGGTTTTGGGCCCTGGCCTTGCCCCCACCACCCAGTCTGCTCTTGAGTGCCCATTGGGCTCCACCCCACCACGACACTCACCCGGCTGCATTGCCTTCTTTTTCTAATTTCTCAATCATGGCCTTGCGTGCCTGCAAGGCCGAGGTTTTGGGCAGACTCTGAGCCTTCATTAGCTCTTTCTTCTTCTCTGCCTGGCGTTTCTCAAGTGCTGCCAGGCTCCCTGGCCGCGGACTCGTCTCGTCTTCGCGGTCGAAAATGCTAGGAGGTAGGGAAGAGGTTAGTGTTCAGTCCGCAGAGAGGCGTTGCACCTGGGCCTCAACCCCCAACTCACCAAACCTCGGGTATGGTGGAGGCACCACTAGCAGTGCTTAGGGTTTATTCCTGGCTCTGCTTTCAGGGATTATCCCTGGCGGGGCTCAGGCAACCATCCTGGGTGCCTTGGAATTGAACCTGTCAGTCTCCTGCAAAGTGCATTACCCCCTGTACTGTTTCTCCAACCCCAAGGATGGGGATCGTGGTTCAGACCCTAAGCATTTGATAGCTCTTTAGCCTGCAAGGGAAGCGTCCTCACACCCATTTTACAGAAAAGTACACAGAATTCCAAAGGAATTCCAAGGCCTGAAGAAGGCGCACGCAGGAGACCAGAGTTGGATTCCCAGCACCATTTGGTTCCCACCTCAGCACCAAAGGGTGTGGTCTCAAAACAAAAAAGCCAGGAGACAACTCTCATTCACAAAGTTGGCCCCTCCAAGAGCTCTCTGAGAAAAATCATGGTATGGGTGAAGTTCAGAGTGAATTCAGATTCTGAACACTGTCCAGATGAGCCTCACCCTAGGAATAACATTTCCATTGTGTTTTCCCAGCATGCATTTTACTGTATTACTAATTGGGAGGGGGGATAATACCTGGCTGTGCTCCGGGTTTACTCCTGTCAGTGCTTAGGGATCACTCCCGTGGTGCTCATGAACTATGTACAATGCTGGGGATCAAACCCGAGTCAGCTGCATGCAAGATAAGCACCCTACCTACTGTACTATCTCTCAGTATGCCACTTAAAACTTCACAAGAGGGGCCGGGAAGGTGGCACTAGAGGTAAGGTGTCTGCCTTGCAAGCGCTAGTGTAGGACGGACCTCGGTTCAATCCCCCAGCGTCCCATATGGTCCCCCCAAGCCAGGGGCAATTTCTGAGCTAATAGCTAGGAGTAACACATGAGTGTCAAATGGGTGTGGCCCCAAAAAACAACAACAAAAAAAAAACTTCACAAGAGGCTGGGCCACAGAGATAGCATGAGGTAGGGCGTTTGCCTTGCATGCAGAAGGACGTGGTTTGAATCCCGGCATCCCATATGGTCCCCCGAGTCTGCCAGGAGCGATTTCTGAGCACAGAGCCAGGAGTAACCCTGAGCATTGCTGGGTGTGACCCCCAAAAAAAAAAACCTTCACAAGAGGGGGACAGGAGTGATAGCACAGTGGTGGGGCATTTGCCTTATATGCGACCAACCCAGGAAGGACCCCAGTATCCCATATGGTCCCCCGAGCCTGCCAGGAGCAATTTCTGAGCACAGAGCCAGGAGTAACCCTGATCGACGCCGGATGTGGCCCAAAAACAAAACAAAAAATTTCTTAAGAGGATGGGATATCTCCATAGCATTTTAGCCTGACCTGCATGCTGATCCTACCCCTGCTTCTAGCATCCCTGAAATTTTAAGATAAGAGGTGCACCCCTGCCTTGTGGGGTTCTGTGATGTGGAACGTGGTTGTGGACAGTGGGAAATGGCATCCCTGGGCAGTTCAGCATGGTGAGACCTCATTAAGGACCCTGAGGTCTCAGAAGGATGAGGTTGAAAGTTCTGCTTGTCTCCTGGAGCAAGGACCAGAGTAACAAAGCCTCTCTGGAAAGTGCCAGGCAAGGCAACTGGCATCTAAGCTGAACCTAAATGACCACTGGCAGGTCCTGCCACAGGGAAAGAGCTGCCTGAGGTAAGGCCCTCAAGGTACCAAGGCCTAATTTCTGGGGTTGACACCCCCTTGAGTGTGCCATCCAAAGTGGCCAGGAGGAAGGCTGGAGCAATATTACAAAAGGTAAAGTGATTCTTTGCAAGCAACAGACCGGTTTGATCCCCGGTATCCCATAGTCTCCTGAGCCTGCCAAGAGAGATTCCTGAGCACAGAATCAGGAGTAACTAACTCCTGAATATGGCCGGGTATGCCCCCCCCCCAAAATAAATAAAAATAAACAAAATAAAACATACAAACCAAAGTGGCCAGGAGACCTGAGAAAGCTTCTCAAGCACCATGGTGCTGTTGAGGACTAGGTGAGACCTCAGGGGGCGCAAGAAGGGTCTTTTTTTTTTTTTTTTTTGGTTTTTCGTTTTTGGTTTTTGGATCACACCTGGCAGCACTCAGGGGTTTCTCCAGGCAGGTACGGGGGACCATATGAGATGCCAGGATTTGAACCACCAGCTGTGTGCAAGGCAAACACCCTACTGCTGTGCTATCTCTTCGGCCCCAAACTGTCAGTTTATCACCTCCTAAAATCTTGGTTTGGCCCCTCTATAGAATGGTTGTGCTGTGAGGTCCCTGGCGCTGCTGGCCCTGTGCTCACCTGCCCATCTTCTTGGAGGAAGAGGAGGTGGAGGAAGAAATGGTCTTGGTCTGTACCAATGTGCTGCCACCACCATCTGCAAAGACAGGAGGAAAGGGAGAGACTTAAGGGCCTGGGCTGGATGGTGAAGATGGGACAAAGGGCTACGGAGAAGAGTTGGAGCCACAGGCAGAGAAGTGACAGAGACACATAGATGAAAATTCAGAGAGTTCGAGGAAGAGCTGCAAGAGGTTGAGTAGACAGGTGGGCACAGGATGACAGCCAGCGGCCTTACTCTCTGAGCGCCTCACAAAGCTCGACTCCACTGTAGTGGTACGGGCCGTCCGAGTGCCATCATCTGTGGTGGGCAGAACAGGAGAGGAAGAGGGTGAGACTCATGGAGCCCGCAGAGGTTCCCTACACCCAGCCGCAGCCCTGCCTGGTCCCTTACTGGAGTGGACGAGCCTCTCTGTCTTGGTAACGGTGCTGACAGCGTTGCCGCCAGCAGCTCGCTGGCTGTGTCGCATGGTGGTTTCGGTGGCTGTATGGCCTTGGCTCTCCCCCGGCCGGGCCCGGGCCTCTTGCAGCCGCCGCTCTCTCTCCTTATCTCTCTGATCTGTGCCCAGAGGGGCCACCCAGTACCCACAATGCACAGATGTAGAGGTACACAGGATGGGGTAGAGGGCAATTGGTTAGAAACACTGATGACATGACTGACTGCAGTTCAGGGGAGGAAAGGTGTAGGGGTAGGCGTGGCAGGGTAGAGGCTGGTGCAGAGGGCTTAGCAATATATACAAGCACAAACGAGGGGCTACTGAAGCAATCAACTCAAAGGGGACTGTTTCACCCCAAGGAAGGAGTTTATGTGAGACTGAGGGCTGAGTCCAGAAGATGGGAAGAGCAAACCCCAGGCAGAGGAGAAGTTGTGTGAGGAGGCCAGAGGCCAGGGAGGCTTTAACTTGGCTCTTAGTGGAGACAAGAACAGCTAAAGAAAGAATCTCTAAATCCAAAGAGGGGAACTGAAAGTCCTTGAGAAGGGGTAGGCAGTTGGAAGAGAAGCTGGTAAAGCAGGAAAGCCTGTCTAAAGAAGATGGTAGTGGTAGCCCAGAGAAGTAATACAGTTGGTAGGGTATTTGCCTTGCATGTGGCTGACTCAGGTTCAATCCCCAGCATCCCATATGGTTCCGAGCACTGTCAGGAGTAACTCCTAACAAGGTGTGGCTCCAAAACAAAGTATTTTAACCAAAGAAGAATGTGGTGGAGACAGGTTACATGGTCATCTGTGTGCTATAGTGGCCAAACCAGAAAGGGAGACATGGAGAGTTTCTAAAACTCTGGGGTGGGAGTGGCTATGGGGTTCCTCAGAGGGCTTCAAGGAGACAGAGGCCAACTGGGAGGAGGAGAATCTGGTTTCCGAAGGAGTAATTGACAGTTTTTGGGGAAGCAAGTAGATGGATCCAAAGAACATCTCAGAGAGACTAACTGGGATGTCCAGGAGGGAGAAAAGCAGCTAGGGAAGGAGGCAGGGGAAAAGCAGGGTCTAGAAAAGAACAGGGTAAAGGAGTCAGTAGGGTAAAGGAGCTGTAGTGTCCGTGCAGGATCTAAGCATTGGAGGAGCAGCTGGGAGATGGCACCATTAGATAGAAGCTGGGCCCACTGGCTCTTTACCTCTCTTCTTCTGTCGAAGCTCTCGAAGGGCGGCTCGGATGAGCTTCCTCTCCTCAAAATCCGTAGCCTGGTCCAACTGCAGACAGATTCCCTGGTCATTGCTCTCCAGGGGAGGCTCCTGGTCCCCTGCCAAACCCCAGCACACACCAGATCCGCCATACCATTTTGTCCAGGACATCCTCGTCCTCAATGGACATCAATTCTTCAGCGCTCAGGGGACTCCGCCTTTCAGGACCTTTGTCCCCCTGAGTCTGCTGAGTATCATTAGCAACTTGCACTGCCGCAGAGGGGGGCTCTGCTGGCTCTGGCTCCATCTGGAAGGCAGAGAGAGGGCATGGACTGTGAGCAGGGGTGTTGATGAGATCAACATGGCCCCAGTGGAAAAAGGGGCCAAGCCTGGAAATGAAAATGTGCCAGACTGCTTGTCCAGGATGACCAATCTGGTGTCAGAAGAGGCACTGCCAGCCTTGCTGTAGGACTTCCCCTGCACCCAGGACTGTCGAGACAATGGATGGGGGCATGGTGGGTGCTGTCCATCCAATAGGGAGTTTGGTAGAAGTACCAGAGAGTTTTCTGTCCCTAGTTAACAGAAGGAAAGCCTGAGGCTTATAGGCTGGGACACTTGCCCATTAGTCCTTTCAGTGCAATGAGGACTAATTACTAATTACTTACTAAGCTGTCAGTAACCAGACTCTTGTTTCTTGGGGTTCCTTTTACTGCTCCTTTTTCAGCCCCTCCAGGTAGGTTGTGTTTTGTTCTGCCAGTTCCCAAGTCCTGGGTCACAGTAGGCTCCCCTCTCAATACACACACAATCTATACACATATAGATACGCTTACATACACTGTGCTACCATCCTTTAACATACAATCAAACCTCAGACTGCCTCTGTCACAGAGGTCCCTGCACCGGGTGTCTGCCTAAAGCTGCAACCCATATGCCGCCACTGCTACCTCCTACGCTCTGCCTTCCCCTGGAAGGGGTGTACAACCTGACCATCTCTCCAGCCTCATAGACAAGCAGCCTTTGCCCCCATCTCTCACAGCTCAGTCCCTCCTGAAAGGGCCTCTCTGCCGGCTGTGAGGGTAAGAAGAGCTGAGGAGACAGCTGTCTTGGGAAGGCCAGGCCTGGTCGGGGGGCCTGGGGATGGGAGCGAGGCTAGATTTGGCCCTGGCCAGGAGCAGCTGCCACCCTCAGCCCTCAGCCCCAGGCACACTAGAGTCCCAACGCTCTGTAAAAATGGGTAAACTGAGGCTCAGAGAAGATGGTGGCACACCTCAGATCACTCAGTAAAGTCAAAATCTACTTCAGAACCCCCAATCCCTCACCTCTCCCCCCTCTGAGACTCACAAGGCTGCTGCTGCGGGCAATGCTGGCAGAGGAGGAGCGGCGGGTGCTAAAGGCAGGCGGGTGGGCCACTGGGCTCCCGGCATCCTCAGCTGCTTCGAAGAGAGCCTCGGGGTCGGCAGCAGCCAGGAGCAGCTCACTGGGCTCCAGCTCAGGCTCAAGGTCAGGTGCCAGCGGGACCCCCAGCCGCAGGCTCAGCACCTCCACCTGCCTGCTCAGAGCCTCCAGGCGCCGGCTCAGTGCAGCCGTGTCTGCCCGCAGCTCTTCCGCGGCCCTGGCCACCGGCTCCACAGCAGAGGTAGCTGCCTCTGCTGCCTGGGTCACGGCTGCCCGGCCCGCCTCAGCCACTGCCTGCAGCTCCTCCAATGCCCGGCCCAAATGCTCCTCAAGGGCTGCAGCCAGCTCTGACCCGGGCCCTGGGACCCCCGGCATAGTTCTTGGCAGGGGAGCTCTATGACCAGGGGACAGGGACGATGCCTTCTGGCTGCCAGTGTCAGAGTCTTTGCAGCTGAGGGCGAAGGCAAGGGCAGTGGGCCTGCCCCGCCCTGGCTGCCAACTGGGGCTGCAGCCCAAATAGAAACCTATTCTGGGCTCTCTGCAGAGGGGCTGGGGGAGGGGTGGCCCGTTAAAGCCAACAGATGGCCCAGACCTAGCCCTGGCCTTGCACGGATCATTGGCCCATAGTCCATCCAGGCTGCAGACGTGCTGGAGGATTGCTGAGGCCAAGGTTCCTTGCCTTAGAGGTAGGAAAATAAGAGGCAGGGAGCCACACAAAGTATTAGCAGTGAGCTGCCAGCATGCATTTGGGGCCAGATGTCCTCCTGGTGACACTAAGCGTTACTCCTGGCTATGCACTCAGAAATCGCTCCTGGCTTAGGGAACCATATGGGACACCGGGGGATCGAACCGCAGTCCATCCGGGGTTAGCGCATTTGCCTTGCACCACTGCTCTGGTCCTCTTTCTTTTTGTAGTGTTTTTTTTTTTTTGGGGGGGGGCATACATAGCAATGCTCAGGGGTTACTCCTGTCTCTATTCTCAGAGATCACTCCTGATGATGCTCAAGGAACCATGTAGAATGCAGGAGACTGAACCGAGTTAGCCATATGCAAGGCAAATGACTACTTACCCGCTGTACTATCTATCTCTCAGTCCAGAAGAGGCTTTCTTTTCCCTACCCCCGCTCTTCATCACCCTGGGTTCGAGCCATCTTACCTTGAACAAAGACCCATCCAGTCCCAGGTGTAGCAGACAGGCATTACCTGGGCAAAGGGCTTACTGGGATCCCTTCCCTGGCTGAGTTACCAGCTCAGGAATGAATAATGGAAGCAGGTGGAGGATTCAGTTCCTGTGGCATCTGCTTGGCTGCTGCCTCAACTGCCTGATGCCCCCTCCTAGCCGGAGGGCTGGTTGTCAACCCCCCCCCCCGCCCCCTTGTCCCTACATCTGCTCATCCTCCCTCTGCCACTGCAGTGTCAATGTTGATGCTAATCGCTAGACTCCAATTTCCTAATGAACCAGGCTGATCTTGGAAGCGCTAAGGAGCAGCTCTACCCCCCAGTGTGGGGTAGGAAGTAGCAAGTGCGGCTGCTCAAGAAGAAAGGGTGAAACCCACTCACTTACTCTGTGCCCCGTCCTTGTATCTGAGCATTCGGAACCGGCTGAACCGACACCGCAGCCGCCACCAGAGATTAGCCTGTGGGAAGCTTTCTGCTGCCAGAAATTTCTCACTCATCAAGTCTAGGGGCTGCCTTTAGCTCTGCTACCAGTTGAGGTGGGCATTGGTCAGCCACCTTCTCTCTCTCTCTCTCTCTCTCTCTCTCTCTCTCTCTCTCTCTCTCTCTCTCTCTCTCTCTCTCTATCTCTCTCTCTCTGAGCCTTGGTTTCCCCCTGTGCACACTGGGGGAGGAATGGAGTAGAGGAATGGAGCAGGAAACTGGTTCTAGAAGCCCCAGATGGATGGATGGTGAGGCTGGAGGACAGAGGTACACCCAGGGAGAAGCTCACCTTAACGTTGCAGCCTCTCCGGTTCCCGGGAGACGCATGACTAAAGCTGGTGACATGTGTGACACTGGCCAGCCGGCTCGGTGTCCCAGGGTTGCTGAATTGAGTGATGGAGCTCTTCCCTCCACGACTGGTGCTGAGGACGGCTGGGGAAGCCCGTAACCCCAGTGTCAGTTCTAGAAGGGACAGGAATGGTCAGAATAGAGGGGTCATAGGCGATGCCACTTTAGGTGAATGGCACCCTTGCTCCCAGTGGGCCCCTTGGACACACCCTGTGCTCTGGCCACCGCACCTGTCCCTGGGGCAGAGCTGGGCGGCTGCAGAGGGTTGTTCCTACAGCGGGGTGACACAGGGGACCTACCTGCCCTCTGGCTGCCTGCGGGCAGCAGCACCCGACTTGGGGTAGACTGGCCTCTGCCATCCTTGATCTCGATGGTGAATGTGGTCTTCATACTGCCCCCTGGCTCAGCAGTACCCACAGCCACGGGCAGCAGGGTACTGGGCTCCTCTGAGCAGGCCCCAGCCCCCCCTGCTCCGTTTTCAAGGGACCTGGCAGCCAAGCCCCGCCCCCGGGGGCCCTCCTCCTGGGGGCAGCTCTGAAGCTGGGCCAAGGGCCGGGCTGTCCCTGGCTTCTCCTTGCTGGACCGGGAGGATGCATCACTTGGGCGTGAGGAGCCGCTGGAGGAGGAGGCAAGGGTGGTGTTGACGAAGGTGGGGCCTGGGAGCCTGGCAGGGGTCGAGGGACCCAGAGCTGCCTGGGGTGGGCCGTGCTGGAGCCCCATTGTCCTGGGGGGGTCCGGTGTGAATTTGCGCATTCGGTCCCTCACCGAGCCAGTCCGTTGGAATGGGGAAGGACCGCTGGCAAGCGGGGTGGACTCTAGAAGGGACAGGAGGGCAGTCAGTGGCAAGGTGGGCACGGCTGGATTGCCCCAAGCCTGGGAAAGTGAGAACAGACAGTACCTTGTGTTTGAGGTGGCTGGCGGGGGCTGAGCAAAGAAAGAGAACGTTGGCAAGGACGTGGTCCAGCAAGGTCTGGTCACATGGGGGGAAATGTGGGGACCATGTGGGAAAGAGAATGGACAGTAGATATGAGGGGGGTCACCTCTCATAGTCCTCTCCACCACACCTAAATCTCAAAGCAACAGCCTTGGGGCCTCCCCACTCAGCTACTTCCCCACCCATACGCCCCACCTTTCTTTCCGGCACTAAGCCCAGGGTACCCTGGACTCTCTGGGGGCTGAAGCAAGGCTTGAGCAGGAGGAAGGGTGCCCAGGCCTCCCTGCCGATGGGATTGGGGACAACCCCCACCCCCACCCCGGTTCAAGGCTGCCCCGTCTCCAAGCTGGGAGATGGGTGCACTCCCTTATTGGGAAAAAGAATGTGCCTGAAGCCCGTTGCCTTTCAAGGCTGCAGGGAGGCCTCTGGTCATAAGGGGGTGGCGGAGGAGATTGGGTGGGCTGGGGGCGGGGACACCTCAGGGGCAGTGGGAGGAGAGCTGGCCTGGACCTGGGAGGCTGGGGCTGTCTGGGCACCAGAGACCATTCTCTAGGCAGGAAAGTGGAGGGCAGATGCCCCCGGTGGGTCCCTCACCTGTTCTCTTTGTGTCCGAAGGACTTCTGATGGGGCTGTGGGCAACAGCGGGCTCTGGGGGATCAGTCAGGAGCTACATGGGGAGAAGCACGTGGCTAGGGCCTGACCAAAGAGCTCGCCTGCCTGGGCTTCCACCCCTCATCCGGACTCACCGTATTGACCACCCGTTCCTCAGTATCAGGGGGTGCTGGCTGCTCCTCAGGCTCAGGAGTGGTGGCGATGGGCAGGCTGGAGGGTCGTTCAGGGCTGCCCAGGGCCTCTGCATCAGGAACCTGGGGCTTAGTGGACTCCAGGGGAGGTTCCGGGGAGGCCGAAGAGGGGGAAGTGTTGGGTGATGCAGGTGGGCTGGGGGTGGCCCCAGGTGGGGCCTGCAGCAGAACTGTCACTGTCGTCACGTTCTGGCTGCTGGGCTCAGGAGTTGGGGTGTGCTTGGGGCCCTCAGTCAGCTGCTCCTGTTCCTGTGCCTGCTCAGGTGCCTGCTGGGGACACACAGAATGTGGCTTATGCTCCAGGCTGCCATGCAGGACATGCAAAGCAGAGGGACTGGGCATGGCTTCCTGTGGGCACACCTGAACAGGCCTGGGGCTGGGCACACTGTCTCCAAGCTTCACTTCCCATCCTTTTGGTTTTCCACCCTGCTTTGCCAAGGGCAGTTCAAATCTCAACATCAGAGGATGGGGATGGCAGAGAAACCCCGCCTTACTAGATCCCTGCAAATAGACCCCTGCAAGGGAGGCCTAGCAACTGATCCTAGCAACTGATTCTAGTCCTAGGATCCCTGACCTTATTCTGGCTTATGCACGGGAGAAGAAATACTCCTGGCAAGAGCAAGTACCCAGTGACCCCTACTGGTCATTTGGGGAGCCTACATTGCCTGTTTCTCACTCACTGATAAGCTATAAGCAAATTAGCGGAGGGAGCCTGGGAGCCAGGGAAGGATGTGCGGGCCTGCAGTCATGGTGTAAGCCAGGCAGGTACCTATGATTAAGCTTTTCAGGGAGATCTCTTTCTGCTGAGTGGAGGCTGGGTGGTCAGGGTGAGTGTAGAAAGCAGGGAGTGGGAAGGGCCAGTCTGAAGAGGTAGTTCAAATGGAGTGCATGCTATGTAAGCAACGGGCCCATTCTTTTTTTTTGTTTTTGTTTTTGTTTTTGGGCCACACCCAGCGGTGCTCAGGGGTTACTCCTGGCTGTCTGCTCAGAAATAGCTCCTGGCAGGCACGGGGGACCATATGGGACACCGGGATTCGAACCAACCACCTTTGGTCCTGGATCGGCTGCTTGCAAGGCAAACGCCGCTGTGCTATCTCTCCGGGCCCATGGGCCCATTCTTGATGCCAGGCACCGCATGGTACCATGAACACAGACAGAGCCAGTAGTAGCTTCCAGATGTAGCCCCAAACACCTTTCTGTCCTCTTTCTTCCAAAAGGGATGGAGGCGGTGAGGAAGGCAGTCAGCAAGAGTGGAGATGAGAGACAGACAGATAGCCCAGTGTCCCCATAACACTAGCTGGGTACCTCTCCACACCTCAGTCAAGTACCATCTTGCAAAAAAACAGGCAATCACTCTCTGCTGCTGGCACCTGGGGGGACCCTGGGCCCCCTTCCCCACCCTGCCCACACCCCTTACCTCACACCGTGCCAGCCTGCGTGCTGCCCGGCCCTGGCTGTCTTCTCTAGAACCACTGTTCAGATGCCCACTGCACAATCTCCCTGCCAAGGTGACGGCTGCGAGGAAGGGAATGTGTCAGAAGAGGGACAACAGGGGAGGGTGTGGGTGAAGCCAGGCTGTTGAGACGCTCACTACCTTCAATCTCCTGGGCCCGAAGCCGGCGGATGGCAGCTCGGATCAGTTTTCGCTCCTCGTACTCTGCAGCACTTCGCAGCTGTGCGGGAGAGACAGGCCGCATGGTTGGGAGGGGCGTGTAGTTCCGGGTGCCCCATGCCCCCACTCCTGACCCGGCCCAGGCCTCACCAGCACGGTCAGCTCCTCAACATCACTCATAGACTCCAGCTGTACAGCTAGGCGAGCCAGGGCAGCCCGCTGCTCAGCCTCCTGCTGCTGAGAGCTGTGGGGACATCAAGGATCATCACCCCCACACCCCATGGCCTGGTCATAGGGGGTGTGGATGGAGGGAGGTGCCGGCACTGGGTGTCCAGACCTTGGCAGGGAAGCATGTCTCTGCGCATAGCCTCTGGCTACACCGGTACAGAGCCATGGGAAAGGGTGTAAATAAATACACGGGCCCAGGGACCGAGGATGGTTCAAAGGGCTAGTGTGCATACAGCATAGTGGGTGGGTGGGTGAGTGGGTGAGTGTGTGTGTGTGTGTGTGTGTGTGTGTGTCTGTGTCTGTGTCTGTGTCTGTGTGATATTGTGTGGAGTGGTGGAATAGGAGTGGAGGGAGTTGGGGTTTATTTTTTTTTGTTTTTGTTTTTGGACCATACCCGGTGACATTCAGGGGTTACTCCTGGCTATGCACTCAGAAATCGCTCCTGGCTTGGGGGACCATATGGGACACCGAGGATTGAACCCAGGCCCATCCTGGGCAGCCCCCATGCAAGGCAAACATCCTACTTCTGCACTATTGCTCCAGCTCCAAGAAGTTGCAACCTTGAGCACTGCTAGTGACCACCAACATCTCTCTGGGAATAGTCCCCAAGTAAGGATTTACACTGGGTGTAAATCAATCCCCCGTCCCCCCAAAACACACAGACACACACAGACACACACACACACACACACACACAAAACACAAAAGTAGACTCAAGAGACAGCTTATAGGGACCGGAGCAGTGACACAAGTGGTAAGGCATCTAGCCTAGGACGAACCGAACCACGGTAGGATCCCCCAGCATAGGATCCCATATGGTCCCCCAAGCCAGGAGCAATTTCTGAGCGCATAGCCAGGAGTAACCCCTGAGCGTCACCGGGTGTGGCCCAAAAAACAAACAAACAAAAAAAAGAGATACAGTTTATAGGAATTACAGCACTTGCTTTCAATTCTGGCATTGCATATGGTCTCCCAAGAACCTCCTGGAGTTATACCTGAGCATAGAGCCAGGGGTAGACCCTGAGCACATCTGGGTATGACAATCCCCCGCCCCCCCAAAAATACAGCATATGCTCATCTCAGCTTCTTCCACACCACATGGGCATAGCCAGGACAGTAAGCCCTGCAGATCTCCCCGTGTATGCTTGTTGCCAGCACTGTCCTGCCATTTGGACCCTAGTAGAACAGATGACAAACCTGTGCACATGGCAGCAAGAAAGACACCCTGCTCCCCAACCCTGGTGCCCAGCCCCCTGGGGCCACTCACTGCAGCCAGTTCTCCTTGTTATCCTGCCTCTCTGCGCGGAAGCGCTTGGATGCCAGGGCCTCCTCCTCGCGCTCCAGCTCCTGCCGCTGCAGCTCCCGGATGGCTGAGCGGATGCGCCGCCGCTCGGCCAGATCAGCAGTGACCTCCAACTATGGGGTAGGCGGGGGCGAGGGGAAGGTCATTCTGGCTGGCAGGGGTGAAGGGCGGGCACCCGCTGCCCACTGCTCTGCTTTGGGGCACAATGAACAGTCTGTCTCGCCTGCTCTGAGGCAAGCCCATCACATGCCCACCTCCCACCCAGGGTCAGGGGGCAGGGGAGTTAGGCCTAGGTCCAGAAACCAGAGAACCCAGGGACTTTGAACAGCACATTGGGTAGGCTAGCAGCTGCCTACCTTTGCCAGGTGCCAAACCAGACACGCCTTCCTCTGATGTCACCCCGGCACCTCAAAGTTCTACATCAAATCCCCATAAGCCAAAACGAAGGAGCAGGAGGCAGCCCCCACGCCCCACCCGGCCAGCTGGAGGCCCTGTGAGCCAGGAAAGACACCGACAAGTGGAAGCTTTGTCCAAATGGAGAAGGTGGAGAAACTGAGGCAGAAGCAGACACTCAAGCTGGGTGCAAAGCGGCTCCCCATGCAGACCTAACAGTAGCCACCACCCCATGGGCCCAGGGCCTGGAAGAGTGTGTTCTTGGGGGACCTGAGTTCTTACCAGCTTCTTAGCCCCTTGGTCGCTGGGAAATGGGGGTGACTGGTCTGAGCTGGCCCAGGGAAGGGCACTTTCTCTGGGCAGAGCCAGCCAATCCTGTGGCTTTCCCCACACCACCCCCCACGAAGTCTCTGGGGCTCAAGGGAGAAAGGATTGGCCCAAGGCCCCCCAGGAAGATAATGGCCAAGATAAAGTCTCCAGTGTGGGACTGAGCCAGGGGAGAGCAAGCAGGGGCACGGTGAATTCCCTGCCCACACCCTCCCAGTCTTTAGGGGGGTAGGGCCCAGGCACCCACTACAACCCTCTTTGCCCCCTCCCATCATTCCTCCCTGTTGGGGGGGGGCCAGTATGTGTGGGAGGAGGTTTCGGCAGGGAATGTGGGCCCGCCCAACTCAGCTATAAGTTCATCTGTCCAGTGGGAAGAGGGTGCTGCCTGAGGCTGGGGAAAGTGGGGTTGGACTGAGCACTCAACCACATTCTTGAGGAGCTGGTCAGGTCAGAACCCCTAGCTGGTTTCAGTCCAGTCCTGGCTGCAGAGTCAGGTACCTTTCTTTTTTTCTTTTTTGTTTGGGGGTGGGCACATCCAGTAGTGCTCATGCCTTGCTATTGGCTCTGTGCTCAAGCATCAAACCTGGCAGGCTCAGGGACCTTCTAGGGCACTGGGGATCGAATGTAGGTAGAGATTCACTTGAAAGAGCACCCCACATGTTGCTCTACTCTATTTGGTGGGGATTGGAGTGGAGTTTGTTCCTTTAAACTGTGACTTGAATTGGGGGGTTCCCCCTTCTCCATAGTGGTAGATGCTACCTGGAAGGAACTACCTCAGAGAATAAGAAACATTTATGAGGTGCAACATGCTTGTTCTGAACCCCCCTACCCCCTCAACTACTCCCATTTATCAGATGAGGAAACTAAGGCTGAAGGCACAGATCTGTTCACTGTCAAATGAATAGACTATTTCTGTTTCTTTTTTTGTTTGTTTGTTTTTGGGCCACACCCGGCGGTGCTTAGGGGCTACTCCTGGCTGTCTGCTCAGAAATAGCTCTTGGCAGGCATGGGGGACCATATCGGACAGCGGGATTCGAACCAACCACCTTTGGTCCTGGATCAGCTGCTTGCAAGGCAAACGCCGCTGTGCTATCTCTCCGGGCCCTCTGTTTCTTTTTTTTTGTTTTTTGGGTCACACCCGGAGGACCTCAGAGGTTACCTCCTGGCTCTGCACTCAGAAGTCTTCCTGGCAGGCTCGGGGGGATCATATGGGATGCCGGGATTCCAACTGGAGTCCGTACGAGATTGGTTGTGTGCAAGGCAAACGCCCTACTGCTATGCTATCGCTCCGGCCCCCATAAACAGACCTTTAAACTGGGTTTGCCTTGGACTGAGGATAGTTTTGTTGCCAGGGTGGGCCTGTGAAATATCTTGAAGTAAGATATCTCCCGTTATCTGGACTATAGATATAATGGGCTTCCTAGGTAAACTATAGGAGTATTATGTATGGCTATATATAGGACAGTATAGATAGATATACTGGACTATGCATATATAGATAGCATATACAGATATACTGGACAGTACACTATATATAGATATACTGGGTGATAGATATACTGGGACCAAGATGGGCTAACTGGTGGAGGAGAATGTAGTTCCCCCACCCAAAATGCAACCCCCTTCTTCTTCCTGGCCTTCCCTGACCTCGGGGTACACTTGTTGTGTGTGCTTGGGGACCATTGATCAAGCTTCCTATTAAGAGCTCAGAGATATCTCCTGGCTCCTGGTCTCCCAGAGAAGGGGGAACCACTGAAAGAAAAAAAATGCTAGTGTGATAAAAAAGAAAATACTAATGTGAGCGATGATCACCTCTGCCATCCCTTGGGGTCCTCAGTGTCCTGGCCTGGAAGGCGCCTTTGTCCATTCTCCCCACCTACTGCGGGTGGGACAGGACTGAGAGATGGTGAACCACAGTTTTACCAATCAGTCCACCCCATGGCCCTTTCCTTTGAGCCTGGGCACGATCCCTGCACAGTGTCCTAGCTGTGTCCAGCTTCCCCGCCCTGCCCTCACCCTCTGGGGCCCAACGGCTGGTGGAGGGGGCTGTGGGAGGGAGGGAGGGAGGGAGAGAGGGAGGGAAGGAAGGTACAAAGCGCCATTGTCCACACTGGGGAAGGGGAAGGGGATGGGGCGGTTTCGGAAACTGCGCAGGGAAATTCTCCTGGGAGGAAAGACTGAGCTTCCTCCATGGGTGGGTGGGGGGGCCAAGTTTCTGAGTTTTCTGCTTTCACTGCTGGGGGTGTGGTTGAGGATCCTAGCAAGCATCTCTCTGAGCCTGTTTCCCTGCCAGAGAAGGTGACTTATTTTTTTTTTCCTTTGAGAGGGGCCACACCCAGAGCTACTCAGGGGTTACCCCTAGCGGTACTGGGGGGACCATAGGCGATGCTTGGTCGGCCCTACACTGGTAACCAAGTCCCACCAGAGGGTGCTCTAGGCCTCCAGCTCCAGTCCCGGCCACCCCGAGCTAGGCGCCCAGGGGGGAGCCTGGCAAGAACCCCCCCTTGCAAGACACCCCCGAGGAAGAGGGAACGGAGGAGGTTCGGGAAACTTAAGCGACACCCCAGGCTATCCAGGCAGTGAGTATTGCACCCCAGACCCCGGTTAGTGGCAATGGGGGGGGTGCATGCAGAGTGTCCCTAGGTGCCCCATCCCGCGCAGCCCCCCCTGGCTGCCCCATCCTCAGGAATGTGCGGGAGCCGGGGCCGGAAGCTGTCCCGGGTCCCCGAAGCAGCCCAAAACTGGGGTGCAGGCCAATTCTTCCTTATAAGGTGCCATCCCGCGGGGAGGAGCCCAGCGCGGGACGCCCCCTGTTCCTGCCACGAGGCCGCCGGGGCTCGGCTGGAACCGGGGCGCAGGCTTGGCAGTGGGGGGGACCGTCCCCCCACTCCCCAGCTGGGTCCTGGGTTGCAAAGAGTTCGGGTCCAGACAGCAGAAGCCCAGTACTTTACCGAGATTGGGATTGCAGCGACCACTGACCGCACCCCCCCTTCCAGCACCCGAACCCCGCAAAGGCCTGGGCAAGGGGGGGATATCCCCGGGTGACCTGAGACTCCAGGCTGCATCGGTAATCCGGGGAGAGGGGCCCGGCTAGCTCTCTTGGACCAACCAGCTCTGCCTCTCCCCACCCCCATTTGCATTCTGATTTCCTGCGAGGAGCCTGAGCTGACGTGGTGGGAACTGTTGGAAACCCAAAGCCATCCCCTCTCCTCCAGGCAGCACGCAAGCAGCTGTAGCAGTGGCAGACACCCAGAGTTGGCCGAATGGTACATGGGGGTGGAGTGGTCACTTGCTTCTTTCCCCCACGGAAGGTAAATCTTTAATCTCCCCCCACAACTGGACAAGGGTCAGAGCTGGTGAAGGGGAGGGGGGGGACTCTGGCTCTGCCTCCAGTCCAAAGGCTCCCCTCCCAGCCTTGCCGGTGGGCACATATTTACCCTGTTGTATGGTCTTGGCCTGGGTGCTGGACTGGTGGGTGGGAGAGGTTAAGGTACTCAGGAAGGCACTAGGGGAAGGAGATGGACCTGGGCATCCTTCCTCCACTTCCACAGCTTAGGCCCATGTCTCCTTCCATGCCCGTGCCAACTCCAGGATAATGATGTTGGCGCAAATACCCTCCCCTCCGAGGGAAAAAAAAAGGACAGACTGGAAGTCACGGAAGGGTCCCCAAAGCCTGACTCCTTAGATGTGCACTTCCAGCCTTGACTTATCTAGACCCCTTGGCCCCCTTGTGGGCTACAATGTCTAGCTGGCACCTGGCATACTCCAAATACCACCAACCCCTGGCAGTACGTATGGCTATGGCTGCTGTTATCATGGGGCCAGCCTCCAGGGTTAGGCACAGCCCAGGCTGTTGCTGGGTAGAGGCAAATCCAGCCTCCCTACACCTGTGGCTGGCTGCACATGGGCGAGTCCTCCGCAGTTACTGTTTAAACAGGTGGTGCCAGTGGGGGGCTGGGAGGAATCAGCCCAGCACCTGGCATGGACAGGAACATGCCATGGGGGCCTCTGCAGCAGTCACGCAGAACCAGCCTAGTCCTGTTACCCAGAGCCTTCCCTCTGCCCCTTCCCCATGAACTCCTCTTAGCAGAGAGATACCCTGGACAGTCCCTGCCTCTCCGGGTGGCCAGAGGGTCCACTTACCAGCTTTCTCAAGGCTCCTTCATCCAGGCCAGCTAAGGCTTCATCTGCCATCTTGCTGGCCTCTAGCTCCGTTGCCCCTCGTGGCACTTGACACCAACTCAGGGGATTCTGCAAGGGATAGAGGTGAATCAAGCCTGCTGGGATCTCTAGGAACTGAACACACTGTGTGCTTGGCCTTAGTTTCCCTTTCTAAGCCCTGGCCAGCAATTGGAGTCCCATCCTGGCTCCAGGTGATATGGCTCCAGGCTAAGAGCTGACCTCTCCCCCAGAGTGGGGTTCTAGGAAATGCACCAAACTGGACGAGCCCCTGGTGCCCTGGTTAGTGTGGGTAGAGTCTGCATTGAGGAGATGTGGGCGTTACACAAAGCCCACCCATGCTGTGCTCCTCAGGGAGTGCCCCGCAGATTCCAAGGTTTCCTGGCCCACCCAACCATCCAATTTGGCTTCTCATTATGGGCTGCACCCATGTTCCCAGGTCTTGCTGCCTATCCCCAGCTATAGGAGTTTCTACCCAATATCCATCTGTTCGTAGCCTCTCCATCTCGCCTCCTTCAGCCCTTCCGTGATGCCAGTTGTCCTGACATCATGAGCTAGATGCTAGAACCTAGTTCTTCCTATCATTTCACAGCTAGGATTTAATTCCTCGGGATGGAGGAGCCCCCAAAGTTAACCCATCACACCCTGGACTTCAGCAAACAGAATTGGAGAGAGTGGGGTATTTGCCAGAGGAGGAGATCCCAGAGACCCAGAAAACAGGGAGGAATTTAAACAAAATACAAACCACCACTGCTTTGGAAGCCCCCTTCCCAAGTGCTCTCAGGGGCCCCAGAAACTTCTTATTCCAGCACTGTCCCTCACTATGTACCCTAAATCCTGGTACAGCCTCCCAGCATAACTCGTTCTTATAACCTGATGTCTTTCTGGAATTTGAGGGCCCAAAGGTCTGGTACACCAACCATGTTTAATGTCTGGTGACTGAAAGGCCCCCAGAAAGCCCCCTTTTGATTCATCTCTCAGTCATCCAGCTCTCTGTTCCCAGAGCAGCAGCCACTTGTGGCATCACCCCAGCAGTGTATTGATTTGAGGGGCGTCCTCCTATCCTGTTTACCCAAAATGCTGCTACTTTTTCCTATTCTGGTAGGCAAAGGCATGTGTCAATCCTAACCTGTCTGTTGGGAGTCCCTACCTCTTAAGGGCCACGAGAAATCACCAGCTTTGGGTATCAAGTGGACACTCAGTCCCCACCCCTCCGTGTCTTCTGGGAGACTGGGGGTGCCTAATGCATTTATATTCTAAGGACCCCAAAGAGACAGACTGAAGGCTCTTTCTCCTCCCAGGTTCCTGTTACTGCCTTCCTCCAGCTTCATGTCGCCCTGTCATCATCTGGGATCCTAGAGATTATGAGAGGTCTTTTGGGGGGACATGAGCTTCCCTAGGGCATTTACCTCCCGGGGGGGTTGTCCATGGAGCTTTCTAGAGAGGTCCATGCGCGTCCTCCACCCCCGAGGTCTCAGCACCTCACCTGGTTTAGGGTTCCCATAGGTGGGTGGGGAGTGTCCAGGTCAGATGTTCGGATCCCACCTTCCACCCACCGCCAGAACCATCGGGGACCCTGGTGGCCCAACAGACCCGAACACCGACCTCTTGAGTCCTGCCCGCCCGACCGGCGCGGGCTCGGGTTAGCTCACTCGGGATCCGACAGACAGACGTGCCCCGGGACAGCCAGCTAGGCGGAAGGCGCAGCGACCGGGAACCCAGGCGGCTGTGCAACCGTTCCCGGGATTCTGCAAGCGCCGCCTGGCCAGCCCCGCCGGCGGCCCGGCCGGCCCCGCCCCTGCAGCAGCCTCCTCCTATCCCCGAAAGGGTCCCGCCCACCATCGCATCCCATTGGTCGAATTCAATTTAGAGGCCACGCCTCCCGGGAGGCCACGCCCTGCGTGCTGAGTCTAAGGGCCCGGGTAACCCGGTGGCAGCTCCAGGCTCCGGATTGCTCTTGGGGCTGGCTGGGCCTAGGTACTGTGTGCTCAGTTAGAAAGAAATCCCCCACCCCGATCTGGTGCTGGAGACCCCAAATCGCGTCTCAGGCCCTTCAGGACAGCCCCTTTTCCGTCCTCGTCTTTGTTCAGTGGGCCGTGTTCCCTCCCTCGACTCCGCCCCTCTCCCCTGACTTAGAAACACCTGGTCTGGGCCACCTCATAGCAGGGACTGAGTCACTCACAAGCAGTACCTTGCCCTCCTGTCGAAGCATTTCAGGAGCCAGGTCAGGTAGCCTAGGGTCGGTCCTGCAGCACCGCCTCTCCAACCAACACACCTTTTGCACAGCTATATCCCCCTCGCTATTCATGCTTCTCTCTTCAAACCTCTTGGGCTGTGTGTGTTTCTTCAGCTAAAGAGAAGAGGAAAGGAGTCATTGTCGTGCAAGTGGGGGAGATTGAGGCTCAGGATCACAAAGAGCATGACCCAAGGGTTCATTTCCACCTGTCCCCATATTCCCACCCTACTGCCCACACACAGCCTTTGCTAGTTTTCTTGGCCCAGAGGATGGGGTTAGAGTCTTTTCCTATGATCAAAGGAGCAAACAGCATAATTAAAACAACAACAACTCATTTCTTCTTTTTTCTTTTTTCCCCTTGTATTTTGGGCCACACCTGGCTGTGCTTTGGTCTGAGTCCTGGCTTTGTGCTCAGGCATCAGTTCTGGAAGGATTTGGGGCCTATGGGATGGCTAGGGATGAAACCTGGGTTAACTGTGTGCAAGGCAGACTCCTTACCCACCACTGTACTATCACTCCAAACCCATATTTTCTACTTGTTGCGTTGCATTGCTATAACAGCCCAAGATTATTTTCCCATTTTATAGATACAACTGCTACAAGAGCTAAGATTAGACCTATTATTGCTTAGCAGCACTGTCTGCATCCAAAAATCTGCTTTTCACCACAGTGATGTGGGGCTCTGGGAAGTACTTCCAATCTATTGCTCAAGGGAAGTCCCTCACCAGCACTGTCCAGAGTCTACATGGCCACCCATATACCTCTACTTCACCCCCTTCTAAGGAGATGAGCAGAATCCACTCTGAGACCCTTTCTTTTATTGGGGGTGTTTTGCCACACCTGTGGGGTACTCAGGGACTACTTCTGACTCTATCCTTAGGTTCTATTCAGGACTCCTGATGGAGCTCAGGGAACCATATGTGGTGCTGGGGACTAAACAGAGGTCCACTACATGCAAGGCAAATACCTTATCTCCTGTATAATCTCTCTGGCTTTCCCACTTCCCTCTTTCTCTGTGTCATCTTACTTTTTTTGTTTGTTTGTTTTTCAGGCCACACCCATTTGATGCTCAGGGGTTTCCCTGAGCGCTTCTCTGGCTTAGGGGGACCATATGGGACGCAGGGGGATCGAACCACGGTCCTTCCTTGGCTAGCGTTTGCAAGGCAGACACCTTATCTCTAGTGCCACCTCACCGGCCCGTGTTATCTTATTTTAACCCCATGACCCTGAGAGGTGGTCCTACTTTACATATGGGAAAACTGAAGCATGAAAAAGGAAGAACCCAGGGCCTGGAGAGATAGCACAGCGGTGTTTGCCTTGCAAACAGCCGATCCAAGACCAAAGGTGGTTGGTTCGAATCCCGGTGTCCCATATGGTCCCCCGTGCCTGCCAGGAGCTATTTCTGAGCAGACAGCCAGGAGTAACCCCTGAGCAACACCGGGTGTGGCCCAAAAAACAAAAAACAAAAAACAAAAAAAAAAAAAGAAAAAGGAAGAACCTAATCGAGGTGACACGGGAGGAGGAACATAGAGTCTAGTTTAAGGCCCCCTTCTCCTGACCTAGGTGCAATCTCTCTCTCTCTCTCTCTCTCTCTCTTTTTTTTTTTTTTTTTTTGCTCCACACCCAGCGGCACTCAGGGGTTATTTCTGTCTCTGTGCTCAGAAATCGCTCCTGGCTCAGGAAACCATATGGGATGCCGGGAGATCGACCCCAGATCCGTCCTAGGTCAGTCACGTGCAAGGCAAATGCCCTACCACTCCAGCCATCTAGGTGCAATCTTAATCTCCAAAACGAGGATCAGGGCTAGAGAGATAGTACAGTAGTAGTTAAAGAGCGTGCCTCTCATGTGGCAGACCTGGTTCAATCTCCAGCACCCTCAACCAGAGTCTGTAGAAAGCCATGAACACAGCCTGGTGTGGCCCAGAACCTTCTCTGCCCCCCACTTCCAAATAAAATTAAATAAATAAAAAATCAGCACCTTTCAAGGCAAGTTGGCCCTCCCTCAAACATCATAAATTATTTGGACTGTAGCTCCCAAGAGAAAGGGCAGAGTGCCTGAGTGGTGGCTGTGGGCTCCAGTGAATGACCTGCTCGAGCTGGTGAGCTGGCAGTGTTTAGATACCAAAGAGGTGTTGGCCCCGCCCTGCTAAGATCTAGGGGCCCCCACCAGAAGTCACTGCTCCCCCTCTTTCCCTTCCTTCACTGGGTGGGGTGATGGTGGTGGTCACCCGGAGATTTTGATCTCCTTTGGGGCTGCAGTGCTGGGAAACTTGCTGTCGTGGTTTAGGAGAAGTAAACATCCCTTGAGTAAGGTCCTGGGATTTCTGAGCATGTGTTGAGTGCTAGAGAGGATCTGTCCTCTTGCTAGCTGACTATTGTGCAAGACAAGTATTATCCAGATTCTACACAAGAACTGATGCTCAGGAGGGTAAAGTAACTTTGGGTTGGTGATATACAAACTATTCTGTGTCAAAACCCTCTTTGCTGCCTCAGGAAGACTTCCCAGAGGAAGCAATGTGCAAATTCATCCTTGAGGAAGGAAGAGTACAGATAAGTCACAGGGGCCAGAGCCATAAGACAATGGGAAGGCTCTTGCTTTGCAAGAAGCTGATCTGGTAATTTGGATCCCCAACATCCCATATGGTCCCCTGAGCACTGGCCAGGACTAATTCCTGAGTGCAGAGCTTGAGTAACTCCTGAGCATGGATGAGTATGACCAAAACACAAAAGAAAGAAATTCACCTCCTTGTGACCCTTTAATGCTGTGACCAGACATAGAAGAGCATTTGTGGCAAAGGTAGACAGAGTGAAGAAAGGCTGGGAAGTTCATGAGTGTGGAAAGGAGGTGAGATGGGCTATAGATGGATGGAGCAGGAGATGGAGGTAATTTCACCTGCGAAAGGTCCTGAATAGTAGGGAAGGATTGGTTAAACCTATTTTGGACACTAGGGAGGCCAGAGCCTCTATAAAATGAGGAGCTTGACCTAGCCTGATTCAGGCATCTCAGGACCAGGGACTGTTTTTGTATCTGGACCCAACCGTGACTGGCAGGGTGGGGTGTGGTACAGCAGCTCAGGGGCCAAGTGTAATATTTTGCTCTACTGACTATGTCAGAAAAGAAATAGTTTACCCATGTTGGCCCTGAACCACCCCAGTTTCTCCTGCCAGCCAGAGTCCTGCAGAGAAAGTTCAGATCTGGGAGCAGCAGGCAAGATGGGTGGTGGGTCTTAGTGGAGGCTTCTCCCCAGGCTGTGTTGGTCCAGGGCCAGGAGGGAGGACTGGAGCAAGCATGGGGGCAGGTAAGAGAGACTGGAGCAAAAGAGGAGAAAAAAACTGGAGCTTGGGGGCTGGTTGGTTCCAAGGGCTTTCTCCCTCCTCCTTCTGGGCAGAATTGGAGGCCCTCAAGGTCATGTCCAGCAGCCCCTGGAGTGTGTCTGGGGATCTGTTTGGGAAACCAGTTTGGCAAAGCCATCTCTTTGATGAAGTCATCCAGCTGCTGTGTCCTCTGAATGACAGTTCCAGATAAACTTCCGGCCTTGAGAGAGAGAATGGGGGATCCCTCTCCTTGGGAAGGAGAGGGAGCCCTCAGACACTCATTGGGCTGTACAGAGTCCCAGCGACCAGGACAAAGGGGTTCTGAGTATCCAGATTGTCTGAACGTGTCATTTCTGAGATGCCTCATACTGTCTAACCCAAGTGTTTCTCAACTGAGCCCCTGGGGGGTATTCTGAGGTGCCACAGGTGAAAATTATGTGAACAGAGGAAGATCACAACATAAGTTTAGGGGCCAACTAGTAGGTCTATGGGGCCCCGGGGTGGCAGGGGAACAAGATTGAAAGGAAGCCTCTGTGGAAAAGTTGAGAAACATTACACTGTGCAGAGGGCTGGAGTCTGGCTCCAGATGACCTTTACATTTTTTGTTAAGTTTTGGGGTTTGTGGGGGGGGGGCGTGTAGGAAGGAAGCAGCTTCCAAATTGTGGTTAGAAAGCCTGGGAGCTCGGGCCCAGAGAGATAGCACAGCAGTGTTTGCCTTGCAAGCAGCCGATCCAGGACCAAAGGTGGTTGGTTCAAATCCCAGTGTCCCATATGGTCCTCCGTGCCTGCCAGGAGCTATTTCTGAGCAGACAGCTAGGAGTAACCCCTGAGCACCGCCCGGGTGTGACCCAAAAACCAAAAAAAAAAAAAAAAAAAAGAAAAAGAAAAAGAAAGCCTGGGAGCTCCACAGACAATTCTGAGACCACAGCGCCTTTAGTTCTATATTAGAATTTGAGCATGTCATAATGCTTGGCCCTGTGGTGCTGGCCATTGGCCAATAGTTGGCCACCCCAGTGGTGCTAGGGATCTCAAAGCTGCACCCACCAATGCTCAGGGGACCAAATGCAAATTGAGCACAAATCTAGCATGTCTCTAGCTCCTGTGCTATCTCCCTGCCCCCTCAGCTTATGACATTTATAACTTGAGCCTCCAGAGGTAGCAGAGGTGGGACCATGTTTATACAGATGAGACCATCGGCGACACCTCACATAAGATCAAACTCAGAAACCTTCCCTTCACCACCCATGCAACCGTCTACCTGCCCTTTGAGGCTCTTTGCTCACATGCAACTGCATCTTGGCATCCTAGAGTTCTAGATGCCAACTTGGTAGACCAAGTGGACTCAGGGAAGTCCTAGAGAAGGCAAGGAACAAAGTCCTGCAAATTGCAGAGAACCACTAGGCCCAGATTTTTTTTTCCCCTTTTGGAGTACTAGCAATCAAACTCAAGACCCTCACCCATGGCACACAGGTGCTCAATCACCAAGCCAGGTTTAGTAGAGCCACTCCGTATCCCATATCCCCAGTCTCCCAAATCTGTTGTCTCAGGCCTAGCACCATAAAATATAAAATAACAAAAAGTGGCAGACAACAGGGCCTGCTCTGTGCCAATCAGCCATTAAAACATCGGCAAGGCTCTGTGTCCATTGTACAGATAAAGACACTGAGGCTCAGAGGCGGGAGATCACCTGTCCATGCTGACAATGTTGGTGGCCCAGCCGGAGTTTGAACCCAGGCATGTGAGAATTGGAAGGCGGTTGCCCCTTTGCAGCGCCTGAGGAGAAAGGTATCCAGTTTAAAATTTCCATGCAGGCCTGGCCTCCCCGAGGCAGAGAGGAAAGTGCTGAGGCTGTGGAAACACTCTGGATCTTCCCAGAGGAGGCGGCCACAGTGGGAGGGGAGTGCTCTGTGCAAACCTCAAGCCAAGTGTAGACGTGGCGGCTGGACCCGCTGCCGGCGAGGGCGGGCAGGCGGGTGGGGCCCAAACCCGAACCCAGCCTCCCCTCCGTGTTCCCAGCCATTCGCCAGCCAGGCCCAGCCCTGCCCACCCTTCTCTCATTCCCCATCTGGATTTGAGATGAGGACGCTGGGCCTAAGAATAGCTGAATGGCAGCAGAGGCAATGCCTGGAGCAAGGCTCAGAAGGAGGCTGGGGTCGCCATTGTCTTTGCTGGCCCAGAACAGGTCTCAGAACTTTAAAATAAATTTAAAGTGCTTCTGAAGTGTGTGTGTATAGCAGGCAATGTGCTGTGGCTTAGTCCACAATAGCTTGTTTCTTTTACACCACCACCCCATTGCCTTAAGACTGTCCTTAGTCCATGGCCAGAGACCTAGTACAGCAGGTAGGACACTTTGCCTTACATGCAGCCCACCCAGGTTTGATCCTTGGTACCGCCAGCCCCGACCTAGGAGTGATCCCTGAGCTTAGGGCCGAGAGTAGGCGCTGAGCACAGCTGGGTATGGCCCAGACACCAAAATAATGATGCTAATGTTGTTGATGGTGATGATGAAAACTTAGTACTGCTTGAAGGCTAGAAAAAAGGAGGCAGGGGCTGGAGCGGTGGCACAAACAGTAAGGCATCTACCTTGCCCGTGCTAGCCTAGGACGGACCCCGGGGTCCCATATGAGTCCCCCAAGCCAGGAGCAATTACTGAGCACATAGCCAGGAGTAACTCCTGAGCATCATTGGGTGTGGCTCCCCCAAAAAAATAAATAAAAGAAGAAAAAGAATAAAGGAGGCACAGAAAGTTAAGCAATTCACCTCTAATTGTTGAACTTGGGCAATATCTGTCCTGAACCCTGTGCTAAATAAGCACTTTGGATTGGATTTTCTCGTTTTAGGAGACAAGTTCTTCTTTTCTTTCTTTCTTTTTCTTTCTTTCTTTCTTTCTTTCTTTCTTTCTTTCTTTCTTCTTTCTTTCTTTCTTCTTTCTTTCTTTCTCTCTTCTTTCTTTCTTTCTTTCTTTCTTTCCTTTCTTTCTTCCTTCCTTTCTTTTTTCTTTCCTTCCTACTTCCCTCCTCCTTTCTTTACTTTCTTCCACCCTCCCTCCCTCCCTTTCTTTTTCTTTCTTCTTTTTCATTTCTTCCTTCCTCCCTTCCTTCCTTTGTTCTCTTTCTTTTTTACCTTTCTTTCTCTTCCCTCCCTCCCTTCTTTCTTTCTTTCTCTTTCTTCCCTTTCTTTCTTTCTTTCCTTTTTCCGTCCTCCTCCCTCCCTTTCTTTTTTTCTCATTTCTTCCTTCCTCCCTCCCTTCTTTTTCTTTCTTCCTTTTTTCTTTACTTCCTTCCTTCTCTCCTTCCTTTCTTTATCTTTCCTTCCTTCTTTCCACCCCCTTCCTCCTTTCTTTCTTCTTCTCTTTCTTTTCTTTTCTTTTCTTTTCTTTTGCTTTTTTTTTTTTTTTTTTTTTTTTTTGGGCCACACCTGGCAACACTCAGGGGCTACTTCTGGCTCTACACTCAGAAATTGCCCCCGGCAGGCTCGGGGGATCATATGGGATGCCAGGATTCGAACCACTGTCCTTCTGCATGCAAGGCAAACACCTTACCTCCATGCTACCTCTCTGGTCCCTCTTTTTCTCTTTCTTTCTCATTTCTTCCTTCCTCCCTCTTCCTTCCTTCCTTCTTTTCTTTTCTTTTTTTTTTTTTTTGTTTGTTTTTGGGCCACACCTGGTGGTGCTCAGGGGTTACTACTGGCTATGTACTCAGAAATCACTCCTGGCTTGAGGGATCATATGGGACGCCCAGGGGATTGAACCATGGTCCATCCTAGGCTAGTGCCAGCAAGGCAGCACCTTACCCCTTGTGCCACCACTCTGGCCCCTACCTTCTTTCTTTTTTCTTCTTTTTTTTTTTTCTTTCTTTCTCATGCTTTTGATGTTCAGGGAACCATATTGGATGCCAGGTATTGAACTTGGGTTGTATGCACTTAAGGCACGTGGCCTTCCTGCTGTAAGGGTCCCTGTTCAGGCTCTTGATTACTTAGATAGGGAGGGGGAAGACCTAGAGGTCTGGAGAGATGAGCAACGGATCTGAGTCTGCCTAAAACACACCATGGTCCCTCAGATTGCAGCTTCCAAGCGCAGAGCCTGGAATAGCCCTTGAATACCACTAGGTATGTCCTCCAAATGGGAAAATGGGAAAAATAAAGAGCCCAAGAGAGAAAAGGGACTTGCTAAGATTTGAGTGATCAAGAAGTAGCACCTGAGCAACAGCGCACTAGGTATGGCTTTTGCCTTACAAGCTGCCAAAGCTGGTCCCCCCAAATCACCAGTAGTAATTCCAGAGCACAGAGCCAGGAGTAATCAACTCATAAGTACCACTGAGTATGACAGAAAGCAAATGATCCCTGAGTACAGAGCCAGGAGTAAGTTCTGAGCACTGCTAGGTGTGACCCAAGAACAAACAAATAAACAAAATCAATGAAATTGTACATTATATGTTGGCTGTTTACACTAAATTTTGGGGTGGCTGGTTATGCAGCATTGTTGTGCAGTTGAAAATTGATACTCAATTTTTTGGGGGGGGGGTTTGGGGCCACACCCTGTGATACTCAGGGGTTACGCCTAGCTATGCGCTCAGATATCGCTCCTGGGGCCCGGAGAGATAGCACAGTGGCATTTGCCTTGCAAGCAGCCGATCTAGGATCAAAGGTGGTTGTTCGAATCCCGGTGTCCCGTTTGGTCCCCTGTGCCTGCCAGGAGCTATTTCTGAGCAGACAGCCAGGAGTAACCCCTGAGCAATGCCAGGTGTGGCCCAAAAACCAAAAAAAAAAAAAAAAAAAAAGAAATCGCTCCTGGCTTGGGTGACCATATGGGATGTCAGGGGATCAAACTGCAGTTCGTCCTAGGTCAGCGCTAGCAAGGCAAAAACCCTACCACTTCCACCATGCTCTAGACCCTCTAGACCCTCATTTTTCTTTTTCTTTTTGTTTATTTATTTTAATATTTTGGGGGTGGCACACCAGTCAATGCTCAGAGATTCCTGTCTCTATAGTCAGGAATTATTTATTCCTAATGGTGCTCAGGGGGCCATATGGGATTCCAGACTTGAACCCTGGTTGGTCATGTGCAAGGTAAACACCTTATAGTATCACTTGGGCCCCCTTTGAAAATGTTTTGAGGTGCTGTAGTGATAGCACAGCAGATGGGTTTGATCCCTGGCATCCCATATGATTCCCCCGAGCCCATGAGGAATGATTTCTGAGCACAGAACCAAGAGTAACCCGAGTGGCACAGAGTGTATAACCCAAAAACAAAAACCAAGTTTTTGAGCTATACTCACAGTGCTCAGGGCTTACTCCTGGCAGGCTCAGGGGAACTATATGGGAAACCAGTGATCAAACCTGAGTCAGGCACAGAACTATCTCTGCTATTTCTCCAACCCTGCGACATCTTTCTTCTGTAATTTTTGGTAACTGCTACGACACCAAAAATTTCATTAGCTTAATCCAATCATCTTGTTTTCACTCCTAAGAAGTCTGATATTAGGGATCTCCCTCAGAAAACAAAGCCGAATAGGCTCATCACTTTTAATTGCCTTGGCTCAAGGGCATGATTTCATTGGCCAAATATAAACACGTAATTCTGCTCACTGCAAAAGTGGCTAGAGGATGAGAGGAGAATGTGCCCTTTGTGCCCTGGCAGACCACCCCCAGCTCAATAAACACTTGGCTCCACTAAGTCTTGGCAATAGCAACCTCTACCCAACTGTTGATCTAGGGGTGAAGCCACCTCCCCAGGCTACAGTTTGACTTACCCGGTTTTGGTGAGGCAGGGGAGAAGAGAGAGCCAGAACTGGGGGAATTATTTGGGGGAACGGGAAGGACGGGGTGGGGGCTTGTAGTTGGTTAAACCTCGTGGGAAGTGCCGATCTTCCACCTGGTTCGATGTTTGAGAGGAAGATCCTTGAAGAGATGGAAATACGACACTCTGGGATGAGGATGAGGATGAGGTTGTGCTGTGCTGCGAGGTGACTACTCTGCGAGGTTGTGGTGGGTTGGCAAAAATGTAGTCCAGTGTAAGATTGACAGGGACAGGGCGGGGTGGGATGATGTGAGAAGCAGTTGTAGGGTGGTGAGTGGCAGGTTTGCGGGGTGGAGGGTTTTTAGGGGGGACAATGACTTTACTCGAATTCGAGTAATTAGTAGATGATATATGAGGAAGGCGGGTAATTCGAGTAATGATCGGTCTTGGAAGCTGAGAGGGAGGTTTAGGAGGGTTAGAAGGGGGATTTAGATGAGGTAAGAAGGATTGTGGAGGAATTCTCCTAGGCATTCTCTGAAGTCACTAGTGTAAGTCCTAGTTCCAATGAGAGAATGAATCTGAGCAGGGCTTGCACCTGCTTTTTATCACCTGTCTCATTGTGACATCATCTGTGATTCTAAGGCCCATTATGACAGTGTGGATGTGCCATATATATATATATATATATATATATATATATATATTTGATATTAACCCCTTATCAGATGGTTGGTGAGTAAAGAATGTCTCCCAATACATGGGCTGTAACAAGTCTATTGAGCATCTGAACATACAAGGTAAAGGAAGACATGTTTTTATTTTTGCTTTTTGGGTATTTTTTTTGGGGGGGGTCACAACCGGCAGCGCTCAGGGTTTACTCCTGGCTCTACACTCAGAAATCACTCCTGGCAGGCACGAAGGACCATATGGGATGCCGGGATTCGAACCACAGTCCTTCTGCATGAAAGGTAAGAGCTTTACCTCCATGCTATCTCTCCGGCCCCTTTGTTTTTGTTTTTTAGTCACACCTGGTGATGCTCAGGGGCTCCTTCTGGCTATGCACTCAGAAATCACTCCTGGCCTGGGGAACCATATGGGACACCTAGGGATTGAAACACAACACACTTACCCACTTGCGCCACTGCACTGGCCCTGACTTTTTTTTTTTTTTTTGTCTTTTTGGGGTCACACCCGGCGTGGCTCAGAGGTTACTCCTGGCTGTCTGCTCAGAAATAGCTCCTGGCAGGCACGGGGGACCATATGGGACACCGGGATTCGAACCAACCACCTTTGGTCCTGGATCGGCTGCTTGCAAGGCAAACGCTGCTCTGCTATCTCTCCGCTGACTTTTTTTTTTTTAATTTTGGGCCATACCTGGTGACGCTCAGGAGTTACTCCTGGCTATTCGCTCAGAAATCGCTCCTGGCTTAGGGGACCATATTGGGCACGGGGGATCAAACCCAGGTCTGTCCTGGGTCAGCTGCTTGCAAGGCAAATGCCCTACCACTGCGCCATTGCTCCGGCCCCAAAAGGAGGACATGTTTTTGAATAAAACATATATGACCACTAATTTTTCTAAAAGAATAAATGGTAAAAAAAAAAAGGAGCTAAACTGGTCCATACTTTTATCAACCAGATGGATATTTTCTTTATTCTTTTTATTTATATATATATATATATATTTTTATTTAGCTCTATGGTTACAAAGTTGTTCATGATTGACTTACAGTCATTCAATGTACAAAATTTTCACCAATGCCCATTTCCCACCACCAATGTCCCCAGTTTTCCCCTCACTCTCCTGATGCCCTGTCCCCTTCCTGTTTCTGTGGCAAACATTTTTTTCTCTCCCCCTTTTTTGTTTTTTTGGTCACACCCAGTGACACTCAGGGATTACTCCTGGCTATGCACTCAGAAATCACTCCTGGCTTGGGGGACCATAAGAGATGCTGGGGATTGAACCGATGGTTGTCCTGGGTCAGCCATGTTCAAGGCAAACGCCCTACCGCTGCGCTATCACTCGGGCCCCAGATTAAACTTTTTTATGCTTTCTTGAACTTGCAGTTTATTTTTCAGCAAACTTTTTATATACCTAATTAGGTCTAGTCCAGATACCTTAACAATGGTAGGAAGCTGTGAATACCTCCCAATCTGTATTTAGGGGGCTTGGGTACCACTCTCAGTGAGATTTAGCCCAGCATGGCCATGTGGTGCTACTTGGACAGAGCATGTAGAGGTCACCAGTGCCAGCCCCCAGGGTCTCACCCATGGAGAGGTTCCAGGCTTGTTTTCAGCAGGTTCCCATAAAGGGTCTAGTGGAGAATGAATGCCAACTCTTTTTTGTTGGCGTTGTTTTTTGTTTTGCTTTGTTTTTGGGTCATACCCGGTGGCGCTCAGGGGTTACTCCTGGCTCTATGCTCAGAAATTGCTCCTGGCAGGCTCAGGGGACCATATGGGATGCCGGGATCAAATCACTGACCTTCTGCATGCAAGGCAAATGCCTTACCTCTATGCTATGTCTCCGGCCCCAATGCCAAGTCTTAAGAGCCAGCTGCAGCATCTATCACGGCATGACATGATTAAGGCTAACGATTCTGAGACTCAGAGAGGCTAAGGAATTTGTTCCAATCATAGGATGAGCCCCTTTAGCTCTTTTGTAGAAGTGAAGGGCTCAGGACAGATCTGGAATTGAATGTCTCTCTCAGATCATGGTACATGGGACCAGCTTAATGAATGTGAATTCTGGATTGTCCCCTCTGTGTCTACTATATTGTAGATGGGGTTTCGATTCTGTTGTCTGTGGCTTTGAGTCTGGTGTAATTTTTATTTATTTATTTATTTATTTATTTATTTATTTATTTTGGTTTTTGGGACACACCTGGCAGCACCCAGGGGTTACTCCTGGCTCTACGCTCAGAAATAGCTCCTGGCAGGCACGGGGGACCATATGGGATGCTGGGATTTGAACCAACCACCTTAGGTCCTGGGTTGGTAGCTTGCAAGGCAAACGCTGCTGTGCTATTTCTCATGCCCCTCCCAAATTTTTTGAATCAAGTTTATACTAGCTATATGAGAATTAAGCTATCTGATATTATAAACCTACAAATTTTTTTTACATATTTTATAATACTGTTACCTCAGTGATTGGACAAGCATCAAATAATCATGGTGGCTTTAATGGTGTCAATTTTTTTGGTCATACCCGGTGGCACTCAGGGGTTACTCCTGGCTCTGCGCTCAGAAATCGCTCCTGGCAGGCTCGGGGGACCATATGGGATGCCGGGATTCGAATCACTATTCATCCTGGGTTGGCTGCGTGCAAGGCAAATGGCCTACCGCTGTGCTCTCTCTTCAGCACCTAATGGTGTCAATTTTTTGTAAAATTAAAACAAACCTTTAAATACTTCTTACTTTAGAAAATAAAATTTTTTATATATATAAATTACCTTTTGGTTTGAAAGTTACACTCAGCTTAGAGTTTACTCAAGGCCCTGGTCTCATGGAGCACTCTCAGTATTTGGGAGACTATATGGGATGCCCAAAATCTAAATCAAGCCAGCACATGCAAGGCAGGTGTCTTAATCTGCTGTACTTTCTCTCAAACCTTTTTAAACACAAATCCCTCAAGTACCCAGATTACTATGACAGGGTTCTAAAATTCGCCCTTTGTGTTGCCTTTACACTAAATATAGCCCCTCCCCAATCCCCTCTTCACTTGTCCCCGCACTGGGAAGGAAGCAGGATCTGGAGCTAATGGGCTAAGAAAAGGCCAAGGCCGGAGCAGACCTTACTGGGTGTGTGGTCTGGCCATTCTGCAAAACATCTGCCCACCAAGAAGAAAGGTTCAAGATGGGGTCTCCATACTCCTATTTAACATGCCTCTGAGCCTCCCCTTACAGTCTGAGTTTTATGAGCTTCCTGTGACCCTGGTAGGCCTCCTGGCGCTCACAGTCTGGAGGGGGAGACAGACTCAACAAACAGAGTCCAGCTTAAGTTCTCACTCTCTGTAGTATGGGGAGCTCTCTGTACAGGCAAAGCCATCTGCTTCTTTGGGGACATGGAGCTGGGGCCTGCTTTAAATTAGCCATAAAGTTTAGTTTTTAGAATCATCTTCAAAGGTTAGAGAAAGTGTCAGGAGATAATTCTCAGAAATTCGAGGAATAAAAAACCAAGTTGTGGGGCCAGGGGAAAGCTCTGAGGGCCAGAGCACATGCTTCCTTCCAGACAGAAGTCCTGGATTTGATCCCATGCAGATATGTCCCTGGAGCACTGATGGGAGTGCTGCCTCTGGTCCCACCCCCGAAACAAAGACCTAGATGGGCCTTGGGGGTGATTTGTGGGTTTCTGGTACAAAATAAAAGTGAGGCCCTGTGAGGTTGTGGGTAGGGCTTTTGCCTTGCATTCGACTGACCTGAGTTCAATCCCAGGCATTCCATTTAGTCCCCTGAGCCCTCCAGGAGTGATCTTTGAATGCAGAGCTAGGAATAAACCTTGAGCACCAACAAGCATGACCCAAAAGATAAAACAGTTCACTTCCCTGCCCCTTGCCAAGAAGTAAAGCTTCCTGGGATGTCTTGCTCTCAGGTAGCAGGTCCAGCTTGAGTTGTCACATGGCGGTGAGTGTATGCAGCTGCAGGGAAGGTGGTGTGTGTGTGTGTGTGTGTGTGTGTGTGTGTGTGTGTGTGTGTGTGTGTGTGTGTGTAGATAGCATAGCTGCTGATGCACTTGCCTTGCACATGCCTTGCAGGGTGCGTTTGTGTGTGTGTGTGTTAGTGCATGCAAGGCAAATGCCCTACCGCTTGCGCCACCGCTCCAGCCTCCCAAAATAAAACTTTTAAAAGAAGTTGGTTGAGCTGAAGTGAGAGTACAGAGGGTAAGGCATTTATTTGCCTTGCATGCATCTAACCTGGGCTTGAATTCCGCCAACCTAGATGGTCACCTGAGCACTGTTGGGTGTAATCCCAAACCCAAAAATAAATAAATAAATAAATAAATAAATAAATAAATAAATAAATAAATAAATAAATAAATAAATAAATAAATAAATAAATAAATAAATAAATAAAATAAGTGAAAAAGATTAAAAGGCTTATGAGCTCAGAGGGGTCAGATGAGATCTGGATAAAGATGTGCTCAATGTGTGTGTGTGTGTGTGTGTGTGAGAGAGAGAGAGAGAGAGAGAGAGAGAGAGAGAGAGAGAGAGAGAGAGAGAGAGAGTTAGAGAGAGAATGGCGGCTGGTGGAGGAGAGAGCATCAGAGGGGGTGAGAGGGAAACTGTTGACATGTTGACATTGGTGGTGGGCAATGCTCATTGGTATGGTTGTTATACATTGTACGACTAATTCAATCATGAACAACATTATCTGTGAAAATAAAAATAGTACGCACAACCTTGTAACCATGGTGTTTAAATAACAAACATAACCAGAGAAAAGATGTGCTCAGGATAAAGATGTGATCAGGCCAGGCCGCAGTTGCAGGCTTCTTTCACTACCCTTGCATGGTGCACATAAACCTGATTCATTGCCCTATTATTTCACTCAAAATGTCACTCCCCTGCTCAGAACCTGTCTCGTTTCCCACGCCCTGCTCAAATGCAGCCCAGCCTCCTTCTCCAGACACTCCAGGCCCTTCCTAATCTGCCCTTGGGGGCGTAGTTGACCTGTCAACGTGGGCTGAAACCCAGAGATACCAAAGCAACTCAGACACTGCAGACACAGAACAAGTCAGGACGGGAACTTGTCAGGTCTCCTGAGATTGGCCCACGTCTCTGATAAAGGCGCAGCCTCCTGGATGCTTTTTGCCCCCAAGAGTATACACCCAGGGCAGGAGCAATAGTATAGTGGGTAGGGTACTTGCCTTGCACACAGCTGCCCCATATTTAATCTCGAGCATGCCATATGGTTCCTGGAACACCAAGATGATTCTTGAATGCAAAGCCAGGAGTAAGCCCTGAGCATCTCTGTGTGTAACCCCCTCATCCAATAAATAAATAAAAGAATGTACACACAGCACATTTCTTTCTATGTTCGTTCATCTGCCAGGACTATTAAATGGGTTCCAGAATCCAAGATGCAGTGAGTGTTCTTCCCAGATCCTCCTTTTCTCTCTCATTCGTATCACTAGGCTGGTGTTCAGCCAACCTCACCACACTCAGAGGTGCTGGTGGACCAGACCCAGCCCATAGACATGTTGTGTTTGACCCACACAGCACATTACAACTTTAAGAACTTGTCTTTAACATTTGAAAGAACAAGCCATTTCACATGACAATCTGCATTTTATTTCTCCCCAGAACTTCAAGCCTGGATCTGGGTCTCAGAGATGAGCAGACTTTCCAAGGTTCCTTCCTGAAACCCCTGTAGAGTCAGACTTCTCTAGTTCTGGCAGACCCTTCAGGAATCAGGTTTCTTTCTTTTAAAACAAAACAAAACAAAACTTCCTTTCTTCTCTTCTTTTTTCTTTCTATTCTTTGTTTAAAGTCACTTTTCTCTCACTTATCTGGAAAGAAATTTATTATAGTCAATTATATCAACTTTGTGATTCATTTTCTTTAAAGGAAGGAAGGAAGAAGGAAGAAGGAAGGAAGGAAGGAAGGAAGGAAGGAAGGAAGGAAGGAAGGAAGGAAGGAGACAGTAGCAAGTACATTTGTTAAAATTATTATATTTAATTCTGTGAAAGACTTGTAATGCACTTCGGTCACAATAAAAATTTATTTAAGGGCCCGGAGAGATAGCAAGCAGCCGATCCAGGACCAAAGGTGGTTGGTTCGAATCCCGGTGTCCCATATGGTCCCCCGTGCCTGCCAGGAGCTATTTCTGAGCAGACAGCCAGGAGTAACCCCTGAGCACTGCCGGGTGTGGCCCAAAGACCAAAAAAAATTTTTTATTTAAAAAAATAAAAATAAAAATGTCAAAAAATTTATTGTATTTATAATGAAGTCATTAATACAACAGCAGAAGATTTATTTAGCTGTCCATTCTGTTAAATTGGTGTGTTCCTATAGGGATGAAAGCATCAAGCAAATGAAGTTGTCCAGAAATTCAAAGTACTATTACTGATACTGCAGCTTTTGTGGGGTAAGTTCTCAGCTGCCAGTCCTCCAGAAAAAAAGGAGGAGGGGTGTGTGTGTGTGTGTGTGTGTGTGTGTGTGTGTGTGTGTGTGTTTGTGGGGTGCCCACACTCCCACTTAAAAGCCTTCATAATATCAGCCCCCAAAAAGGCGTACTAGAATTGTGGTCAGATTGGTGTCCCTGAAGGGAACTGTAGAAGGGTTGTGAGGCAGGACCATAGGCAAAACGATGATTCTGGGTGATGGATGCAGCATGTGTGGCTTCAGCAAGGTGGAGGCTTGGCCAGCCCTTTCCTTTTGAGATTGCCAGCTTTCTGCTAATTGGCCAGTGTACTCATGATCTTTCATGGCTTGGTTTACATCTCTTTCAAGAAAAGAGTGAGAATATGGAGCTGGCCTGGTGTGAACATAGCCACTGCATTTGTGAGTGTAATTATAGCTTCCTCGAAGAGGAAAGATGAGGTGTGGGGTGAGGAGGGTGCCTCTTGCTTCAAAAGCCTAGTTTTGGGGCCAGAGAGATAGCATGGAGGTAAGGCATTTGCCTTTCATGCAGAAGGTCAGTGGTTTGAATCCCGGCATCCCATATGGTCCCCTGAGCCTGCCAGGAGCGAGTTCTGAGCGTAGAGCCAGGAGTAACCCCTAAGCACTGACAGGTGAAAAACAAAAACAAAACAAAACAAAAA